>NC_067242.1:13406899-13769399 GCF_019924925.1 Ctenopharyngodon idella
AGATAGATAGATAGATAGACAGATAGATAGATAGATAGATATATGTGGCACTTCACAGTGTCACTTTTTACCTGGTAAATTGGATATAAAGCTCGACACTTGATCCACCGACCACTGTGCTGGTTTTGGGTAGGGGGAGACATCGGTGGGAGACACAGGGTCTATGGGTGAAGTGGGAGCACTTCTCGTCTCCTGCACTGTTTGTCTGACTCTAATCTCTCGCTCCCGTTCCTGTTCCGTGTGTCTGCGGAGCCTGGTCTTCATCGGAGCGGCCGTCCCATCTTCCCCCTCTTGTGGTGGCTGTTGAAGGATTCTCCACTGCTCCGTGGTCCCATGTTTGGCCTATGCAATAGTAGAGTTTAGTAATGCACACAGATCACAAACATGCACATTGTTTTACAGGCCTTAGACAAACCTGGTGGAAATTTTCCTCTGCGCCATTGAGCTCAGATCGATGGCCCCCCTCGCTCACACAGCGTCTGAGCGCACGGAAACGTTTGGTGTAACTGAACCTGCAAAAAGAACGAGGAGGTTAACAAAGGTTGTCTTTAAAGTCAACCCAACACACTGACCAAAATCAGCTTTGCAGCTCATAATGTGTGTCAAGGGTTGATGTTTATCACAAACCATGACCACATCCTGTCACAGTGTGTATGTGTAAGTCTGTGAGAGTTTTTTAGGACAATGCTAGTGACTAGTTTTGAGTGCATGACTCACTATTCAAACAGTATATGAAGTATATGAACACTGTTGTACTCTTAAAAATGTATGAAAATCATTGCATTAGATACCATATATAAAACCAAGCTGCAAAAAAACGATGCAGCTATTCTCTGCACTAACTTCACTTAGTCATTTTGCAATGACCACGTGGTGTGAGGTATTAAGTCAGTTCCTCAAGTTCACACAGGTGTCCTAGTACAGTAACCGCAATTGTAGTTCACCACATTAACTATGAGCATGTTCCACTACCATTTGACAACCAGAACACTTAAACTGTGTTAAATATACAAACTGTATTTTTGTGTTTTTGTTCTATATTTGTTATATAATGCAATGCTATTCATACACTTTTAGGTCTGTCTAAACACTTTTTGCAGCCACTGTAAATATGCATATTAATTTGTTAAGCTTCAGTGGAAATACCCTTTTTAACACCACATAAATTATCTGTTTGAGTCAATTAGTCATGCACACCTCAGTTATTCTTGAAGTGAACTCTTGAAACATGCAGGAAATCATGCTCAGACCCTTCCAGTTGTGGTTTCTACCAGTGCAATGGTGTTGATGGAGCAGTTGTATGTGCACAGAATACAAGTTAGGCACCCATTCATTATTGTGCCAGTCATACTAACAGGTTGTGTATTTTACTCTGTCAATGTGGTATATGACGTAAGGGAGGTGTACCTCTTGGCACAGGATTTGGAGCAGAAGCGCTTGGAGCGTGGGAATGTTTGGGCGGTGCCTTTCCTCTTGCAAAACTGGCACTGCAGAACAAGCTTGTGGGCCCGTCCGACACCATCTACAGTGAGAAATACGATGGAGGAAAACATCAAGATTTTAGATTTACACAAATTCCTGTTAAAATATGATTTGGTTGCAATTTTTCAGTTTAAAACATTGTATGCTATTATGCTAAAGCTAATGCTGCAATATTCTGATCCAAAACCTTAGTTGTGTCCTAAATGTCGTACTATACATCATGCACTAATACTATGCACTATGTACTCAACCGTATGAATTGTATAAGGCTATTTTGTCATTCAACATCAGTCTAACAGCCCCGCCCCCTCCGCTACAGAAGCTTTGAAGTGTAAAACCTTCCACACTTTGTTGTATGGGTTAATTATGTGCATCATCCACAACTCACACTATTCATTCTACAAAATGGCATAGAATAGTGCATAAAAACACAAATTGGGACACATCTCTTGTGCGCTTCTATGCTAATGCTAAAATATTTTCATCCAAAAACTTGTGTGCGGCTATGCTAATGCTGCAATATTCATATACAATACCTTGTGTGCGGCTATGCTAATGCTGCTATTTTTAAGTATAAAAATGCAAAGCACACACAAATATTGAAATAAATAGTGTTTTTTTAGTCTGTTACAGTATTGTATGAAAGATCTGGAACAGGCCAGTGGTGTCTTGCATCATGCATGTGGTATGGTCCTTGATAGCTTTGCTAATTTTATAGTGTGGCAGTTAAAGATTACATGGTATTTTTGTAATAAAAGATGTTGCAATAAACCTGAAAAAGAAGAAGTGTGTTTTACTTACTGTTTGTAACCACATCCTCATCATCTGAGTCTGTGGAGTCCTCTGGAGGTTCTGAACTAGACGGGATGAGTTCTGATTCCCTCACCCCATTCACCCCAGACTCCCGGACAGGACCCACCATCAGAGATGACCTGCTTACCTGTGGGATTCAGAAGAAAACATTATTACAAATATTGTGAAATATTATTAGAATTTAAATTGGTTTGTATTTGAATATATTTTAAAATGTTATTTATTCCTGTGATAACAAAGCTTAATTTTAAGCATCCATTACGCCAGTCTTCAGTCAGTGTCACATGATCCTTCAGAAATCATTCTAAAATGCTGATTTGCTGCTCAAGAGACATCTTATTATTGTTATTGACGTTTAAAACAGTTGTGCTGCTTAATAGTTTTGCATGATACATATTTCCAGGATTCTTTGATGAATAGAAAGTTCAAAAGAACAACATTCATATCTACTACAAAGTTATGTTATTCAGGCAGTGGTTGATAGATGTTTTGTTTACCGGGAATGGCTCCAGTCCCTCCTGTATGATAAATCCTTCCACCAGGTGTGTTAGAACCAAAGGTTTGGCCGCTCCTGATGGTTGCTGGACTTCTGTGGTTATCGTTTGACTGACGGTGGGAGGCTGAACTGGTTGTTTCGCTTTCAGGAAAGTGAGAATCTCTGGAGAAAAGCTGCTGAGCACAGGGGGCACATCTAACGGCTGAGTGATGGAGGACTGGATGGGTGACATGTCAGAGGAGAGGCTGGAGATTGCTAGAAAAATGAAGACAGTTATGATATTACCAACAGTATCAATTAATGCTCCTTCATATCTCAGGACACTTTATGGAGTTCTCAGTTATATATTAAGGTATCGACTTTCTCTTCTGAAACTGTACAAGAGACACGTGAGACAATTAGGTTATTTCTCAGGAGAAACATCTGAAATGTATCAAAAATCTTCATTTAATCTTAAATTGTCTTGTAGAAATGTGAAAATTACTAGAGAATATTTGTGATATTTCTTTTACACAGATAAGTGACTGTGTACCTGAGTGATTGTCTGACTGAGTGGATGTTTCCTCACACTGGTCGTCTTTCTCAGCTGGCCATGGTGCGACCGAAGGCGACTGTGTCTCATTCTTCTGTGGCGTCTTCATTTGGCTGTCGGTCCTCGAATCCTCTGTGCAGACTGTCATCTTATTCAAGACCTGAGACGCAGAGATTTTAACATGTTTATTAAAGCATTACTGTAAAACAGTGTTGCTGCGGTATCATCATTGATATACTATTATAGTTTTGTTTTAGAATTCACTTTTATACTTTTTCTCATTTTAATTTTAGTTATAGTAATTTTGTTGTGTATTTTTATTTGTCTATATAGTTTTTATTAATTTTTATTTCAGTTTTAGTTATTTTAGTAAGGTAAACTAAATGCAACTAGCTGAAATTAAAATAGGTTAAAAGGGTGGTTGATTATGATTTCACTTTTTTAACTTTAGTTAGTGTGTAATGTTGCTGTTTGAGCATAAACAACATCTGCAAAGTTACGACGCTCAAAGTTCATTGCAAAGGGAGATATTTTCTTTTAAAGAATTCGCTGTTTTAGGACTACAACAAACAGCTGGTAGGGACAACAACGAGCTTCTTACAACATAAACCCTGCCCCCGAGAACACGCAACAAAGGGGACGAGGCCATGTTGGACTGATTTAGAAAAGAGGAAGAGTTGTTGTTGTAGAGTGTTGTTGCCATGCTGTCATTTTACACCGGACTGCTTCACAAACGAGGGACATGACGGTACATGCTAGTCGATGAGTTGAATCAACTCCACAGCAACTACATAAATTTATCCACTAACCATTCAGAAACGACCAGATACATTCTATAAGTTGTAACTCCTTCCTGAATCTCTCAATCAGTGTCCGACTCCGGTTTGAACAATGTAAGGCAATCATCACAATCATCATTATGGCTGCGTGAGATTCTCCAGCTTTGTTGTTATTGAGCAACCGAAGCGCGAGCTGTTAAAAGTCCGCCCTCTTTTGGAAAGGGGGCCAGGAGCAGCAGCTCATTTGCATTTAAAGGGACACACCCAAAAATGGTGTGTTTTTGCTCACACCGAAATAGGGCCAAATTTGATAATAATGATCTAATATAAATATAATTAATGATCTGTGGGGTATTTTGAGCTGAAACTTCACAGACACATTCTGTGGACACCAGAGACTTATATTACATCTTGTAAAAGGGGCATTATAGGTCCCCTTTAAAGTTTTTTAGAACTATTTTTTTTAAATTTCAGTTAACGTTTATTTTATAACGAAATAACAAAAATGTAACGGAAATGTTTTTTTTTTATGGTTTCAGTTAAGTTTTCGTTAACTATAATAAACCTGCTGTAAAATGTTACATAATAAGTAATGTTCGACCGATATATCGGCCATGAGTATTAATCAGACCATATTTGGCATTTTGAGATTATGAGCATTGATGAATAACTGCCTGATTATCAAGTGTTTCCTTTTGTATCATTTCCAATTTTGAGCAATTTTTGAGTAAAATATTTGTCTATGCATCATTTTCCATTATAAAATTGCGTTTTAGCAATATATCGCTCTCTTGTTCTCTAGATATCATATCAGCAATTGAATAACCCATAAGTTTGAGTGATCATGCATTGTGCTTCTCCAAACCTTCTCCGAAGTTTCACTTGATGGCTGATCTACGGCAACAGCCGGGGTGATTTTCTTTTGGGGTGCTGGACATTTCAAATCTTGAGGAGTCTGGTCTGGTACATCTTCCTCTTTCTGCTCTTCCTTTCTGTCTTTTGTGTCTTTTGACGTCTCGGCCGTTTGTGTGGGGCTCTGTGAGGTCAAAGGGGATTGTGGTGGCGCGAGAATGCTGCTGGTGGACACCAGGGGCAGCACTGGAGACGGAGGGGACGCCCTTTGAGGAGACGCCAGCGGAGGGGTGGTGATGAGAGGTGTGGCTGCTGTGGTTTGTCTGGAGGGCGACAGCTGCACCAGCTGTGGGCATGGGTTTGGAGTCCGTAGCGGTTGGGCGGGGCACTCTGGTTTAGCGAGCGCAGGTGAGACGAGCGGCTTCGATTGGATGAGATCGTGGGGCGGAGACACAGTGGCTGTCTTTGATTGGCCGTTGGTGCACTGGGCAGATGCAGAGGACAACGCGATCCTCAGCAGCTGTTTTGTAGCCAGTAAGGACCCACCAGGTGATGAAGACCTCAAGGGCAAAGTCAGGGTAGGGGGGGTGAGGTGAGACCTTGCAGGGGAAGGGACTGTGATGGGTACTGAAGCGCTCTGCGCCGACACGCTTTGGGATGGCTGGGTGGACGGGCAGCGCTTTAACTCTGGAAGAGGCTTCTTTGGTGTGGCGGGAGGAGAGTTGGGGGGTGTATGCCTCTGATTGAAGGGGTGCTGGGGGATGCTGATCTGGCTGTGGGGCCTCTTGAGACCGCTGCTGTTCAGCTTCTGTTTTGCTAAGGCATGGGCCTGTGCAGGTGCATACAGGGCTGGAGACACAAGAAAAAAACAAGGAAAAGTTAAGGAAAAATTCACAATTCAGCTTTTTATTCTAACATATCTCTCAAACATGGGCTTTTATTCCAACATATTTATAAAAAATGTCTCATTCTCACCAAGGCTGCATTTATTTGATCAGAAATACCGTAATAACAGTAATATTGTGAAATATTATTATAATTTTTTTAAATAACTGTTTTCTATTTTAATTATTTATATAAAATGTAATTTATTTTTGTGATGATATGTTACATGATCCTTCAGAAATCATTCTAACATGCTGATTCAGTTCTCAAGAAACGTATTATCTTATTATTATTATCAATGTTAAAAACAGTTGTGATTCAGGATTCTTTGATGAATAGAAAGTTTAACAGCATTTATTTGATATAAGTGTTTTGTAACATTTTAAATGTCACTTTTGATCAATTTAATGTGTCCTTGCTGAATAAAAATTCTCCATTAAAAAAATATTACTGACTTTTGAACATGTTTTTCTAAATGTGATTAAAATATTTGCATTATGAAAAGAGAGAGATACGCATGTGGCTGCTTACATGGAGGTGGAACTGTAAGATGGCGAACAGGTGTAGCTTTCGTTTGAACTGTTTGAGATGTTGGGCTTTCTGTCTTAGTAGCTCCATCTTTCCCTGGAGCATTCGCTGGCTGGCTGGGTCTCAGATGGAAGGTCGCTAATCTTGGGCATGAAAGCGGAGGGGGTTGGCTTGACGTTGTAGCTTTCAGTGGCAAGTTCGGAGGGATGGTAAGGGTGCCAGGTGGAGGTGGACGGAGAGTCAGACTCTGGAGCTGAAGAACAGAACAGAACAGAATTAGAGAGATATTGATGCCATAAAATGCCAAAAACACCACATGTAGCATAAGCTAGATAAACAAAAATTTAAAACATCAGAAAAAAAAAAATATATATTTTCTTGTCTATTGTTTTTGCGGTTATATGTTACATTACATTTACATAGAAAAAAGGTATAGTTCACCTACAAATGAAAAATTTGTTATCATTTACTCACTCTCATGTTGCTCCAAACCTTTCTTCAGTGTAAGGAGATATTTAGCAGAATGTCTGAGTTGCTCTTTTCATATATTCAAAAATGACAAAAAAAAAAAAAGCTAAATAAAAGATAATATTCTTACAAAGTCTTCAGAAGTCATATGAACGTTTTATATATAAAAAAAAACAACCAAAATCATTGACGTCAAACATGAAATGCTATATGAAATGAATTAACTTTAGTTAGTGAGAAAATTAATGTGCTATTTTTATTGTCAATAAAGTGAATGAAATTTGAGAGCTGTTGCATAGGGGATGATTTTCAAAAAATAACATTTACAACATTTTTTGGACCTTTACACCATCAGTACCCATTTGTTTTTATAGTATAGTATAAAACATTTCAGAGATTCTCCTAAATTTTCCTTTTGTGTTGCACGGAAGAAAGTAAGTTTAGGGTGAGGGTAAGTAAATGACAACATTTAGTTTTTGAGTGAACTATCGCTTTAAATTCAGAGGAGCAGATGCCTCTATCACATGACCATACATAATCGAGCTCACCTGTGTAGAGGGAAATCGAGGTGAGGAAGAGGAAGGGGTGGAGGAAGAGGAGGAGGAGAAGGAGGAGGAGGAGGAGAGGGCAGGTACATCAGGCCGCACAGCAGACGTTAGAATCAACTGCCAGATGGCAAGGCCAGAGAAAGAGAGAAATGAAAGAGAGAAAGAGAGGAGGTAAAAAAGATAAAGAAAAAGTCCCAGTGGTGCAAAATAGAAGGCTGTTATTTCCTGCCTGTTGTGCTTTTGCTATGTAGGTGTGATGGTGAACTTCACAGCACAGTGAAAAGCTTTTGATGTGGTCGAGTAAAATCTGTCCTCATCAGAGACATGCAAGCATGCATTGAGTGCAGACCTTTAGACACTAACCCTTCATTTGTTCAAGCCAACATACCAGTTGGTCACAATAGACCATGAGCTGAAAAGAAATACAACCTGTAGACAGCAATTATGTGTGCACTGCACATACATGCTTCACTCTGATGCAGATATAAGCGATAAATACAATATTAACATGGATTTTGCAGTGGGTCACAGGACAGATGTTTAGATCAGCATTCACTAAGAGTCGAGAAACCAGCAAAGTTTCCATCTGAGTGTGAAAGGGGGCATTGCATCTGGGTAAAACTATTATGTGTAAAGTGCATGTGACGATCTGAAGTTTGAAAATGCTGCAGAACAGGACGTAACACAGGTTGTATTACCATCTGGGCCCTCAGGAGCATCTGAGCTTGGCTCGTATTCGGGCTCTTCCCCAGAAGCAGAGCTTGAGGGGAAATTTTACGGGCGGCTGTAGCAGCGATTGGATTCTGATTTCCTCTTACAAGGGGCGTTGATCCAGCAGGCAGAGAAACCTGAGGGTCAAGAAATTGATCAAATCAGTGGAGGCCCCAAAAGAGAAGTTAAACCATAAATTTCATGACAACACCAATAAAACGAGCATTATTTCTTGAGCAGGTTGTCGCACACACACCGTTTTTGGGGTCTGCTGTGAAGATGAAGCTTGGTTGACTCTCTCACTTGGTGAAAAGGAAGGTGCCAGTCGGTCCCCAGACAGATTGACCTGCATGAAGAGATAGAAGTTTTAAGGTTACAGAAAAAAGTGGTTCATTTTATTGTAGGAAGATTAAAAACAATAGTTACAAACAGTATTCTAAAATTCAATTATATTATATTAAATTATATTATATTTACTGCTGTCAAATCGATTAATCGCGATTAATCGCATCTAACATAAAAGTTTGTAAATTCATATATATACTATATATATATATATATGTGTGTGTGTGTGTGTGTTATGTATGCATACACACACACACACACACACACACAATATCTTTACAATTTTTTGTTAGATGAAATTAATTGTGATTAATCGATTTGACAGCACTAAATTATATTAAATTATATTATATTTAGTGTTGTCAAATCGATTAATCGTGATTAATCGCATTTAGTATAAAAGTTTGTAAATATATATGTGTGTGTATTATGTACACACATATACACACAAATATATATATATGTATATATATATTTACAGATTTGGTTAGATGCAATTAATCGTGATTAATCGATTTAACAGTACTAATGTTATATTACATTATATTATATTATATAATATTAGTTACTATACTCTATGTTTCTGGTAATTTCTACAGTTTCTCATGAGAACGTAGATTATTACTACTTTTTTAGGACTGTCAGTCGATTAAAACAATAATCATGTTCTCTGCGTTAACATGAATTAACTGAATTGTTCCTGTAAATATATACATTTTCTTTCCAAATGTGGATTCTGAATAATAAATCAAATATATTTCCTCACCAACCTACAGCAGTCCAGTGCTTGACTTCTCATTAACAGTGTTTTTCACTTACTGATCATATTTCAAACCTGAGTTTCCATTTATTATTGAATTTGACTGATAAAAAGAATGCATTGTGTACGTTGGTGCTCTTATTCCAGTCTTTTACAATAGTTTAATGAATGCCTTAAAGAAATTTAATCATGCTACACTTCAGTAGCTTGTTGACAGACAATAATATTAAGAATTTTAGCATAAACATGTGATTTACATCTAGTGAAATAATTGTCAATAAAAAAATTACAGAATAGTGATTAAAACATTTAATAGATATACATAAAAAGGTTTGTTCTGATCTTAATCATAAGGTCTCAAATTGCGGGGAGCACAGACAACCTGTGGTAAAATAATCTTGTTTACAAGCCACTGTTTTCTCAGATCTGTTTGATTGGATTGGGTTAAAACTTCATGTTCCATTGAGTTTGGAAAATTCTGTACACAGTAATGATCTGAATGTCTCTTCTCCTGTCTCAGAAAATGTTTGGATTTTCAAATATTTTTGCAGACACTCATTTTAAGTGAGCGAAAAACTCTTGTTTTCAATTTGCTATTTATTTATATTTAGGTATAAATACACAATTGTAACACATACAATTGCTAAAAAGGGCCAACTCTATGACAAATGGGAGAAATGATACCAAAATTGAACATGGTTTGAACAAACATACCTGCACCACTTTTCTGTTGGTGGGGGTGGGTTGATTGTGGAAGGTGGTTACAGTTGTGAGTGCAGGGGGAGTTTTCGGGGTGCCATTGGCCTGATGGGAAGGGTTCACCGTTGTGGTGGTCGTGGTGTTGACTGTGCTCTTTGCAGGTTCTGCTTTAGTTTGGGGCTCCTTGTCCATTTTTCCACAGAATCTGGACACAAGAAGCTGAAATAAAGTTGATCGTAATTATATGTCAAAATATCAACCTTGAAGTCAATTGTCCATTTGTAAAATCCACTTCCCAGTGCATATATTTCCTAGAGAAGTGCATATATTTCAACCACAGGCAGGTCACTTATCTAGATACTCAAGCTTTAAACATGCAAATTTCCAACAGTTTTCTTGTATTTGCTTACAGGGCCTGTCTTGTGACCTTATGTAAGGTAAGACTTAAGTCAACCAAACTCTGTTTATGCACAAGAAAGAAGGGTAGCACATGACTGATGTGGAAACTGACAAACTTGTAGAGAGGTCTATTGAATTTCACTAATCAATGAACAGAGAGAGGGGAGGCAGAACAGTGATCAATTATAATTGAGTTTTAATAAGTACGTCTGCATGCATAACGCTGTATAATAAAATAAAAATGTTCATACATATACATAAATTATACTACCATGCACATGATTATACCTACACTATACAAAGAAAGAAATGATTTGTATTCATAGTTCTCCCTTTTCTAGTTATAACTTTTCTGCGTGTTAAAGAAATAAATGAATGAGCTAAATAATTAATAATAACGCAGCACATATAATAAGATTAGATTTATTTTATGTGGATTAATTCATATGTTGAGACTGTTGATTCAGTACACCAAGTTGCATATGAGTGAAAATGTTACTGTTTAATTTCTATCAGGAAATAATGCTCTGATCAGATACAGACAATTAGTGAAACACTTTAGTTTAACTAAATGAATAGTAGAATTATAATAGATTCTATATTTGCGATTGTATGCTATACATGTACAGTATGCATTAAATATAAGCAGTTTCAGAATTCAACAGACAATCAGAAACACTGTCAATACTGTGAATTTAACATGCTGAGTATCTGCAGAAATAAATGCTGAAACTAAACAACACAGTATGAAATCTGTAACATCTGATCATTATAGCCACTGAAATAGCCTACACTGTAAAAACGTCATTTTAACTGAAAAAGAATGTAAAAGTGTTACAGCAAAAACCATGTTAATTGGTTAACTCAACTGTAAGTTACCTTTTAAACTAGGATTTTTTAAAAAAAAAAAAATAGTTTGAAAGACGATACATGAAAATTTACTTTAAAACATGAAGGAATTATCTTATAATTTATAGAGAAAATGTATATTATATTTAACAAAACAATATGTATCTTTTAACAGTAAAATAATGTTAAAATTGCATTTTTAATGTGTAAAATGTATAATTATCATCTTGTAATCTAAAGGGGAAATCAGCATCTCCACGCAAAAACCATCACATTTGTTTGGATTTTATTAAAAAAGTTAATTTTATTTTTGTTATGAGTTATGTGGGTGTTTTATTTTAATTCAATTGTATTATTTTAGTGTCATTTAATGGTGGTTTGTGGGTAATTGTGCTGTATTTCTGTTACTAGTGGCCACAGATGCTTAATAGGTCAAATAGTTCAAATATGTTGTATACTATTAACAGTACATCATTTAATAATATGTAGGCCTACAGTTAGGAAGAGAAATATATACAATCACCAAAACATCTCCCGTAATTCTTGTAATATCATCACTGTATTTTTACGGTAAAGTTCTGGAAAACACAGCTGCCAGTTTTTGTTATTACTATTTTACCGTTAATTTGACCCCAAAATATTCAGTGTATTATTATTATTATAACTCACACCAGGCTGCAGCCGAACAAAAATGAAGCATCTGGGCATTTCTGCCTAAAAACAAGACAAATCGGCTACATTAATATTGTGATATCGCGCCATGCCTGCGCCGTGAAGACGAGTAATGCGCTGCCTTTGTTTCATACGAGCCATAGAAATAAAAAAATCCCGAGAGCAAATGAAGCATTCGTATAGTTATTGAACACCAAGGTTTTAACCCACTGTCCGTGCAATAACTGTGAAACCCGAACGACATTAATGGACACATACCAGGAAGCGCCGCGCGCACAGGTGCCAGAATGCCACGCGTGTTTTCAATGTTTATGCGAGCCGCAGTCATTTGTGAATAAACACCCACGGTGATTCCCAAAAACCTCCCCGTATTTGCAATAACATTTCGACGGCCTATAACGAAGCGGCTGAAATCGCAATAAAAACAAATGCATATGTCCAACAAAAAGCCCTCTGAATACGACAGTGTCGATGCATTTGCGTCTAATGTTCATTCCGCGGGTCATTATTTTGGTCATATATTGAAAATGGGCGTGTGTTCGTGCAGTGACAGCTAGAGCCCCCTGTACGTCCCTGAAGACCTGCACTTCCCTAAATGATGGCGCTGCGTGATAGCCTATATATAAAAGCAGCCTCCTTTTATCGAGCACATGAAATGCACACGGCTACAAATCACCGTAACTTGCTGCGCATCGAAAAACACAAAATGAAAGTCAAAGGGAAAATGATGATGCTCCTTGCGCGAGCGTGCGCTCCTCCCTTCCAACCCAGCCGGTCGCAGACCTTTCCTAAACATCCATCTTTTTACGTGTGATTAATGATCGTTCAAGGTAATCCTACCTGTCCGAAGTCAACGGGGTAGTTCTCCCATCACACACTGACCGTTTTCAGTGACTGCTACAATCCCGTCATGTCCTAATGCGTCAAAGTAAAAGTAGAGACCGATAGAAATTCATCAGGGCGGTGAATGTTACAGCACCGCTTACAGTGTAGGAGGACCGTACACGCTTCTGTCTGTGAAGAATATATGAGGAAATGTACCTACACTTTGCAGCAGGCATATGCCTTTGTCCGCATAACATAAGCCAATTTTATTGCGTGCACGTGCATGAAGCCTAGCTGTATGATGTTATATATTGTCGCTAATAAAGCTTCTTGAATAAATTACTGAATCTGAGTAGCCTAAATGACTACAGCTCTCTTTAATTTTTTTTTAACATAGCTATTAATATATACGGTCACATATTTTAACTCTTAGTGACCCATTGATATCGATTAGGTCTAATTATTTATTTCCATCCTTGAAAGTAGTTTTGTGGAATCCATTGGTAGCCTATAACTTTCCATATTTTGGCATAGTATTTTGTTTTGGGCTGAATTCTGTGACAAGGCCTGGCTTTCAGGGCTGGAGATGTTTCAGTTTCACCAAAAAGTGGTGTTATTTTTTAATTAATTAATTAAAATGCGGGGGGTTTAACTTTCGATGCCCTCTCCTAGCAAACATTGGTCCGACGGTAAAGTCTGACTGCCAGTAAAATACATAAAATAACTATAGGCCTAAGAAATCATGTGTATTTATCTCATTATTATTATTATTATTATTATTAATTAGTAGCAGTAGGCTAGTTGTTTTATTAGCATTTGGTTACTATGCGGTTACTATGGGATAGCGTGAGGTCACCACAGTTGCCAGAGTTCCTTGCGCGTTCATTATAATCGGATCACACGCGGTTACGCTGTTTACGGTTGTCCACTAAACTTAACACGCACGACTTTGATACTTTCTCTTATGTGAAGCTGATCCTTTTGAATGAAAATATCTGTTTTTTTTTTCCTTCCTGGCTGAAACCGGTGCATTCAAGATAAAGTTTCATCAATGGAATAAGGAAATTTGCAGATCTGTGAGAAACAGGTGAGAGGTTGATTGCCTCAATGTTAATCTTAACACTGTAAATATGCCGGACACGAGACTTATAAAGCCGAAACCTGTTGCAACGAAACCTAAGCATCAGAACAAGAAAACAAGTACAGCCGAAACAACACCTGCAGTCAGAACCAGAGATGTCGGTGTCGGTTACCGCAAAAACAGGGCATCAAGCTGCCCAAGATGCACTCATGACACCGAATACAAACCCAAAGCAACGGAGAGAAGCACTAAAGCAATAAAGGCGAAACAGTCCGAGACTTTACCGAGGTCAAAACCTGCAAAATGTGTGCCGAAGGAACAACCAATGCCAAAATCACATTCGCATGCTCTTTATGAAATCCACAGGTAGGAGGAATGCAGTGCCAGTGGCCTCAGAAACATATGGTGGATCAGGTCTTAATCTAAGCATCAGCATTAAACTGTGTAGTTAATAGTTGCCATAGTAAATCCTTTAGAGCTTGTTTTGTTAACTTTTGCTCACTGACTCTTTTTTTGTGACAGTCAAAAGGCATTTACAGTATTTGCACCAAACCCAAAGAAAAGACAAGACATTCAGCAAAGTAGGTGTACTGTGCCTCAACATCTCTGATTTCCCTTTTATTTCTCATTGAATGTGTGATTTTTCAATTGGGGAACTTTTTGAACCCCATTGGATGATTTAAAAAAATGTTTTAAAAAATCATTCCAGTTAAATGAAAGATTCTTAACTGTGTCTTTAATTACTGCACCATTTTATAATTTCAAAGAGTGTTTCTTTTTCTTTTTCTTTTCTTCCTTTACCCATTTTTTTTTTACTTTCTCCTAAACAATAAAGTGTTACAATTCAAGTATTAGCCTACAGTAAACGAAAAAATTAAACTTTTCCCCATTTTTTTTAAAATCAGTATTTCAATTAAGTTGGTAATTGTTTACAATTATTTTTATCAACTTTATATTAGGTGGTCTTAACTATTATGTACTTACATTTAAATTAATCATTTGATACAATAAACTTATTGTGTACATACATGTTTTTTCATTGTACTTATATTTTTAAAATATCTGCATGTAATTACATCTGTAATTACATTTATAATTACACTGTTGACCCTTCTCTTACACCTTAACCCACTCTTAAACCTACCCATACCACCAAACCTGTCCCTAACCATACCCGTATCCAACCTCAATAGCAGCAAAAGTGTTATGCAATACAATATGAACACAATCTACATTGTACTTATTTTTTTGATGTAGTTAAGGCCACCTAACATAAAGTGGGACCTTTGTTTTTTTTTAAATAACAAATAATCTAAGTCTCTCCAATGATCCTGTCATCCCACCATTTTAAAATAAAAAGTTTCTATTTAATGTAGGCCAAATGTACTCTATTTTTAGTTACTTTAAAGTAACAAGAGCACAATCACCCCCTATATAGGCTATTATACTGAATGCATTTTATGTTTTTGTAGGTAACAATGTTTAAATATGTGATACTTCCTGTTTTTTAAGTTTAAAAGGAAATCATAGAAGGTTAAGCTGTCAACACTCACTGACTGAATGCATGGCTGTTTAACAGAAGCAGAAGCAGAACTGGCAGCTCTGGAGGATCTGCGCTTGAGTCGGGCCATGGGTTACATTTCCATATCTCCTAGTACTGTGGGTGAGTCATTCAACCAACCATGACAGAAAACAAATATGAGAAGCCTACTGATGAGTCTGCTGGAAAGGATTCAAATAAAAAAGAATGTGTCATCACCACTAGGGGGAGTTAAAATGCCTTTTATATATGGACATCAGTGGTGATTTTACCAAAAGCTACTACTGTATAAATATTGATGCAAGTTCCGTCGTTGTCAACCGAGTTCAACCGAACTTGCAACCACTGGGTAATGATGCTTTTGGCAAACGTACCCCTGGATAGGTCTTTGTAAAACCATTAATGATTGTGGTAACTTACAAATACTACACATCACAGACGATCCCTTCATTAGCACATTTGACACAGCCAACTTGGCAGCTGTCGGAAACAGAACACCATATCAGACAGACATCTGTTTCTACACGTGTCAATTAGTAAATATAATCAACATTTTTATTGAAAATAATAATTCTAAGTCTGGTTTAACCACGTCTACTATTTCCTCAGGTGGATGCTTAACTCTGGAAGAGGTCAGGGCAAAACAACAGCAAGAAATGCAAATCAAGAGAAGACAAAAGCAGGTTTAAGACCAAAATTATATCCAGCAAACAAAAACTTCTCCATATATAATAAGCACAATAATCTCATGAATGTTTTTTTTTCTCCCTTTCAGGTTAAAAATGTATTTTAGAAACTTCTTCAGTTGTTCAAGAATAAAGGTTAGAATACTGCCGACAACGGATGAACATTATTTAGTTTGCTTTTTAATTATAAAAGTGCAGCTAATCTCCATGGGCTTCATGTGACCTTATGTTCTAAATGTGTATTATTCACAAAGTCTTTGTAAAATATACCTGAATGACTTTCAGATTTATGGTGTTGTTTTGAAGCCAGTGTTGATTATACAGTCAAACCAAAATTTATTCAGACACCTTGAACATTTCATTCATTAATACAGTTTATTCACTATAGTTTAAAAAAAATGGCAATAACATGTGACAAGATCTCAGAGTTAAACTGTGTCAGAAAAAAATTATCTTAATTATGTCAGATAACAATTAAGCAAAACACGGTCAGGTCAAAGTGTCTGAATAATTTTTGGTTCCAAATTTCACTGGTAGTCCACTGTATGAATAATTTTTGGGTATAATATGTCACAGTTTACTTTATTTTGCTATCCTCACTTACATAAATGAACTATAGTGTCCTGCACCCACTAGTAAAAATGATCAAAAATATCAAAAATGTCTGAATCATTTTTGGTTTGACTATAGATTTGATTTATATGCATTTACTCCCTAAAAGACCATATACTGACTATGTATATTAAAATTACAGAATATAATGACTGTGTTTGTTATGCATGCAGACTACTAAAGTGTAAAATTATTTTTTATATCCTTTAATGTCTTAAGTGAAAAAAACACATTGAGTTATTATAATTGCGAGGCACGGTATAGTAATTCAGCTTAATTTGGTCTATTATTTCATGCAAGCGGTCCTCCTGGTGATCTGTTTTTCCTCTGTTCCTTAGCAACAAGGATTTTTCTCTCTTTGTTTTGTCCTCTGTGTATATTCTGGGAGCCGTCTGCTTTGAAGGTTCCAAAAATACGAACCATGCAGGGTCCTGTTGCCTGGCAAGTGGAGAGTGATAACATAATGAAAGGTAGACGATAGGTGAGGGCAAATAAATTAATAAAATAAATTATTAAATTCCCCGGTAAATCAATCTAGCCGATTGAGTCTCTGTCCCTTCACCAGTCAGTTGCAGCAGAATACAGTTTTTCCACATATACTCTAAGGATACAGTATGCCAGTATTGTTTAGTTATGTTTTTTTTTTTTTTTTTTTTGGACACATTTAATAACTTGTGTTTGCACTGCACATAATTCAGAAACCATGATTGTACTGCTTTACGGTTTGGAAAGATATTAAAAATGTTTCTCATGGATCTCTTTCTGGATAGATTGAATTACACTTGTTTTGCCTCCAGGTTTGCCACTTTACCTATTGCTTTTCAACCCTTTGCGACTTTCCAATTCACTCTCAAAATAGCAGAGAAACTGTTGTTGTTTATTCCAGTGCTTGGAAACACTCTTAAAAGGTTTCTCTGAGAGACTGGAAGTAATGAAAAGTAAAAGCCAAAGGTCCCAAAAGGACATTAAATTAGTCTCAGACTAAGGAAAAAACACAAACTAGCTTTCCTGGAAAACATGCACAGCGGCCAACTAGTGTTACAGACGTTTTCGTAATGGTGACCCTTAAATGATTTACTTAAGGGTCATAATTTTATGATGCTTATACATTCTTTCTTTCTAACACATGGTTGTACAAAAGTCTAACCACAAGGGTGTTTCCTCTGAATTGAGTAATCCAGGCATAGGTCAGGGTGTGAACTTACAACATGTTAGCAGCTAAACTATAGAAATGCAAACTTTGACGCAAATGAAAGTCAAATTAGAGCCATTTGCCTTATGCTAATGTCCACATGGAAAAGGACACAAAGAAGAAAGAGAATGCAAATGGATGTCTGGAGGAATCATTACACAAAATGTAAACAGAATGTAAAGAAATACTCATGCTCAAATACAGTATATTGAGTGATTAGGGACCTGTGTGGCCACTCCATTCACAAAACCATCTTGTCAAATATGTTTACATTTAAGAAAAAAAAAAAAAAAAAGATTTGGTATCAACTGATAAACACTTATAAAAACTTCACAATGTTGGAGGTAAATCAAAAGCTCTTAATGTTTACTCAGTACCAGCTGGTGAGTGCTAAGCACTGACATAATGTGAAAAACACATGATTTATGTAAAAACAACAACAACAAAAAAAAGGCCCAAGGATGAATAAGCAACTTACGCTGTGTGTTAGTCACAGTAAATGATGCTGAATGACAGACTAAAATTAGAGATTGAACAAAATATATATAGACAATATGACTAAACTACAGTATGGATATGACATACAATGATTTTAGAACAATATAGCTTGCAATATAGACAAAAACTAGCAAAATGATTAAGAATTAGTTTTTTTTAAAAATAGTCACACAATGAGACTAGGGTTAGTTATCAGACTGGAAAGGCTATCTTAGAAACTATAAGCTTTAGAGTCAAAAGTCCAGTTCAGTCTTGAACTAGATTAATATTTGTGAATTGTCTTCCAAACTAAAATTTCATAATTCCACTATAGCCTATAGCCCTTGAGTACGTGTTCAAGCAAAAGTATACAATACAATTTTTTATTAATTGCAATTTCTGTTATTCAAAACAATGGTATGGCATTTTGTTATTAACCCTATACACCATATATAAATATGACACAAAACATGCAAATGCTTCACTGTTAGTAAAAAGTATTTGCCTTTCAAAAATACACCCACTCTTTGACAAGTACTCCCTAAAGTAAATAAAAGGTGTGGGGTCCCCTTTTATGTTTTATTTTTTATTTCAAATGACTTATTACGTCTATGTTTTTATTAAGCACCAAGCTAACCAAGCTGAAAAATCGATTTTGTAAATGTCTGCACACACCTTTACCACTATTCACAATAGTTCGTGAATATTTACCACACGCAAACCCTCGATCGCTAGACAGACTTCCTACTCTCTCGCTGCGGTTGCTATGACTATGGTTGGTAGGAGCGACCGAGAGGAAATCTGCAATTGGACAGTTGAGACGTCATTCAGAAAGATTAGCCAATCAGTGATTAGGTTAAAGGCGGGACATGTAGAAATTGAGGGTAACGCCCCCTAGGTCGAGAGACAGACTTCCTCCGCTAAATCACGCCGTCTAGCCGTGGCAGGCCGTCGGGTGACGTAGGTTGTTGGGTTGTGGATTGACGTTGTGAGTCTATCAGCATGAAGTCCGCACCAGTGTTATCAGTGTCAGGGCGACGGGCGTTCGTTCGACTGTGAACTCCGAGACGGAATCCCGAGATATAAAAATACAAATATTTCACGCGCTTTCCTTCTATTCTCGTCAAAACAACGTTGAATTGACTCTTCATATTTGAAGGTAAGCTTGAATATATGTTGTTTTATGTCGGTTTACATTCTCTATAACGTATTTTCAATATTTGAAATGATTAATATGTATTCAGTTTCCCATGATATTGCACCCTCCCGTGCCATTAACGTACATTAAATGCCTCCTTTAGTGTAGTATATTATCTTACAAGAGGATTATCGACTGTTTCAGTTGTATTTTATGTTATATCCTATTTTAAAATCTATTTTTATATAGATTTTTAAGATTGCTCATATAAATGACATTTGATAATCGATAGTAATCGATTTAACAGTAAAATACTGTTAGATAAAATAACAATATACAAAAAAAACAAAATATTTCTTTATCTATGTTTCTTTCATCATCGAGTTGATAGGCTATTCCAAATGGGTAGAACCTAAATATTTTTAATCTAAAAACCCGACTATTTTTTCCGCAATGAAATCTTTTAGAGGGTCGCCTTCACAGTTTGTTGTGAAATGTGAAAGTGTCATAGGTGTGGGAACATATGGGGGTAGTCCCGCAGAGGTCTCTGGCACGAGTGAATGTCATTACCACGGCAGAGGGGGGGGGAGGGGCGGAGCTCTGGCTGTGAATAAGACCGGTCAGAGAGGCGGGGCTTTTGCGCGGGGGGCGGGGCCTCTGTGAGGGGGGTGGAAAGTCTATTACATGGCACGCAGTCAAAACACATTACAGATATGATTCATTTATGACAAGATTTTGTTATCTCTGACGAAACACAAACTATTTTAAACAACTATGATACTACCATTAACTTTCCTGGAAAAGAGTTCAGGGTATGTATTTAAATAGAACAATTTTGTGAATAAATCGAATTTCCCAGACATTTAGGGTGTTTTCACACTAAGTTCGTTTAACCCTTTCAAACGCACTCAGATCATTGAGATGCTATTTTTAGTTTTTAATCAATATTTTTAATTTAGTTCTGTTTTAATTTTAGATAAAGTTTTATTTTTTTTCTCTAAATAATCTATATAGAATTTTTTATTAATATTTTATTAATATTTAGTGCAAGTTAACCTAAATGAAACTGATAAATGTTGCCTTATCAACTAGCTAAAATAAAATATATTTTCAAAAATCTTTTTTTTTATTCCAGTTAAAGTTTATTTAATTTCAAATAACGAATTTTAAGGTTTTAGTTTTAGTTAACTATAATAACCTTGGTTCACATTTAATGTTTATGCAAAAATTCCAGGTGTGTTTATAATTTTAATAATTTGATATATATATATATATATATATAATGGATTATATTTCAAAATATTTCTTTATCTTATTACATTTATTTAAAAAACATTTTACAAAAGGTGCCTGTTAAATTTTACTTTTACTATCTACAATTCTTTTTTATATGTATTAATCTATGATGCTTGTTTTGACTTTTCAGTCATCTGGGAAGTGTTGAAGACATTACTATGATCCACATATAAAAAGCACTGCATTCCCGAGACTTCCTCTGTGTATCTTCCGGTCCCTGAAGACCACTTAGCGATATCCATAAACAACATTATGGCGACTACTGAGAACAAGCGTCCAGACATCCCCAAGGAGCAAGCACTTCTAAAAGTGCCATTAAAGCGGTTGATGCGAGACAACGGCGTAGACGGCACACCCATAAAGAAACGTGTAATGGCTGCTCTCAATCTATCCTGCAAAAAAATTCCAGAAACCTCTCTTGGCTATCAGGTCTCCAAAGCAACGAACAGGATAGAGGCTACTCCGGATCTGAGCCCTGGTTTGAAGCACACTCTAGCGCAGTTCTCTCTGAGCAGCCAATGTTCCCTTGGTGGCCCAGCTGCGTTTACTGGTCATCATGGTCAGTATAAGCTGATGCCCCCTCTGGCCCAGGGAGGTATTTCAGGGGGGCCATTACTAGTCCCCCCTGACAGCTCTACAGACCTCAGCCTGTGCTGTCTGGAGGGCGAGTCCATCTCCTGCTTCTCTGTGGGAGGCGAACTGCGTCTCTGTTTGCCCCAGCTGCTAAACACCGTCCTGCGGGAATTCTCGTTGCAACAGATCAACTCTGTGTGTGACCAGCTGTATTTGTACTGTTCCCGCTGCGATGCCACACAGTTACACATTCTCAAAGTGCTGGGCATCCTTCCTCCAGGGACTCCATCCTGCGGTCTCATCACGCTGACCGATGCTCAACGTCTCTGCAACACCCTTCTGCATCCAGGTGAGGAACCCTCTCGTGATTCCCACAAAGGGCACAGCGCTGAAGAGGAGGAAGAGAAAAACGGCGAGGAATCTGGAGGATTTTGGGTGGAACACCAATGTCTTGGAAAGTGTCAAGGCCTGTTTGTACCCCAGCTTTACTCCAGCCCGGATGCGCCCTGTATCCGCTGCTCTCAATGCCGGATGCTCTTCTGCCCGGAGCGCTTTGTCATGCACTCCCACCGACAGCCAGACACACGCACATGTCACTGGGGCTTCGATTCAGCCAAGTGGGCCTGTTATCTGCAGCTGGCACAAAGATACCTGGGAACAGCGGATGAAGAGAAGCTAAAGGAGTCTCTGGAGGATATGAGGGCGAAGTTCCAGCAGGACAAGAGGCAGCCACATATAGTGAGTATCTCTTATATGCAATCTATATTCATTCAGAAAGTAAGCAATTAATTTATTGTAGTACAACAAAATTTAAAAAAGACAGGAAGTAAATATTAATGGCTCCAATTGCATTTATCAGATATCAGATGTTGTTTTAAAGTTTGTTCACTTGAAGCTTTATGATCTCACAAAACACACACACACACACATACACATTTTACCTTAAGATAAAAAGAAAGATATATTTTATATTTTTCATTAAGAGAATGAAGCATATTTTTAACAGCATTAAGATTCATTAAGGTTCATTTTCAAGCCCAATTCTCCTTAATTCTCTACAAATTATTAATACCATAAAGCATAATTTTTATACAATAATGTATAAATACTTTACATTTTTTTTTTGCATTACAGTAATATAAATAAGATTTCTTAATTGTAATAAAATCTAAATAAGCTAAATATATTTTCAGCAACATTTTAATGATTTTTTTATTTTATATATATATATAAAGGATATATTGGTATATATCGGCCTGACTATCGGCTGTTTTAAACTATATATATATATATATATATATTACCGATGCACCGATATATCGGCCAATACCGATTATTGGCCGATATATTGGTGCATCTGTAATATTTATATATAATACCTGCACACATACCTGTACATACATATATACACACACACAAACATACATATATATGCAGATGCACCGATATATATCGGCTAATAATCGGTCTTGGCCGATAAAAGCAAATTTTCACACTATTAGCTATCGGAGCTATTAAAAACAGCCGATAGTCGGGCTGATATATCCTGTCAATCAAAAGAGGGCAGGAAAATGCACTGTATTTGGGCTTTGCGTAAAGAACATGCTAAGAAACCAGTTTGATGTTTAATATTAATAGTAATAAATAACATTCAGAAAGTTAATTTAATCTTCAGAATTTAGTTAATGTGTGTTAATATTAATGTGAGTAATGTGTTTATGTTTATAACTGATACCAGTTACTCTGAAACAAGTTGATGAAATGGAGAGAAATTTTTTTTATTTGCATTTCTTTCAAAATATAATAATTAATAATATAATGATTAATTTTTAATTATAATGAAATTATCATTAATTTAAAAAAAGGTATAAAAGGCAGAACCCCCAAACTCTATTTATAATCGGTATTGGTGGAGAAATATAGTATTGGTGCATCTCTAATATCTATATATGTGCATGTTCTTTTTCTTTCATTTTAAGATGAAATATGACATGTTCTTGACATGTGAGATTCACCCTATAAGCAACTTATCATGATTAAATCGCTTGCAGCCGAGAATGTTTGAAAGACCATATTTGTCTCAGTCCCGAGTTTTTAAAAATGTTTTAAGTGGAAAATAAACAGCAAATCGAATGTTGGGTCAGCTGAATCCAGCTCTCATACCACACCAGATGTTTCCCTCCAAAGGAAATGGCTGAATGTGGTTCAAACAGGGTCACTAGACTCTCAAACTCCTTCTGACAGAGTCTGCACAAACAGCCGGAGCCACAGCAACAGGGAAAAGAAACAGAGAGTGGGCGGGAGGGAGAGAAAAAAAAACGAGGAAAGAATGAGCAAAAAGATTGAGAAAGAGAGAGTGAAAGACAGAGTGGCTGGGACATTCTGTTACATGTGCCTGCAGAGTATTGCTCCCCCCTTTACTGGCCCAGCACTCACCCTGCAGGACCTCCATCATCAACCAATCAGAGAGCAGACCCCTGGCCCCAGCCTCCCTCTCAGCCAATCAAATCTCAGAGCATTCAGTGAATTCCCATCTCATTATATAATGCTTAGCTAGAGACTCAACAACATCCCCAGCAACCGCTGTTCTCAGACAGC
Source organism: Ctenopharyngodon idella (assembly GCF_019924925.1). Lineage (NCBI taxonomy): Eukaryota > Metazoa > Chordata > Actinopteri > Cypriniformes > Xenocyprididae > Ctenopharyngodon > Ctenopharyngodon idella. The sequence goes on from NC_067242.1 coordinate 13,430,736, forward strand.
CCATTTTCCGGATGTAGACTGGACTTTCTGTTTACATTTAATAAAAATATATTAATACTTATTAGATATTATATACTTAGAGAGAAAATTAACAAAGTCACATAAAAGAATTAACAATAAAATAAAATGCTGCCTTATTTTTCAGTCTATCTATCTATCTATCTGCACATAAACACCCTGTAATGAGCTTGTCAATGGCAAGGTTAAGGTCAAGGCAGGAAGTTTCATTTCATCATTGACGTTATAGTCAAATCTGTTGCATTTGTGTCATTTCACGAGGTCTCAAATGAATCATGTCATTGTAGTGCATTAAGAGTGACCGTCCTGCTCATGTCACGTCATAAATAGCAGTGTAGATTAGAGTCCTCGTGCCATTAGCGCCACGTGACGGCCCCCAGACAGCTCACCCCTCCCCCACCCAGAGTCGTCTGGAGCTCTCGCACATGACTTCACATGTAAATGTATGAAAGTGTGTGTGTCTGTTTTTTTAATAAACCTGTATTGCTTGTTTTGTTTCTAAGAGACACCGTTCTTACCACTGGTTTACTGTTGCAATCATATGCTTAGAAAGGCTCTATTTCCATAGAAGAACCTCACAAGTATCAAGTGAAGAACAGTTTCAGATCCGTGCTTCGTGACCACAGTGGAGGGACTTTTGAGTATGTGTGAATTGTTACGCTATGACCATAAAGGAAATTTTTGTCTCTACATCATGTGGGTGTATTTTTTTTAGGTCCACACATGCTCTGAGCGTGTGTGTGGTGTGCAAGCTGGTCGCTGAGGCTTTATGATAGATCAGATGGCCTATTTACATTAAAGCAGCTTACGTTACTGACTGTTGATGGAAGACGCATCCATATTTCCTTCAGTATTCAGATGCACATTTCTATGTGCAACATCATCAGGGCCTGCAAAACATGTCAGAATGAGAGTGCTGATCCAGGATAAGATTTCACAATGCATTCATAGGGATATAAAGTCTTATTTACATATTTCTAGATCTGGCTTCTCTTTGGGAATAGAATAAGATCACAAGAGCTAACTGTGTGTGTGTGTGTGTGTGTGTGTGTGTGTGTGTGTGTGTGTGTGCGCGCATCAAGCCATGCAACCCCTCTTTGTTAGTGAAACCAGGCTAACGAGTTCTTTTATCTCTCTCTTACAGGGAGTATCTTCACCTGCCTTTGTGTTTGACTCACATTTGCTTGCCAGTCTTAAGGCGGACCCCGGTCATGATGACCTGATGTGGCAAAGGTGCAGTTCATTTACAAATATACATTATTAAATAATATATCATAAAAATAGATGTCCGGCATAAAACACGTGCTAAATCAACCCCTGTCAAAAAGGGAGCAAGCCAAAAGAGAGAGAGAGAGAGAGATCAGAAAAATCAGATTAAAAAATATCCTGGCCATATTTAAAAAAATAAATGTTAATATACAAAGCACAAAGAAAATAAAGCTTATGTGAACCATTACAATTTTTTTTTCAATTGCCATTGTGATATGCATTGTGATATGATGTTTTGTATTTTTTAATAATTACTGTAAATTAATTAATTACTGCAGTACATCTGTATGTTTTACATCTTGAGTTTATTTGTAAGATTTATTGTTCTCAATGATGATATTGAAATAAAAAATAAAATTAATTAAAATAAAAAATGTAAATAATTATAATTAAAAGGTTAATAATAAAATGAATGTTAAAAGGTTAAAATAAATAAATGCTATTATGATGTATAAATATTTCAAAATTTAATGATAATGTAGGGTAATATGCTTAATTGTAATGGAAAAAATAATGTCAATATAAGTAATCTTAATCGTCCTAAAACAGGCCTTGCTGTCTGTATCTAAAATATAATTTTATATTTCTTTCAGTTGATTTTGAGGTGAAATATGATATGGACATGTTCCTTAAAAGCTTTCACACTAATTCTTAATGATCTTCATGTGTATTTTGAATTTATAGGACAATGTTAAACACTCAGATCTCATGTTAAAGGGATAGTTCACTCAAAAATGAAAATTGTCATCATTTACTGAACTAGTTTTGGGTGAACTAACCCTTTAAAGAATTAGTTCACCGAAAAAAGAAATTTCATGTCGTTCCACACCTGTAAGACCTTCGTTCATCTTCGGAACACTAAGATATTTTTGATAAAATCTGATGGCTCAGTGAGGCCTCCATTGACAGCAAGATAATTAACCATTTCAGATGCCCAGAAAGCTACTAAAAACATATTTAAAACAGTTCATGTGACTACAGTGGCTCAACCTTAATGTTATGAAGCGACGATAATACTTTTTGTGCGCCAAAAAAACAAAATAACGACTTTATTCAACAATATCTAGTGATGGGCGATTTCAAAACACTGCTTCATGAATCTTTTGTTTCAAATCAGTGGTTCGGAGTGCGTATTAAACGGCCAAAGTCACGTGATTTCAGTAAACGAGGCTTCGTTATGTCATAAGTGTTTCGAAACGTTTTGAAATTTCAATGGTTCATGTGACTTTGGCAGTTTGATACACGCTCCGAACCACTGATTCGAAACAAAAGATTCGTAAAGCTTTTCGTAAAGCAACTAGAAGTAGTTTCAGTACACAACTGCAAGTAACTTCCTTTTTTGTTTTCCTCTCCAGCTGGTATCAGTACACGCCTGACAAGCTGGCAGGTAATGGCTTGGCACAACACACTGAGTGTGTGCCTGGAAAGGAAATGGGGTTTACAGGAACAGAGGCACTGGGCGATACTCAGGATGAAAAGAACCAGGATGCACACAACTCTCCTATCTTTGCAGGTCAGTTTACATTCACCATAAGTGACATTGCATAAATAAATGTATATGTTTCTAAATGTGAGTTCTAATTGATACAGGGCAAGAAAAAAGTGGCCAAACAGATGATGCGTTTCCAGATGAATGGCAGAAAGTAGATTTGTCAGCTAGTAAGCGGCCTGTTGGTGTGACTGTGGAGCACAGTAAGGACTTCATGGTGATGGAACTCCTTCAGATGTATAGTGCTCAGCACGACAAACTTCAGTCAACGCTACGCAGACAAAAACAGCTTGAACAGGTTTTTATCCCGACTAGACTACAATGCAGTACACACATAATGTCTGTTTTTAGCACCTCCTTTTCGTTCGCCAGAAGGTGCTTGTGAGTATCTGATGACTCTTTCTCACTCTGATACTTGTGAACAGGAGCTGCAGGCTCTGCGTCAAGGTGAAGCCATAGACCGCTGTGACCTACATGGGGAGCTGGAGGCGGTTCAGACTGAGCATGCTCAGAGGCTCGGAGAAGTCCAGCAGGAACAGAGAAAGTTGAAGTCCCGTCTCGACAAGCTGAGGCAGCAAGGCTGCAGATGCAAAGAACTGAATACTGAGCCGCAACAGGAAACTATCTATGCCAAACAGGTATCGACCAATCACACACACCCACACAAGTCCTTATCAGATCTGTCATTTGTCATACTTTTTTTTTTTTAGAATGAATCAGATAAATTTGTAATCTTAGCATGAATTAGCTGAATTAGCATCTTAGCTGAATTATAATCTTATTATAATGTCTTATTATAATCACAGTTGTGATGCTTATATTTTTGTCGAAACCATTATACATTTTTTTCCAGGATTTTAATAATTAGAAAGTTCAAAGGAACAGCATTTATTTGAAAAATAAATCTTTTGTAACAACATAAATGTCTTTTCTGTCACTTTTAATCAATTTAATTTGTCTTTGCTGATTAAAAGTATTGATTTAAAAAAAAAAAAACTTACTGACCCCCAACATTTGAATTGTCTTTTCTGTCACTTTTAATCACTTTTTTTCTGTCGCTTGTACACTAACATAAAAAAATCAATTATAAAAATGATAGCTTTTGGATATCAATCCCTGTCGTTTGTTGTGGTCTGAGTTTAAGTGCATCACTTTAGCTGACCAGTGGCTTCCTGTGTTTAGTTGTCAGAACTGCGTCAGAGGCTGGACCGCGCTGAGGAAGACCGCGAGGAGCTGCAGGAAGAGCTACGCCGGGAGAGAGAAGCCAGAGAGAGGCTGGAACGTACCATCTCGGAGCTCAAACAACAGATGAGGGAGTCCGCCCACCCGGCTTCAATGGACAGTCCCATGTCTTCAGCCTCCAGTGACACACATATGTCCCCGACGCCTTAGCGTGATCTACGCTCACCAACCCGCAGCCTGATTTCTGTGATCAAGATTCATTTTGGTATGGTGTCTCCATTTTGGAACTGGATGCCAAAGTTGTTTTTATTGCAGTTCTACGGAACAAATTTACAATTATGGGCCGTCCTGAGTAAGTTTGGGTTTTATGCTGTGAATTTGTTGAAAAGATGAGTAACTATTGAGCTGAACTGATTTTTTCAGACACGTGAATAAGGATTTTTGGTGTTTTGATAAAAATTAAGTAGTTGGAGACATTATGCAAACCACTAACCCTGCAAGCGTACAATCAAAAGCATCCATTTTGGTTTATCACTGCTAGGACTACTGATATCAAATAGAAAATGATTTCTTTTTGAATATTGGAATTGTTTAAAAGTACATCACAACTGATGTTGTTTCTTAAAATATTTATTGTTTATTGATAAATGTTATGTGAATAATCTTGTCTAATTATACATATTTAACATTCTTTTTGCCATATTTTTGTTTATATTTTATGTAGGTTATGCTCATTATGAATGTACAAAATATATGCATGTGTACTTTCATAAAATATGGATAAATATACTGTTTACACTGTGGTATGAAGTTCAGATATAACAGAAAATGTTTTCTATGCCATTTCCAGTGAATGTTTTGCCTCCTTTAATGAACACCAGAATTTTATTCTTTCTCATTTCGAGGACTTCTAACACCAAACGGAAATAAACAAAATTATAAATTTTAAAAATGATGGCAGAAGTTGAAAAACTCACATCAAATACAGTTTTAGTATATGAAATGCTCCTTGTACTTTACATTCTATAAACCATCTAGACAAACAGGTCTATATGTGTACTTTGCTCAGAGAGAGATGTTATTCTTATGTGTGTGGGGGGAAAAAATATGTATTGATATTGTTTGCTGTAACTGACAATCAGCGTGTTTATCTTTAATTGATTTTATATTCAAACTTTAAAGAACGAATTAAATAGTTGCTACCTCAAACAAACACATATAGATATATATGTAGAAAAACAGAAAATAGAGATTGTGTATAGAAGTGGATGGATGGAGTAGTCAGGCGTATGACTGATAAATACCTCTGTACTGCTGCTATGATGTTTCTTTCCAGATGACTTAAATATGCATGTGAGATTGAAGAAATATATAATATATATATATAAAATACAGATATACTGAGTATTGTTTCCTAACATTTAAGCCAAACATAATTTCACAAAAATGTTGTCTTGTACAAAATGTTAATTATCTTTGCCAGTGCCATCTTTTGTGTGTATATCGTATGACATGACACTTTTGTCCTACCTCCACTTGTGATCGAGACACTTTGTATCACCCACCAACTTTTGTATGTCATCTTTCTACAACAACTCATGGGAAATGATATATTAATGTGCTGTTGGGGAAAATAATAAAAATGATTATATATGATTATATACACTGGCTTGTATCTTTTCAAAGGCTTGCATCAAAGCACATTTACTTTGTTTAGTAATAAGAAAGCACAGTTTGCACAAAAATATCATATATATTAGATACTGCAATAAAACTATGGCAACTTGGTCACTGGCATTAAAAATAATTAAAATGCCAAATCTTCTTTGAACCTTCTTACACTGTTTGAAGCAGATTCCGTATTTATTTTTCACGATTTTAAAACATCAGCTGTAGGAACTATGGTATTTTAGCAGAAACTCATGGTTACCATAGTAAATTTTTGTTGAGGAGGTCTGTTTGCACATAGCTTAACCACCTCCGGTGTCCACTCAGCAGATTCGTGCGTTTGTGCAATTTTCATAAATGAATAACTACGATTTTCAATGAATGTGGCTTTAAAGTGACCGGCTTCATGTGACAGCTCTTTGTTTACAGCGTTTTTATACAGCCAAAGTTCAGCCCAACTTCCGGGATCCGGTATGAATGAGATGAATGTGACAGGTGTAAATGCGTACTGAATCTGCTTATTAAAATCATCGCGCACTGGTGAATGCATTATATAGAAAAGATTCAAGAAACATTTCAAGGTAGGAACAACTTGAGTCATCCAACAATTTTGACGGATTGTATGATTGTAAAACTGGTCCTGTTTCACCAATGAGCAGGATAACACAAAGTAAATAACTCGATTGTCAGTCATATATTTTTTTTAAATGAGTGTATTTATATTTCAGTTTGGAAAAGGACAGAATAACCGTACATGATTTACCTGCAGATAAGACGAGATCTTCTTTTAAAAAGCAATGGATTCAACAGGTAAGTTTTCTGGCAACGTGAATTCTGAGGTCTGTCAAAACATGTCCTGGGTCACAATGAACCCCAAAATTAGAAATTTTATATGTAGCCTATATATATATATATATATATATATATATATATATATGGGTCATTGACAAATAAGGTTTTTAAAAGTGTAAAAAAAAAAAACATAATGGAGATATGATTAATTTGAAGTTAATTTTGAAGTTTTGAAGTTTTATTAAGTGTTAACGATGAGATTATGTGTTTTTTTTCTTAATCAATTGACACTGCTTTTGTCATTTTTTACAAGATGGACAAAATTTGTCACCAAAAAAGTCATTTGGTTTAACCAAAATTTCGGTTTTACCGAATGACACTTTTGGTTATACCGAATGACGATACTTAAAAAAAAAAAAAAAAAATGCTAACAGGCTGATAACTAGCAAGCTAGCTAGCTAGTTAGCTTTCTATCTAGCTACCAAAAGAGCAATCAAGAGCAATTTGTACTAAATATATATCATTTTATATTTATCACGACCATGTGGTCCTTTGCAGGTGTCTGATTGATGTCCTATCCTGTCACATGATATTGACCTCATGACTTGACCAAAATGGTCCCTTTATATTGGTTACTCCGAATGACATCAATGAAATTCATTTTTCCAGACATTTTTTCTCAAAACAAAAGCAACAACTTCTACACAAAAAAATTTAAATACCATTTTGCAGTATGTTGAAATATGATGTTATAAAATCATGCCGGAATAAAAAATATATACATATATTACATTTTAAGATATTTTAATCACAAATGAAATGGCTGTATTGGCCTTTGGACGGTTAAACCGAATGACCTTTTGACACTTCAAAATCTTTAAAATACCTTTATATGTAGCAAAATATAATTAAAACCTTTTGGATTCGATAAAAGAGATCTAGGTGTACTACCTTACATACTTTGGATGTCATATCTTTGTTTTTTATTATTATTAAGGCCTTTGGACAAAAAAACCCCCGTCACGTCATTGACCCATATACACACACGTGGAGACCTTTTTTTTTATATTACTTGAAAATTAAGCAGAATTAACCCCATCCCATTATTGTTAAATGCAGAATATACTGAATTTTATAGAAAAGATATATTGGTAAGATGGAGGACCCAGGGGGGCCAACTTACCCCTCTTTTTATATTTTCAGTTTTGTGCTTTAACAAATAAATGATCCATATTTTAATAAAATATCCATTTTTGTCATCACACTGCAGAGGCTACCAAAGGGAAGGAGAGTGTTCAGAAAATATCTCCCCTGAATCTCATTATGAACCAGCTCAGAAGGAAAGCCTCTTTCACAGAGAGAAAGAAACCAACAATGGGCCGCCTCTTCCGCCCATCAGAGAGCAATGACAAAAGAAACAGCGGCATACCTGAAATGAAGGAATCAGAGGCCAGTGAAGGAAAAGAAAATAATGACCCTGGGAAAGGTGGGCATTAGATGCATTTAGAAAATGCAACAATGTAAATATAGATGAACAATTCCTTGTTTTCCTTTAGAGATCAGTAACACGGATGATGAGACCGGCTCTGTTGTGGGCTGGGGTCGGGTGAAGCAATTCGTTCAGAAGCTTGGGAAAACCCCCCACAGTCAGAATTTGAGCCTGAGCCACTGCGATCTGACAGCCACAGATGTGGTGGAACTAGGTGGGTGTTGTTGTGACATAATGATTTTCACACGTACTATAACATACACAAGAAGACCATACATGTGCCTGGATCGCTACTTATCATTTTAATGTTACCTCAGCCACCTTACTGCCATTTCTGGCTCAGCTGGAGGTGATGGACCTGTCCTGGAATGATCTGGTTGGAGGATCCCTGAAGGCACTTACTGTCCACCTGCAGCATGTAGGGAAGCTGAGAGTGCTGAAGCTGTGTAACTGCAGATTAACAGCTCAAGACCTTACTGCTCTTGGTACATTAAGTATTCATTTATTATAATATAAAAATTAATTAAACAATTTCCCCATCCATCCATCAGGATAGTTCACCCAAATGTAAAAAATCTGTCATAATTTACTAATGTCATTCCAAACATGTATGACTTTATTCTGTGGAAGATATTTTGTTGGTAAATGTTGGTAACCAAAGAGTTTCGGTTCCCATTGACCTCCATTATATTTTTTGACCATGCAATGGAAGTCAATAAGAACCGAAAATCTTTGGCTACCAATATTTTTCAAAATACCCTCTTTTATGTTCCACAGAAGAAAGAAAGTCATACAGGTTTGAAACGACATTAGGGTGAGTACATTTAGGGTGAGTAAAATTGAGAATTTCCATTTTTGGGTGGACTATCCCTTTAAAAGACCTTACAAAAATGCTAAATTAACATTTAATCTACAAACATAAGCTAAAAAACTAAATATACACACCAAATATAGAGACTTTTCTTTATAAAATCATATACACCCCATGCTGAAATCTTGAAATTGGTCGCATTTAAGGCTGAAACAATTTTGAACCATTGGCAAACCTCTCCTAAAATGATATTCCAGGTGAGGCTCTTGACTGCATTCCTCTAATAGAGGTGCTAGATTTGTCCTGGAATATTGGCGTCGGTGCAGGAAATTTCAGACACTTCACAGAACACCTCCAACCTACAAGCACACTGAAAGAACTCCGCCTGGTGGACTGTCAGCTCTCTGAGACAGACATTACAGCTCTGAGTAAGGCATGCTTTTTATAACCCTCATATAATGCTGGTAATTGGAGTAGAAGCTCTAAATATTCCAAGCTAGGATTTCACGTGACATCGAAGACTATTTTTTTTGTGGCAGTGGTGGACTAGGTACTGAAATCCTGCGCTTGAGCTAAATTATTCATACTTTGATGAAATATAACTTAAGTACTTTATTCCTTTTATATTTCTACTTGAGTAAAGTTCTGAGAATTAGGGGAAATGTGCTTAATTGTCATGAAATTAATGTCTCAATGGCAAAAATCTGAAAGGTACATTTATGAAATATAAAATAGAATTTATTTTATGCAAAATATAATTTATTTATTTTAGAGTGAAATAACCTAGACATGTTCTTGGCAGTTTTCTCACTTCGAAATAACAGAATTTTGTTTGTGAAAAGTAGTAAAACATCAGATATTAGTTTTTAAAATGTAAATACTCTAATACAGTGCAATAGACACTTGAAAATGTTCACCTCTGCTTTTGGGTTCAGAATAAGCCTATAATGATATGAGCCATGATTTTTTACAACATGGTATTTCATCAATTTCCTTTTAAAAGCACTGACATTTTTCTTCAGGTGAGGCTCTTCCCATGTTGTCTAGTTTGGAGGAGTTAGATCTGTCTAATAACAAGCTGTCAATCAATGGAATGGAGAACCTCACCTCCTCTTTAGGTTCGACTCCACGGCTGAAGACCCTAAAACTGAGCATGTGTGGACTCAATAAAGACAGTCTCAGTGTTCTGGGTAAGAGTGATGATGATTAAAGCCTTCAAAGATAGACAAACATAACTATTTGCAAAACCATGAGCACACACTTAAATGACCTCCCAGGAAGCTCCAAATGAAGACTGTGATTTCAGTGATAACCGAGTAACCATTTTAATAATTAAAATTTTGGAGAATAATTCAATTTAATTTGTTTTGTGAAATGTTAAAAGGCCAGGCACTCCGGTTCATCCCTGCACTAGAGCACTTCGACCTGTCGTGTAATAAGGAAGCAGCTGGAGGTCTTGCCACACTAGCCGTTAACCTAGCTCTCCTCACACACTTGAGAAGTTTGGATATGCATCTGTGCTGTCTAACAAAGGAGGATGTGTTGGCATTAGGTAAGACATGTTGTCACTAACTGTTCTTTCATTTTTTTCGCACAATTCTGACTTTTTCCAACAGAATTGCGAGAAAAAAGTCAGAATTGTGAGATATAATCTCGCAATTGAAATTCTGACTTCTTTTCTCAGAATTGTGAGTTATAAACTCGCAATTCAGAGAAAAAAAGTTCGAATTGCGAGTTTTTTTATTAATTTTTTTCAGTGGCGGAAACATTCTAAAAATGCACATAAACAAAAGTTCAAAAAATGCACATAAAAAACACATTTACAGCATAAAGGTGCATTCACACCATGTCATAATTACTGTAATTATGAGATTACGACTTGTACAAAGTGTTCATATCCTTGTAGTACTCATAATTACAACCTGTAAACTAGGAATTTTCGGAGAGCTCCAACTTTGTACCATGTGACCGCTGGACCACCTGGCCGCTGCAGATTCATATTCTCATTGATAGTGTTGCCATAGAAAAGCATAATTCTGGATACGTGAACAGCTCCGATTGTCACGTTATAATCTCGTAATTACGACTTGGCGTTTTTACTACACATATTTTGTGAAAAAAAAAAAACTGCTTTGTTCGCAAATGTTTAATGCGATTATTCCAATTTTGCACACAAGGTTGGATGGAAACATAGCTAATGTTGATTTAAAGTTATGTGAACTTGTTTGTATTCTCTTTTGAACTTGCTTTCTCAGTCCAGGTAGCTCCATCTCTCAAAGAGCTCAGAGAGCTGGATTTGTCGTCCAATAAAAGTGTTGGAGATACACTCCAGAGTCTTCTGCAAACCCTCCCTCTTTCTCAGATAACCAAACTTCCGCTAAACAACTGTGCTTTGAGCACACCTGAATGCCATGCTCTTGGTATAAAACCTATACAAATTCAGAAAACATTGAACTTTTTTGTTTTAAATGATAAAATAATATGCATGCATGTTTCTGGGATTCCTCACAGCTGCCGCAATGCAGAAGCTACAACAGCTTGAAAGTCTGAACTTGTCGTGGAACAAGTGTGTGGGGGAAAATCTGAGGCAATTTCTGGAGCCTTTGCCGTCTGATTGCAAACTACAGGAACTCAGACTGAGTAGCTGTAATTTAACCACTGAAGATTTGCTACATCTAGGTCAGATTCAAAGAGTGTTCAATTATAACATTTTTGATATCCTCCAATAATTTTTGGTATTCAAGCTGATTTTAAAACACATAATCCTGGTTTCACAGACAAAGCTTAAAGGAATAGTTCACTTTCAAATAAAAATGTCCTGATAATTTACTCACCCCCATGTCATCCAAGATGTCCATGTCCTTCTTTCTTCAGTCGAAAAGAAATTAAGGTTTTTAATGAAAACATTCCAGGATTATTCTCCTTATAGTGGACTTCAATGGTCTCCAAACGGTTGAAGGTCAAAATAAAAAAGCTTACGCTATATTCAACTTACGGAAAAAACAGAACTGGCGCCGCGTTCGTTCCGTAAGTTGAATAAGGAAGGCGTAGGACATTCAGCGTAAGCTTTTTGAAGAATACGGAATCACGTTCTGGTGGAAGCACTTGCAAAGCGATCATTTGTGTTTATAAAGCATATACATTTTGATTTTTTTTTTTTTTTAGAAAATGACAGATCGTTTCACTAGATAAGACCCTTATTCCTCATCTGGTATTGTTTAAAGCCCTTTGAAGCTGCACTGAAACTGTAATTTTGACCTTCAACCGTTTGGAGACCATTGAAGTCTACTATAAGGAGAAAAATCCTGGAATGTTTTCATTAAAAACCTTAATTTCTTTTCGACTGAAGAAAGAAGGACATGGACATCTTGGATGACATGGGGGTGAGTAAATTATCAGGAAATTTTTATTTGAAAGTGGACTAATCCTTTAAGCTTGATCCCAGACTAAAATGCATGTTTGAGCTGATTTAACTGGAAGCTACTTGCACTTACATATCTTAAAATATGTCAGTGCCATTGTTTTGTCTCAAGATGCACACCAGTAATGTTTTTTCTAAGGAATAGTTATAAAAGCTACTTAAATGTCCTAATTGAACTAATCAATTAGGACATTTGTCGTGCAGTGTAATCTATGAAGATTTTTGCAAACTGTTGTGATCTTGCAGAATCTGCTTGTCAGCGTGGAGTTCTATCCCATCTGAAGCAGCTGGATTTGTCCTACAATAGCAGTGTCGGAGATGGCGGTTGGACGTCTCTTTTTGGGAAGGCTGCTGGTCTAAAGGGACTGGAGGAGCTGGATGTCAGTCTGCGTCCATCCGCATTTCTCTCCGTGTCCCCCTGGCTGCCCGCCTTGTTGGAGGCCCTTCCACATCTCTCCTCCCTCACCCGTCTGTCTCTGCAGCATTGGGCGCTGACTTCAGCTGAGAGGGAGAAGCTGGAAAAAGTTCTTAGCAAGAAAAACATCATCCTGGAATGTGAGACTGGCCACGCCCACAACCAAGGCAGCAGGTTAACGAGAAGTGTTTCAGTCGCTTAGATAATTAGGGTTTTCCAAGTAACTGAAGTTGCAAATCAAGATGTTACTGAGAATAAGGTGTTGATTGAAAGGCATTCAACAATTTTTATTATTTTTTTTTACCCATTTTTCTTTTATGTATTTCTAGATTATTTATATCACAAATGATCATATTAAAAAAGAGGATGTTTTATCATCAGTAAATTAAAATGTAACTCATAACCAGAGTTAAAGGAATAGTTCAAGTTTTTGGGGAAATATCCTTTAAGTATTGATTGTTTGCACTATGTATTTGAAATGACAGTTTTAATGAAGTAATCATTGATATATTTATTTGTGTCCTTTCTTATTTACATAAAATAAAACAAAAAGATTTAGACTGAACTTGCTAAATCAACAAAATCTCTCTGGCTTTTATCTGTCCTGACAAAACTGTGGAAAATTTGCATGTGACACCCAATACAGCGAAGACTAAGTGTCAGAGCAAATAATTTACATAAATGACGTGTTTTTCGCAAACATCATGGCAGCCTGTGACATTTCCAAACACTGGACACATGGACACAAAGATGTGGGCTGTTATCTAAAACACTCCAAATGTAACCAACAGTACTGTGGATTATTTGGCCTGTAAACTACTGACAAAAACAACAAAACAAAAAGTCACAATTAAAGAGATAGTTCACCCAAAAATGAATATTTTGTCATCACTTACCCTCAAGTTGTTCAAAACCTGTATGAGTTTCTTTCTACTGTTGAATGCAAAAGAAGATATTTTAAAGAATGTTGGTAACCAAACAGTTGACGGTAGCCATCGAATTCCATAGTAGGAAAAAAAATACTTTGGAAGTCAGTGGCTGTTGTAAACTGTCTGGTTAACAACATTCTTTAAAATATCTTCTTTTGCGTTCAACAGAAGAAAGAAACTCATACAGGTTTTGAACAAGTTAAAGGTGAGTAAATGATGATAGAATTTTCATTTTTGGGTAAACTATCCCTTTAAGTTTAATCTAAATGTGTTTTACTCTGAAGCAGCAACACACACTTTTGGACAAAACTGAAAATCGTGAATCGTATCATAAATGTGAGTCTGGGTAGATCTGCAGAGCCAATGAATCTGATGCCATCAGGGCCGGTGCTGAATTACTCGAGTCTCCATATGCCCCATATCTGGAAGTCCAATAGTAATGTCTGCGTAAACCATGAGATGCTTCTGCCAAGAAAACACGACCGTCCACCTCATAGGGAGAAACATCTGTGTGCTCTCCCAACAGCTGCCCGCTGCTTATCAGCTGAGAGAAAGCCTGATTAAACATGCAGAGAAAACAGCAAGACATTTAAATGCTGAACACTATTTCATAATGGGAAATTCTGTGGAATCTCACCATGCAGACTGGCTCTTCAAGTTTGTTCCCCCAGATGTAAATGTGCGTGAGACAGGAATTCACTCTCATTGCCTCACTGAGGGACATGAGACCTTCTTTTCCAATGTTGTTGCTGGTAATAGACAATCTAGGAGGCAAAAGTTGGACAGCATGAAGAATGGAAATAGTGTCATGTGTAAACTTTAGATTTTAGATAGATAATAGCATTGTTTTTTAAATAGGAGGACACTAACGCTTTGAGTTTGCTGTGTGGAAGCTTGATAGCTTCACTTAGATACACCGCACCATCATCCTCAATGCGATTGAAAGAAAGATCTAGAATCTCCAAAGAACTATTTTGCTTCAAAACCTCTGATAAGCATTTAGCTCCATCCCGTGTAATTCTGTTACTGTTATAAAAAGGAAAAAAAAAAAGGAGAAATGATCATTTCTTTTTTTCTGTGGAGCACAAAAGTAGTGTCCTGCCTGACTTGATCTCTGCCATACAATGACAGTTAGAAAACATAATAAAAGCATCATAAAATTACAGACAATTTTTGTTGTTATTCACTTAAAGTCTTGCTCGATAGCCCTGGTCACCTTTCACTGTATGAAAAAACAGCTACTATAAAAACTACCTTTGCTTTCTACAGAAGTTCTCATGAATTAGAGAATTGTGTGCGTGAGTGTATACCAGCGAAGATCCAAGTAGCGTAGAGAGGCGTTTAACTTCAGAGCTTCACACAGCCTCTCTACACCAGTATCAGTCATGTCGTGCTTTCCCATGTGCAGCTCCCTCAGTGTCTTATTCACCACCAGCATCTGTGCCATATGGACTGTTGTTTCCTCCTGCCATTTAAGTTAAGATCACTGTTGTTTTAGCCAATAAAAAAGACTTTCACTAAATATATTAAAACATAAAATGAGTATATCGAAAACCTGAAAACATACCTGAAGACTGAAAAGAAGAGGACGACTAACATTAATGGCACGGATTCCCTTGTTGTTCTTCAGGACGATGGCAAATGCTATTACACTTTGTGTAGCCTAGTAAATAAACACAATAATGTAAATGCAAATGACATTTATTTTGTCATTATATATTTGTGTTTGGGGAAAATTACCAGATCACAGTCTGAGACATCTACTTCTTCTAAAGTAACATTAGTCTGCAACATGGCAGCCAGCTGCATGCCACCTTTATTTCCAATCTTATTTCCCGTCATTCTGAGTGACTTCAAACTTTTATTTTTCTGTAAAATTAACAGAAAATACATTCACTTTAAAAACAAAATCCTCTATTTAAGTTCAGTTGCTGCTTTAAATTATTATTATTATTATTATTTTTTAAGAATAATCCCACTTGGTTTATAAGTTATTTCAATTCAAATTATATTAACCTGACTTAAAAATCGAGTTGAATCTCATATTAGCTGAAATTGCTTAAAGGATTAGTTCACCCTCATGTTGTTTCACACCCGTAAGACCTTTGTTAATCTTCAGAACACAAATTAAGATATTTTTGATGAAATCCGATGGCTCAGTGAGGCCTCTATTGCCAGCAATGTCACTGAACCTCTAAAGATCCAGAAAGTTACTAAAGACGTATTTAAAACAGTTCATGTGAGTACAGTGGTTCAAACTTAATATTATAAAGCGACGAGAATACTTTTTGTGCGCCAAAAAACCCAAAATAACGACTTTTCAACAATATCTAGTGATGGCCGATTTCAAAACACTGCTTCGAAGCTTCACGAATCTTTTGTTTCGAATCAGTGGTTCGGAGCGCCAAAGTCACGTGATTTCAGCAGTTTTGATACGCGCTCCGAACCCACTGATTCGAAACAAAAGGTTCATAAAGCTTCGAAGCGGTGTTTTGAAATCTGCCATCACTAGATATTGTTGACAAGTTGTTATTTTGGGGTTTTTTTTGGCGCACAAAAAGTATTCTCGTGGCTTTATAATATTAAGTTTGAACCACTGTACTCACATGAACTGTTTTAAATATGTCTTTAGTACCTTTTCTGGATCTTGAGAGGTTCAGTGCCTTTGCTGGCAATAGAGGCCTCACTGAGCCATCGGATTTCATCAAAAATATCTCATTTTGTGTTCTGAAGATGAACGAAAGGTCTTACGGGTGTAAAACGACATGAGGGTGAGTAATTAATGACATTGTTTTCATTTTTGGGTGAACTAATCCTTTAAGTTACACAGTATAATTTTACAGTGTGCTTAAATTATGTATAAATTAATGCTAAGTTTTAACATTAATTATAAATCCAAATTAGCCACACTTACATGCAAACTTTTTGCTATCACTTCTGCACCATCTGCCTCAATGTTATTACACATCAGATCAAGAGATTGAAGGGACTCACTCTCCTGTTAAAATGACAATATTCCTTTAAGGTCTCAAGTTAGCTGGAAAAAATAAACCTGATCAACTGGTCTTTAAACTAATAATAAAACATACCTGAATGAGGTGAGCAACATAAACAGCTCCTTTATCTGTGATACAGTTGTATCTAAGATCTAAACCTGCAATTAAGTTTCATTATGAAATCATATTTTAAAAATACTTGATTTGGTGGGGGACACCACACAATCAAGTATAGGTTACAATAAACTTGTAATTTTTGCAGTGGTTTATGATTTGCGTGTCTAACCCGAAAGTGTTCTGGGTAGGACAAGTTAATATTTACCCTTTATAGCCGAATTTCCCACGAGTGTTTTTGACAAGACCAGCACATCATCATCTGTCAATCTGTCTCCGTGCTTCAGTTGATCATTACCTGTTAGTTTGAGTGAGCCATCGCTGAATGAAACAAAACCCAACATAAAGGAATGTGAAACAGCCAAAATGACATACTAAAATGAGAAATAACATTACATATTTTTTTTAAACCGACCTGCTGTCTTCCAAAACTTTCAAAACACAGGTATTTGGGGGCTGCTGAGCTTCAGCACATACAGATAAATAGCGATTCATTAAGTCCACCATGTTTAACGCTCGGAATTGCTATAGCAACAGAGGCTAACTTTGAAGTCGCTGTCAACACGGACCGCATCTGCGCAATGGCGACATCTTCAGGTCGACTGCTATTTTGCAATAACAAAAACAAATGTGTAGAAATGTGGTTAAAGAAACTACAAATATTATAAGTGCCTGAGAATAAGTGAAATATGCCTATTTAATCTTTTCTCACTGATTATTTCTTTATGAATGTACTGCACAAGTAGTCAAAATATATGAATGACTCTTCATTTTTTACTTAAAATCTAGAAAAAACAAGACAATGCTCACCTTTTGGAGAAAGGCTCCTAAAAGTAATATTCAACCTATATTAATAATAAAAAATAGCCACCTGTAAAGTATATTAGTGTATATAAATGAAAAGAAATGGACTGCTTCTAAATTAAAATTCACTAATACTGTTAGGTAATGACATCTAATAAAAATGCCCTAAAAACTAAAAATATAATAGTAAAATGTAAAGTTCTTGTAAACGTAGCAATTTTATATAGTAGGAAATATATCTGTGGTCTTCACCAGATGAAATTCATGAATGCATTACTCAAATATATATCAACCAAAACACATATTCAGACGTGAGATGATTTATTATAAAAGTTGCCCAGTTTGTTAGAGGATCCAAATTATTTCACATCATAAATGAAATTGTTCAGAGACTGGGTCATATAACATTATAGGTATTTACATGTCATACTTCTAAAAGACAAACGCATAGTTCAAAACATCAGAATAACCAAGTCCTGTACTGTATAGCCGAACTGTCCTTTTCAATTAAATAGGAAAGTCTTTTTAAACATATGAACCAAAATGCTTTTTCTAAGCACAGCATTTTATATTACAGCTAAAGCTAAGTTTGGCTTTCCCTTCATTTCAGAAAATACTTTATGCCTTTAATGATCCAGATTCTGCAGATTTTAATAACCAAAAAAAAAAAAAAAGTCCCACACACTCACACAATAGCTTTGTATAACTGATATCTGCTAAGAGTTTGTCATTCAGAGGATTAGAAAACAAGTTATCTGAAGGGATGTT
Source organism: Ctenopharyngodon idella (assembly GCF_019924925.1). Taxonomy (NCBI): domain Eukaryota; kingdom Metazoa; phylum Chordata; class Actinopteri; order Cypriniformes; family Xenocyprididae; genus Ctenopharyngodon; species Ctenopharyngodon idella. The sequence continues at coordinate 13,448,901 of NC_067242.1, forward strand.
CATAACAAATTGCTTCTGCACTGGCATGACTGATCCTACCTTCAGTCTTCACTTTATGGAGAAAATACACTTAAAATGGAAGTAAAACTTGGTAGTTTAATCAATGGTCTGAACGATGACGATCTGCGTGTGCTCCATCTCAGCAGTCGCTGGGATTTCGTACTGTTCCACAACATAGCTGACTTGCTCGCCAGATTCTCCGTGTTGAATGAGAACGGGCGCTTCGGATGACTCCGCGTGCTGGAAGATCATGGAGGGCTCTGTGCCATCTGCGTGCTGTATGATCATCTGCGGCTCTGCCGACTGTTGGATAATGAGCTGGGCTTCGGGGGGCAAAATCGGCAACGGGGACTCCATCTGAATTTCATGGTCTTGGGAATCGACAAGGGCAGAGCGCACACGTGCAATCAGACCCTGGTGGTCAATGGGGATGTTGAGAGGACACTGCGTCGGGTCGGTTTTCAAAGTCTGCGTCTGTGCCTGCTCTTGCTCCGGAAGAACTGAAAAGTGTGTTTTAAAATAGACATTTAGATGAATGGACGGATACATCAAATTAGTAATAATATAAGATTAAACAAGAAAGGCATTAAAATAATACGCACAGTTATGCTTCAAAATACTGTGTTTCTTTAAGCTATACACGTCCGCAAACATGTTCCCGCACATGTTACACCTCACTTTTCTCGATCCTAAAGGCAAGGACATAGACAAATCCATATTATATGGACATACAAGGTTTCCATTTTGAAACATACAACTTGTTTTTATTTATCAGCTAAATTTACCGTTATGGATGTCCATATGTTTTCGAAGTTCACCAGCAGTTATGCAAGGTTTTCCACAATCCAAGCATATATATGGAGTCACACCTTAAAAAAAAAAAAAAAAAAAAAGATTAAACAAGCTCCCAGTAGCATCGACATGTTAGCAAATCACTCCAGAAACTTTTGACAGCTTTTGTGAATGCATTACAAACCCACCGGTGTGTTTTCTGGTGTGAGCAATGAGAGAGCTGGACACAGCGAAGGCCATGCCACAGGTGTCGCAGATGTACGGTTTCTCTCCCGTGTGTCGTCGCTTGTGGTACATTAGAGTGCTGGCCTGTGTGAAGCGCTTCCCACATTCTCCACATTCATACGGCTTCTCACCACTATGTTTTCTGAGAGCAAAGAGGAAATAAAGAGAAGCTGATGGAAACTTATCGACCAATATGATACTCATTTTTATGTTTAAGTGTCCAAAATGGATAAGAAATGACTAAAAACGTTATATTATGCTGTCAGGCCAGTAGTGGGCGATGTCACTTTGTAAAGAAACACTATGCACCTATAGACTGAACACTGAATACGCATGCGCATGACGTCACCATTTTCACAAATTCACGTTTCTGTAGTTTTCAAAATTTGCACTCTGAACCCCGTTTTCAAAAGTTTGTGTTCAGGCTCCCAAAACGCTGTTGTCATTTAAATGAATGGCCAAAAAGTTTTGTTTTTAGTTGAAAACTTGTCATGTAAACAACCCCCACATCCACTTTTTTTATGCCCTCCCTTGATAACTTTCCTCAATTTTGTTCACTCAGACGTATGTCATTGCTAACGTTGCATGAGTGCCCACTACTGGCAGAACGCCATTATTTAAATTTCTTTTCTTATGAATTTGTTTTACATATTCTATAGGCCTGTATGTATGCTTGGGCTGTTGAAGAAAATATATATTAAAAAAAAGACACAAAATGTGTCAGCTCCAATATCATACACTAGAGTTGTGTGGGGTGGGGGTAAATTAACCGCAATCTCCTGTGAGGTCACAGTCGTGTTGCACTGTGGTCTATGAATCAGCTTGAAGCGTACATATTGGGTAGACTTGCTCCCTCAGTCAAAATCGAGTCGTTGAGGGTCTGTCGAAATAAACTTCCATCGCCCACTTGAAGTTAAATGCACTTCATAATGCCGGCGGGGATTCCTCTGAGGGGAAGTGTTTAGGGAAGTTTGCGAGTATGTGTCTAAAAGTGGAATTAAACGCAGCTTTTGTCTTGTGTATTTAAGCGGTCAGTCTGGTTCTGTCCTTTTTCAAGTATTGTCTATGCATGTGTATAGCTGTCACATTTTTGCCTGCTCCTACGTGTTTTGCTCCGAGTTGGATTGCCTTTGTTGTTTAGGTTAATAATAAAAGTTTAGTGCTGCATCGAGATCCACCTCTCCTCTCCTTGCCTTGACCCTGCCATAACTATCATTATTATCATCATCCTTATTATTGGTATAATTAATAATAAATCCAGTATTAAAAAATTTTTACTTGATCTATATTAATTTTTAATTAATATGTAACCCAACATTAAAGAACCAATTAAGCTTCCATCTCTAAAAATATCTATCTCTAAGTATAATATTATTTATAGGCTAATAATAATAATAATAATAATATTAAATCCAATATTAAAAGAACTGCTAAGCAATTAACTATGACTTATCTATCTTTAATTTTAATTTTTGTTTACGGAATAGCAGTTTTTGGAGCGAGGGGGGACATGATTCAGGAAGCAGACCGGATTTGAATCCTGTGGAAGCAATACAACTCATAATCATGTTCATGTGTAATTTTATCAATGAAAATTACTTGGAATTGTTCTACACATACCTTATGTGAATTTTCAAATTGCTAGATGTGGCAAAAGCCGCTCCACAGAAATCACATTTATGTGGCTTTTCTTCTCCATGATGCATGCGGCAATGATACACCAGCTGACACTTCTGAGCAAAACGTGCCTCGCAAGATGTACAACTGAAGGGCTTCTCTCCTGAAAACAACACAAAAAATGCATCACTCCACGTAAACCTATAAACAAAGTTATGGCACTGCAGTTCAAAAATTTGGGGTCAATAAGATTTTTTTTTTTTTTTTTTTAAAGAATTTTATTCAGCATGGATGCATCAAATTGATCCAAAGTGACAGTAAATACAATTATAATATCACAAAAATATTTATATTTCAAATAAACTTTTTTTTACTTTCCATTTATCAAAAAGTATCATGAAAAAAATGCATCACAAAAATATTAAGCAGCACAACTGTTTTCAACATTGATAATAATAAGAAATGTTTCTTGTGCAGCAAATCACCATATTAGAATGATTTCTGAAGGATCATGTGACACTGAAGACTGGAGTAATGATGCTGAAAATTCAGTTTTGCCATCATGGGAATAAATTACATTTTAAAATATATGATTACTGTTATTAAACAATATTACTGTTTTTACTGTATTTTTGATCAAATAAATACAGCCTTGCTGAGCATAAGAGACAAAAACAGTCAAAAAAAAAAAATGTATCGACCCCAAACTTTTAAACGGTAGTGTTTTAATTAACAAAAATTATAATATCATACTAATATAGCACATTTTTGTTATCAAGACTATGAATTAATCCAAGTGAATAAGTATATTAATGCAGCTTAACTTCTTCATGCGAGAGACGTACCTGTGTGTATGCGCATATGTGTCTTCAGCTGGTTGCCCTGTCTGAAGGAGCGGGTACAGAGCTGGCACTGATATGGTTTGAGGCCCCTTGTGTATGCGCATGTGCCTGCGCAGACTGCTCATCTCAGAGAAGAGGTTCCCGCAGATATTACAAATAGGCCTGTGTTTGTCCTGCAAAGGTTTCACTTCCTCTTCTCCCGCCCAGTCCTCGTTGTCATTGCCAAATTCATCATCCTCTTCATCTTCTTCTTCTTCCTCATTACTAGCTTGGCTTTCTTTCAGCTTTCTACTCAAGCTTCTCTTTCTGGTGCTGGTGCGGATCCTCTTCGCAGCACTCGACTCTGAATCTTCTGTACCTTGAGATGAGCCTTCTTCAGTGTGTCTCTCAGAGTCTTGGATTGTTTCTTCACCAGCTTCTTCTCCACTGTTCTCAGGCTTATCTATTGGATTTGAAGATTCGGGTGCCTCAGAAGAAAGGGGCTTAGAACGAGGTCTTCCTCTTTTACGGCCGGACCCTTCGTTCTCTTTTGTTTTTCCAGTTTCTGAGCCATCTTCTGTGTTTGGAGTTGCAGTCTCAGCATTTGTAGTTTGGTTCTCAGTGGATAACGGCTTAGTCCGTGGTCTTCCTCTCCCTCGTTTGGAAGCAGTAGTTTCGCCTGGGTTCTCTGTATCAGTCTTTACATTACCGTCATCTTCCTCACCAGCGTTCACAGCATCATCTTCAACAACCTCTGTTTCTTGGGTGTCTCCTTGTTCTTCATCTCCTTTGTCTCCTTCTGCTTCAGATGATAGGGGTCTAATTCGTGGACGTCCTCTTTTGCGGGCAGAGTTCTCCCCTTCTTGATCCTTGGTTGCTACAGAATCGTCTTCAACGTTACCAGAATCATCTCTATCAGTGGACAAAGGCCTAATCCGTGGGCGACCTCTCGGTCTTCCGGATCCTCTCCCTATAGAGCTGCTATTTGGATTCATAGTTTGCTGCGCTGGTGATTGATCAGTTGAATCAAAAGTCAATGGCCTCACCCGTGGGCGACCTCTTGGTCTCCCCCGACCTCTTCCTCTGCCTCTTTGAGCAGTGATGGACTCCCTCTCAACATCATCCTCATACAACCTGGTTTTGGGTTTCCTCCCTCTCTTGCCGATTCTCTGCGGAGTTTGTTCACTGGACGACTGGGCTTCATCCATAGAGGCGGGATCATCCTGAGACCCATCTTCTTTCTCTCCCCTTAACAACATCCGTTCCTCCACCTCTGAGATCGGCTCTAAAGGTTCATAGTCATCTGGGCTCAGAGGGGAATTTGGATCTTCATACATTTGTCTTGCGGGTGAGCCACCAGTTTTGAGATCATCTTGGGATAGGGTACAGCGAGCCACAACCTCGGGCATACCAAGATAAGATGCAGCTTTCTGAACACTTTCAATTTCTTCCCTGTGGACAACAAAGCACAGCAGCTTTCAGCAATCTCTCTCTCTTTAATATATATGCAATGCCTGCATAATTATTATGCAAGTTGCATATATAATTGTTCATGAAGGCTGGAAGTGAAAAACGCCTTATATTCAGGATAATTATTTAGTAGGTTTTCATTTACAGATAAAATGAGTCTCTGCAAGATGGACTTTTCATGATAGAGATGGACTAAAAATCAGCTCCCAGAACTTACTGCCAGATTCTGGAAGATAAATTCTTCAAACAGTGGTACAAGAGGATGTGGTGCTGGTCCTTCAAGAGTCACTCTCAATTGGTCTATAAAGCCTTCAAAATATCAGTCTTCATGTATTTTACCACACTTCAACATGTGATTCTTATTAAGTGGGGGTAATTTTTTTTAGGATTCTTTACCTAACCTAAATATCTGAGAGACTTCAGGTAGGTTGCAGTTCTGGAAAATGGTGGCACTGGAGACTAAAGGGTTCCTGATGGTTTTACACTTAATTCTTCATCTTAATTCCTAATTCTTTTGCTGTTAACATGTGTCTTTTCTTCTCCACCTGTTTTTGTTTGACCCTGTTGACCCACTGAGCATTTTGCTGCCCACTGGTCATGCCTTAACTTCAGTTTCTAGTAATGTATTTGCATCCTTCTCATGGGCATTTAATGATTTTTGACTTTTCAGTCTGAGTTAAATCTCTTTTTTGGCTCATTTTATCTGTAAAAGAAAACCTGCCTAATAATTATGTACACCTGAATATAAGGCGTTTTTCACTTCCAGCCTTCATGAACAATTATACATCACTTATAAATGATTAAATACAAAATTAACAGTAGTTATTAAGATTGATGTGGTTTGGAATTGGTAAAACGTGCTTGGGGAAGAAAAAAAAAAAATCAGAATATCAACTTGCATAATAATTATACATATGTGTTTGTGTGTATAAGTCATGGAAAGTCATTTTAAAAAGTGAATATGATTTTTTATTTAATCTACTATAAAATATTTAATTGGCTAAGTATATAAATACATAGTTTTAATGTACAAAAGATTTAGCCGATACAATATTTTTATAGCGCAGTAAAAAAAAAGAAGAAAAAGTTATATATATAAAACTATGTATATATATATATATATATATATATATATAAATAAATAATTGTACACTTAATATTTAACATTCACAATTACTACTGAAAAAAAAAAACAATTTTATGCTAAAATTATGCTAAAATATATTATATTTATTTATTTTTAAAAAAAATGTCAGGTAGGAAGGTATGTCAGTAAAAAGACTATATATACACTGTGTTCCAAATTATTATGCAAGTGACATATCAGTAGGATTTCAGAACAATAAACATTCAGATTTTAGTTTTTCTAAAGTGTTTCTCTAAGTGTTTGTTTGTTTATTTCTCCATGTCTCTTTAGATAACTGGTATCAATCTCAGACAAAATAATTTGCCAGGTCTACTTAGGTAAATGGAAACCCTACTTAGAGGTTTTCACATTATTAAGTAAGTCACAGTTCTCATGCAATATGGGGAGGAGGAAAGATCTTTCTGAAGATGAAAAACATGAAATAGTGCAATGTTGTGCAAAAGGCATGAAAACAACTAATATTGTGTGAAAACTGAATAGAGATTATCGAATTATCATGAGTGATTTAGAGCACAGCAGAACTCGATCAGATAAAGGCTTATTAAAGAAAGTTCCTGTCAAAAAAAAGTTAATTGTATTAAAAGGGCAGCTATAAAAGAATGCAGTGTTGAGCAGAAAACAGGTATTTAAAGCTGCTGGTGTCTCTGGAGTCTTGAGAAGCTCTCCATGCAGGCTGGCAGTTGTGCGTAAAATTGCATTTTAGCCACCACTAACCAAACCTCACAAAGAGAAACATTTACAGTGGGTGTAGAAATACATTTTCAAACAGCTTTATTGCTGTGGTGTTTTTTTGCAGCATGGGATAGTGCATAGTGCATTGTATTTCAGAAGGCACTATCCTTCTTTTTATACCATAGCTGAAAATGGCCAGTTATGAACTCCACATATCTTGTAGAAGTCATTTTGACACTCTCAGAGACCCTAAAGGCACCTTCCATCTCACTTCCCAATATTCCAGCCCAAATCATCACCCGCCAGCTCCCTGCTGACGTCACGGCCTTGTTGGAACGTGGTGGCCTCTCACCAACCATCCAGAAATCCATCCATTTAGACCATCCATTGTATTACGGCATTCGTCAGTGAATAAAACTATTTAAAAATGAGTCTTTATGTATTTCTAAACCCACTGTAAATGTTTCTCTTTGTGAGGTTTGGTTAGTGGTGGCTAAAATGCATCTTTACGCACAACTGCCAGCCTGTATGGAGAGCTTCTCAAGACTCCAGAGACACCAGCAGCTTCAAATATCTGTTTGCTGCTCAACACTGGCTTTTTTTATAGCTGCCCTTTTAATACAATTTTTTTGACAGGGACTTTTCTTAATAAGCCTTTATCTGACCGAGTTCTGCTGTGCTCTAAATCACTCACAAATCTATAATAAGATAATTCGATAATCTCCATTCAGTTTTCACACAATATTAGTTGTTTTCATGCCTTTTGCACAACATTGCACCATTTCATGTTTTTCATCTTCAGAAAGATCTTTCTTCCTCCCCATATTGCATGAGAACTGTGACATGCTTAATAATGTGGAACAACCTCTAAGTAGGGTCTCCATTTACCCAAGTTCCTGGCAAATTATTTTGTCTGAGATTGATACCAGTTATCTAAAAAGACATGGATAAATAAACAAACACTTTCATAGAAAAACTAAAATCTGAATGTTTATTGTACTGAAATCCTACTTATATGTTACTTGCATAATAATTTGGAACACAGTGTATACGAAGGTGAACTTATAGAATTAGATTCCCATGAACTCACCCGTCCATATTCAATTCCCCGGTGTAAATATATGTCAGTAGTTTTTCAAACACAGCACCGCTCACCAACTCTGGGTCCAAAGTTATGGTGGCATCCTCTCTTCCGGCATCAATACACTGTGTGGAGAAATACTCACTAAAGGCTGCCAGAACATTGTGGTGTGCTTGAAAATGAGCCTGACCTATTGCTACTGTGCAGTCACACAGAAAGCTTCTCTCACGTTGCCTCTTCAGCTGCTCCAGAAGAAATTCACTGTGAGTGATATGTGGCATGACGTGTAAGAGTGCCAACCTGCAATGTCAAGAGCATCTTATAATATTCTTATAAACTTCTTAAAGACACAGAAATTCTGTCATTATTCACTTGCATTGCATCTTTCTTCCATATAATAAAAGTGGTGAATTCTGCCAAGTAATAAAGGTTTGGAACAACATGAAGGTGAATAAATGATTAAATAATTTTGGGTGAACTTGACTTATAGACCTATGATCCAATATTTTAAATGCAATAGTTTTATAAGCAATAAACAAAACTAAAAATAATTCACTTACCTCACGGAAATTTATAATGGTTTAAACCACACCCAAAAACCTGTTTAAATGAAACGGACATACATGTAAAAAATAAAGAACATGTGCATATATAAAATAACCTACAACGCTATATAAAATCAGCGATTGCTCAGACTTGACACCATCATTTAAGGAAAATAAAAGTTCCCGCCCATTACTCAAAAGTTGACTGAAATAACGAGCTTGATGACAAACTATCATTGTTAAAAGGCTACTCAAAATATTAGAATGCACCCATTAATTCTAGTTGTAAATATGCATTAAAAATAGCTAAATGCATTAGTTGCGGGATAAATGCAGAGACGAATGTTTGTAATTTTGACATGCAAAACAAAGGGCTCTTATTTCGAAAATGCTCAATCCGGTAGAGCGCGAGCCGCAATTCACAGGTTCGGTCTATGTATTACAAACAGAACACCGAGACGTGCAATAATTATTTAAATTATGTCATTAATAAATATAAAGTTGAATACGTATTTTAATAAAAATTCAGATCTCACGTTATTTCGACAGTAGATTAAAATCTCTTTGCTTTGACGGCCATTTTCGAGGTCTTCAAGGGGATTTGGTCAATGACGTAATATCCTCCTATCTGAATTCTTTCCGGTGTTTGAAAAAAACCCCAGCTGTAACCATTAGATGGAGCCAAAGAGACACACCAGGCACATTAATGGACCACTGTTGCATTCAAGGAAAAAGGCACAGAATTAATTGTACTTCATCACTATAATTAAATGTCATTTGTTATTTTTCGGGAATTTTTACTCGAGTTCTTTTAAAATTGTATAACCAAACCCTTCTCTAAAGAACGCTCAGTGAACAGTTCTTAAAAAGAACCTTTTGTAGAACGGAAAGATTTCAGAAATTAAAAAATGTTTTCTTTTAAAATAAAGAATCTTTAAGAGTGTATTAGAGATTGTAAACATCATCTATTGGGCTTTACCAGACATCCCACCCTGCAAAAACTTATTTTGCTCACAGTCCAAAAAATCTATTTCCAGGATATTGTAGGCCTATAATTTGTGGCCATCAAGGAGTCACTATCAATATGGAGACTCCTGAAACTTCCGAGAGAGGTGGGATGTCTGCTTTTTTTACATTTACTGTAATATTATTAACCCGGGGTTAAAATTTTAACTGAAGATTTTGTGAAAAGACCTTTTTGTAAATTTGCTGTTGATTTTGATCAAGCAATTAAAGGGATAGTTCACCCAAAAATTAGAATTCTGTCATTAATTACTCACCCTCATGTTGTTTCAAACCCGTAAGACATTTGTTCATCTTTGGAACAGTAATGAAGATGTTTTTAATGAAATTTGAGAGTTTTCTGTCCCTCCATTGACAGCTTACACAACTACCACTTTACAACGCAGCGTCTACTCTCGCGTCAACACAACACACTTGTGAACGCGCGTTGGAGATTAATATTTTGTAAATAAAGTGGTCAATTATGTATTTTTGCGCAAACAACGCACTCATGTCGCTTCATAAAATTGAGGTTAAACCACTGGAGTCACATGGATTACTTTAATGATGTCTTTACTACCTTTCTGGGGCTTGAAAGTGGTAGTTGCATACACTGTCAATGGAGGGACAGAAATCTCTCAGATTTCATTAAAAAGATTTTTATCTGTGTTCCAAAGATGAACGAATGTCTTGCGGGTTTGGGATTACATGAGGGTGAATAATTAAGGACAGAATTTTCATTTTTGGGTGAACTAACCCTTTAACCAGCAATGTAATTAACATCACCAAGGTGATACTGAACCAAAAAAGCTATACTGAGATATAAATATTACTAAGTAATGTAACTTACATAACAATATTAGCAATATTGGTTTCATAATACATAACTGCCTACCATGGTTGCCTATATCACTTTAAAACAGGTTATGTCACTATCATTTGTTCATCATGAGCAGTGAAGTACTCAATCGTTACATCATTTAGTATCTGGCTACAGCCCTTGGGAAAGTCTGATTGTCAGTTTTATGAATGAATAAGGGACTGAAACTGCTGCAAATAATCTTAATAAATAATTGGCTGTGGTCACCTGACCCACATTAGTAGTAAACCATTTTGTCATTGTTATAATAGGAAATGTCTAAGCAAAAAAGGACAAATGAAGAGACAAACAGCAGACACTTTGTCTGTGCAGTACAGCTCCCATGAGATCTATTTACATAATCAGCTGCTTCTTGTTACAACACAATTTCAGTCTGTTATGAGCGTCTCCTCCTCTATTGTCAGCACACGGTTAGTGTTCCAGCACACACTCAACACCTTCGGCTCTCTGCTTAACAACAGGTTCATCTTAGACAGGTACTGATTTACTTTGCATTGTTATTATGTCTCTTTTTTGATATCTATTTTATGATATTATTACTGTTATGTGATATTTTATCATAAGTCTTTCAATTTTATATAATTTCTGTCTGTACTTGTATTGTGTATTCCGTGTATTGTGTAGGCTACCTGTAGTGTTTGGTCTAAAAATGTAGGGCTACCATCTTTATAAACAGGAAAAAAGCAGATAACTCCTGCTAAACAGTAATGATTTTATCCAACATACTGGATTTTATATGATCTAATCTAGCCTATTATTTAACAAAAGCATTACAGTAATATGTTCATATAGCCTATAATTGTTTCCTTATATTGTTAACATATAGATCATTCTATATCATGTTTTATATTATTAGCATAGGCCTAGGCTATTTAAAATTTCATCAGTAAGTGATAGCTATTCAAAACATTTCGTAACCACACAGTTTTATAACATACTGCACGTGTACGCCACTGATTTGTTCTGCATATTTGCAAACGGGTCCAGCAAGTCTGACAGCTTTAGATAAAAAAAAAAAAAAAACCCATGCCATTCAAAACAAAAGGCGTCTAAAAACAACCTACATGCTACATTCCTCAGGGAATTGTTTAAGGAGCCGTTCACACAGAGAAACGCGAGACGTAGCGCATCGAAATGGAAAATAACTTTTTTTAATAGTCTCCATTCGCGATTTTAAAAGAATTTATGTTAAATTGACACGCCAATTTAAAAATGCGGAGAATGCGCGAGACACCATGGGAAACAACGAGACGCGAGACGAAGCACAGTGAAATGGAATAGGCTATATATTTTTCAAAATGCAAGTTAAGCTTTTACACTCCATCGCAGTGGAACGCCAGATGCGTGTGAACAGGTGTTGTGCCGAATTTCGACCCCCTTCCACATTATTATTAACTTGTATTATAGACCCTTTTCACACACTGTGATGACACGTTTTAACGGTCATCAATATCGCAAATCCTACAAAAAAAAAATATATTTTCAATTTTTTTTTTAAATTATATACATTTATAACACTATACTTGGTATTATATTACATTTGCATTAAATAACAAAAAACAAAACAAAACAAAAAAAAGAAGCTTAGAACCCAAGAAGCGACACTTTGATGCTTTTTGTGTAACAGCCACTAGAGGGCGCTCCGGTAGCGCGGCCGCCATTATGGGCTGAAAATACTAACTGGACCATAGGATCCTTCATATCTTTACGCACCCAAAATCGGCGAATTTCACTGCCAAATCAGAAGCGCAATAGAACTTTTTTTTTTTTAAATTAAATCACCAGTAAATTGTATGGCTCCTACAGTAAATGTTGTATTGCCTTATATATGTTTTATTTTATCAGTTGTGGAATCCAACCATTCAACCATCTACTTTATTGAGTATTTCCATTTTATGCAACTTTCACATTTATTAATAGTAAATTAATAATTAATAAATTTAAGATCATCATGTTTGCAGCGAACAATATATTTTAGACCTAGTGGAGTAATAGTAATGATATCTAGGTCTGAATTGAAATAGGCTATATTGTACGTTTTAATGGATCACGCTACAAACATAACGATCTTAAAATACATGATGCATTGCTGTGTCCGTTATCACATAATTCCCACTTTTGCTTTAACGGACATTAGACAACACTGCAAAATCAAGCTGTTCATATATTTATTGTCCAACATTCCCAATTTTTCTGATGCATGTCCTTAATTTAATTTCATATGTTGGTAATAATTCAGTGTTTATAAACCTTTTAAAGAATTTTAACCCAAACTGACTGGGTTTCTAGAGAGCAAAGGTTTTGTGAAAAAAGTGGAAGACTTAAACACAAAGTGTGTAAAATAAACTGTAAAAAGGATTTGATGATCACTAGTGATAGTATTTCATTCTGTGTTGTCATCATTCAGGTTGGATTTCAGCTTTAATGTACGTTTTTTTTTTAACAAAGCAGCTGATATTGCCATAGAAACTGGACTTGCCGACTCGCTTTCACCCCAAAATGGCGGAAACGCAGGGCCGCTGCTGGGCGCCGGTGTTTCAATTGAACGTTCTATTAAGTGTCGCTTCTTGTTAGTGTATATTCTTTGTTGACAGTAAAAATGACATCTTTCTCTCTTCTGACTGCCGTTATCAATCGCTCTTTATTTTCTTCCTCTTTTTTAAAGTTGTGAAAACACTGTTTGGAGTTTTTCTTCTGCTATTTGCGCAAATGGAAACACAAAAAAATATATTTAATGAAGTCTCTTATTCACCGCTTTAAAAGTTTACCCAATTATGACGACTTCCGCTTCTGAGAAACCCAGAAATGTGAAAAGGGTCTATTGGTAGGTTTAGGAGTAGTTGTGGGGGAGGGGTTAGCATTTGCGGTGGGGTTAAGATTAGGCAATCAGGTAGCAACTTCAACGAATAATTTGGCAGGGGGTCGAATTTCGGCACCACACCTATTTTATAGTCCTACCGAAATATGAGACCCACCGATACACTTAATGTACTGATGGGTTAGGGTTAAGATTAGGATTGGGAGTAGGATTAGAGCAATACAGCGTCTACGGTCACGTAATTCGGTGGGTCACAGAATTCGGCACAATGCCGGCCCTTGTTGTAATTAGACAATAGCACGTTTTGTATTTAAGCCATACTGCAGATCTCTTACAAATATCCATTTAACACATGACATTGTCACAACAGCAAAATGACTAATGCATCTTGTGCTCATGACTCCACAACTTTTTCATTACAGCTGAGACAGAAGCTCTTGACAAGATGAAGGCCGTGATTGTGTTGCTCGTACCTCTTCTGCTTCCATTGGTCTCTGCTCAGACATTTCGTTGGGGCCCCTGCCCAACACCAATGGTCCAGCCAAACTTTGAATTAGACAAGGTAGGACTATATAGAATCTTATAGTTCACCCCTCAAAATTATCATTATTTACTCACCCTTTTGTATTTACAAATCCAAATGCTGTTATTTTGTTTGGTTTAGAATGACATGAGGGTGAAACATTTTATTTTCGGGTGTACTGTATGCTTATATGAGCTCTACCTTTTACTTCAAGTACCTTGGAAAGTGGTATGAAATTGAAAAGCTCCCAGCATCCTTTGAGAAAGGCAAGTGTATTGAGGCAAACTACATGCTAAGACCTGACAGCACCATCCAAGTTCTCAATGTTCAGACATAGTGAGTAATTTATCGACCAAATCTTTCGACTTCTTAATAAAATTTGTTATTATCATTTATCCATGATTAAACTCTGTATTTATATAAAACAGCAAAGGAAAAATTAGAACAGCAGAGGGCACAGCAGTCGTTCAGGACATGAAGGAGCCGGCAAAGCTTGGAGTCAGTTTCTCCTACTGTAAGTCCATCAATGTTTTCTGTTTGATTCAGTTTTAGAACATTCTAGAATATCTTTTCTATTGTTTCAAGTGTGAAAAGTTATTTTTTCTGTTTCTTTTTCATATACAGTCACACCCTACGCCCCATACTGGGTCCTGTCCACTGACTACAACAGCATTGCTCTTGTTTATTCGTGCACTGATGTTCTCAGGCTGTTTCATGTAGACTACGCCTGGATCCTCGCACGCTCACGCATTCTGCCCGCAGAGGCCATCTACCATGCCAAAGAGATCTTCTCACGTGACAACATCGACGTGAGCAAAATGATACCCACAGATCAGCAAGGATGCGATGGTCCTATGTAAACAGTGAAGACTGAAATATGTATTTTTGGTTCAGAAAGGTTTAAGTGCCTTCACTATTATACTTGAATTATCATTATAAAGCTACTCCTGTTGCATAAACTGTCTAGACCCAGCCGGCACATAATACAATGCTCTCTATATATTTTTGAAAAATAAATAAAACATTACCCTTTGCTAATTAAGTTTTTGCTTATGAAGTTCTCTGTGTCATGTCATTCCTGAATAATGATTTTAATAAACAAGTGTTTATTTTGTGAATATACTAGAGTCCTGTATGATTTGATGTGTGCATTGGTCCTCAAAATTTTATTTTTTATGCCTTTTTGAATGCTTGGTGTTTAGATTTCTACTGGAATATTAGTTAATTAAAAATGGACTTATATTTTTGGAATCTAATTTATATGGAATGATGAATAAACCAACTTGATTTGAAATGCATCTCATAGACAGTCTTGAGGTGGTTTCCATGATGTAGATCTAGTTTGGGAGGGGACAAAACTTTCCTGAACTTGGGGTCCAGTCTGTCCAGAACCTGTGAAGCACAAAATCTTTTAGTTCTCAGAAACTGACGGATCTCATAATCAGTGCAGCAAAAGAGGTAATGTTTTTTATTTTCAAAAGAATTATGAGGAATGCATGAATGCAGTATAGCAAGAGTCTTTATTTCAAGCTTATACTTTAACCATAAATTTTGATTTAACATTTTTCCCCCAGGGAAGGATGAAGTGGAGTGTGTTTTTTGGTGTTTTCTTGCTGTGTTTTCTCGCTAATCTCAGCAGTAAGTAGTGTATATTCCTCATATAACTATATCATCTTTGGACATTTTAGATATTTTCTTTAAAAGCTACTTCTTGATTTTCAGAATATATGAGAATTAGAAAAGAAAGGCTGATTTTAACTTGCAATTTGTCAAATAAACAAACTGGAATACTTAAAGGAAAACAATGAAATACCACACGGTATTATTACAAAAACACTAAAGACTTGAGCTGTGTTCATCAGGACAAGTGTGCACATAGTTAGGAATAATATTTGAGGAGGAAACGCACACATTTCTTGAATCCCTCTGGAGATCCTCAGCTCTCTATGCCTGAATCAACTCTTTGTAAGGGAGGATTTGAGATTTCATTCACTCTTCTTCTACTTTCTCCTTCCACAGGTGCCAGATTCATTCCTGAAGGGGGTAAACAGACTATTTACGATTTTGTTTACACACCTTTAGCCAGTATATACAGTATTAATAGTAGCATTTAAACTCCTTAATGCACAATGAAACTTTTGTTTGAACAAATAATTGGATTATGTGAAATGTTGGTGCTGTTTTATAATTCACTATATTAAGTAAATTGTTGCATTTGCCAGTCTGAGGACACAAGGAGGCACATTTAGACATTACTTCTGCAGTTACACATTAGGAATTCTGGAATGCAAGAATTCAGCAGAAATACACAAGCTCTATTTCTCTCTCTCTCTCTCACACAGTACCCTATGAAAGGCCCCCGGCTATGCCCTACTGGTCATATTCCACCTCAGATTTCTGGAACTATGTGGAATACTTCCGCAACATTGGGGCTTATGACCAGATCAATGAAATGGCCAGAACATTCTTCGCCCATCAGCATCTGGGAGACACGCTGGGTTATGAAGTGGCAGAGCAGCATGAACACTAAGTCAATGTCATTAGTTTAGCAATCATAGTTTAGTTTGTGTCAGTAGAAACTATAGAGAATTACTGAAATATAACTAAAAACATTTATAGTCTTATAATGATGAAACTTGTGCCATAGTACTACTAATAAAAAGGCATATAAAGGTCTCACTGTTAATGTTTCATTGTAGAGTGATTAACAGCTTCAGAGTGCATGATTGTGATCTATTATACGACCAGTTGTAAATATAGAAAAAGTAAGAAATAAACAAAAGTGTCATCCTGATGCACAGAAATTATTTTAATACCATCACTACAATAATCTGTGAGGACCAGTTCTCCAACCGAGCCAGTGGGACCCGTTTTCCAGCCGGTTACATTTTGACGTAACAACAACTGGTGATGTGAAGCCGCGAATCGATTCCTTCGAACAGTTCGTTGTAAAGAACCGGTTCGATGCTTTTTATCGCATTATGTGGTCCTTAGCGACTGGTGTGGCGTATTTCATGCTCTAACTAAACATTCAAATAAAACCACATGTAGACTCATATGGCTGTTGATTACTGTTTTTTTTTTTTTTTTTTTTAATTATTATTATTTTTTTTAAGGTAATAGGCTAATACGAGTTTTTGTTGTCGTGTAGTTGCAGCAGCCATGGTTAAGCTAATTTTTAGAGTTATTCCAGTTATTTAGAAATACAGTTTGCATTCATGCACATACCTTGAAAACGTTTTCGCAAACGAATCATTCAAATCGTATTTGGAAACAGGTAATTTTAAAAGATCCGACTCAAAAGAACAATTCATTCACGAATCGGACATTGCGAATCGGAACACCACCGGAAACAGAGGGATACA
This sequence comes from Ctenopharyngodon idella, assembly GCF_019924925.1. NCBI lineage: Eukaryota > Metazoa > Chordata > Actinopteri > Cypriniformes > Xenocyprididae > Ctenopharyngodon > Ctenopharyngodon idella. The sequence goes on from NC_067242.1 coordinate 13,465,859, forward strand.
ACGAAGATTTTGTTTTGGTGAATGTTACAGAGAGCTGAAAAACACACAGTTTTAACATTTATTTATCGCGGATTTTTTTAAATACTGGCGCTGAAGTTATGAAGCCAGCAGTTGATGAAATGTTTCCTGAGGGAGCTGGTCCGTATGTGGACCTGGATGAGGTTGGTGTTTACACACGATGCTGCTCTGTACGGTAGCCTGTGAGAAGACATTTGATAACGTGTATCTTTAAGTTTACATACGCTAAATAATCTCAGATATATGTGATCTAACAGATTTATGTGTCATTTCATTTTAAATCTGTATAAGCCACCGCGTAACGTGCCACTGTTGCTGTAATTAATCTTTCTTCTAGACAGCGTCCAATTTCCTCAGATGCGCACATGCTCTCATTAGTATTCATTCAATAAATGCTTTGTAAATGTTTGTGGTGTATTATTTGTTCTAAAAAAAGTATGACCGTGTTCGCTTAAAATAAATGATTGAGTAAATGTCAGGACAGGTCTGTAGTAATGCTGTGTGTTGACAGGCAGGGGGCAGCACTGGACTGCTGATGGATCTGGCCGCCAATGAGAAGGCAGTGCACTCAGACTTTTTCAATGGTGAGACTCACAAACTCTATATATGACTCAATACAATACTTTTATCAGTTACCTTGTTTGACATGTCCAATGTTTTGTCATTACTAGAAATGATTTTAACTGAAATTCCTGTGCAAAATTTAATTTGTATGTACAGATGAAATACTTTAGAGCAGAGAAAAACCTAAAAATTTCAATTTTTATTTACTTTTCCAGGCCTGGAAATTACTATTTTTAAATCTTACATTTAAATCAGGCGTTTTGTCTGCTTACAATTTTATTTTTATATTTATATCCATATGATCTTTAGTATGGCACAATTTTTAGTGTTTATGCTTTTTATGGGTCATCTAATAGATAAATCAGGTAGTATGTATGTGTGTATCAATTATTTTAGTTTTATTATAGTTTTATTAATATTTTGAATTAACTTTTATTTTTATACTTTTAGTTTTCATGTTAATTTTAGTTTAATTTTTAGTAATTCCATTGTGCTTTTGTCATTTTATCAGTTTTTTTTTTAAAATATTGCTATTTTTTTTTTTTTAGTTTTTATTTATTTTCTAATTTTTGTCTGATTTAAATTTTTCATATATATATATATATATATATATATATATATATAATATATATATATACATACACACACGTTTATGTATTTGTGTGTATATATTATATGTTCAACTAATATTTATATTTTATTTCATCTTTATTTTACTTAACAGAAGTGTTTTTGATAGTTTTAGTTAATGATAGTAATATTTGTATGTTCTGTGTGTGTAGTATCTGTGCAAAATCTTTTTAAAAAACATTCTTTCCATCATTTAAATTGCTGTTTTTTTTGTTTGCTTGGCAACGGAATATTGCAAAGTGCTTTAACATGCATACTCTACAATTTTCTTTATACTTTTCCGCCTCCTTTATATGCTGATAGTAAAGGTAGTTTCAGCTTGGCACAGGATGACCTAAAAAGCAGGCAGTTAAAGAGTAAAGGAGGTATGAAACTGAGCCCATGTAAAGCACTTTTATTGGGCTTCATTGGCTCCAGCGCAGCAGGTCTTCCCTCTTTAGAGCCTCTGTATACATCTGCAGCGCTTGAAGTAGCTGAACACGTGTCACTCAGGGACGTTTTTATCAGGGGGCCCTTTCGAAAGCTTTACGGAAAATAGACCCCAGAGACCCCGATAAGAGCTCATACCCTTATTTTACTGAGAACAGCATGTCATAGATCAGGTATTTGTGCAGACTATTCAATAAACAAATGTTTATTTAAAAAAAGCTCTTCATATTTAGGTTTCTTTTGCATTATTGTATGCATATATAGAAAAAAAATCTTCTTTGTGTGTTGTGCTACTCCTTTACACTTCTCTTTCTCCACAGACTTTGAAGATCTATTTGATGACGATGATATTCAGTGATGAAGAGGACGAGTAGAACGGATTTCTCCACTGTATAAAATGTTCATTTTTGTACATTTAAGTGTTTTTTTCTCTACTTTAAGAGTGATATTGCATTAACTCTTCAGTTCATTAATAAACTTTTGTGCAATACAAAGTCTTCCCTTTGCCAGATGTTTCCACATTTTAAAAATCCCAGACATTCCAAGTCAAAAGTTGGAATTATTATAAACGTTTTTCTCCCTAGGCTAAAATCTGTTTCTAGCACTGATTGTAGGTTTTTGCACATTCCTGAACACCTGTAAGTGTGCATAATTACATGTGCGATCCACTGTGAACATAAAGCACAGATGTTTTACACTCTGACATTGACATAAAAATATTTTTCTGCCCATATAAATCTGAACTCGCATCATAATCTGTTATTTAAATTAGATAATTAAATAAAGGCATGTATTAACTCTTAATCTGTATTGCTGCATCACAAACAAGGTTTTAATTGTGAATAATCGCTTGTAATGTCATTCTGTGCAGTTAATTGTGGGATAATGGATTGAGCTAGGGCTTGGCAGATGTGCGTATGATAAAATTCCCCATGAGGGGTTTTACAAAGTTTGCTGCACTTGCTGGTTCAGTGCATTTAGTCTGTGACCAGAGGTGTAAAGAGTACCTGAAAACCATACTCGAGTAAAAGTACACCTTACAGCCAAAATGATTCCATTACAAGTCACAAATGGTGTGCATCTTCAGACAAAAAATGGCACTGGCATATTTTAAGATATGTCAGTGCAAGTTACTTTCAGTTAAAATAGCTTAAACATGTATTTTATTTTATTTTTACTGATAGAGTTTCTGATTTTAACAATACCTAAGTATTTTACTCAGACTGAATTTATGTGCAGATATGCACTAGTCCTCATCACCTAAGAGACATGCCAGTGGAAAACAAGAAATTTGCGAGTAGAGCAATTACGTTTATTTTCTAAAATTGAAATAAAACCGAACACCTCAAAATGGCAATAAATCACGGTTGACGCAACAGCCTCTTGATTGCTACAAACAGTCAAGTATCAGTCAAGTTCAAGTGCTCTAAAAGGGTATATATAAATATCCTTCAAAAAGTTCTCTTCATTATAATGGATAGGCCTTAAAGCTGCAGTCTGTAAGTTTTGCCCCTTTGTCGCCATCTCTGTTTGAAACCTGCAATTGCAGTTATTTGCGGAATTATCGTCTTTATGTGGGTTGTGCATTGGCACGGCTCCACAGCGCGGATAAATCTGATGTCTTGAGGTGAATGTGTGGCTTCAGTCACCGCACTGGTGGATACTGTGACCAAAATAAGAATTTTCACTGGAGAATGTCATCTGAACAAGTAAGTAACAAATCTGCCACTTTTGTTCTGACCAACTTGATAAAAAAAGCATTACAATAAATCACACTACAAATGGTGATTAAATCTAATAATTGCTTAGCTCATATCACATCAAACCGTGCAAATTATTATTATGTAATGTTAACAACAGCATTGCGTGACTACATGTATTTAGTGTGTATTAGCGTTACCTGTAGATTTCAGTTTTTGTACTGTCTAATCTCTAATTGTCCATTTGCCATTTCCAGCTGCTGTGAGAAAAGGCTATAAATGATCCGCCACCGGCAGCATCCCTACATGATACAGCCTACTAGCTGGGACTCATTCTTTATGCAAACAGATGTGACGTAATGACGTAAAGATAAACGGCGGCATGCTCGAATTTCCCACAGAAACCCACCAGTACTACCTGAATTAAAACACATTATTACATGCTTACCGTTGTGAATCATGCTAAGGTAAGGAAATTGATTTTGGATCATTTTTAACCAAAAAAAGCTACAGACAGCAGCTTTAAATAAAAATGTTAAATTAAAAAGTCAAAGCCTGCTTGCACCGGACGTGCTGGTTTTGGCCTCATCGCCGGCTGCAGTCATGTCAAATATAAAACACCTGCTAATGCACTCACATTTGCGTAAAGTAGCGTTGTTGACAAGTTTGGGTGAGTAAAGGGCAAAACGCACAAGATGTAACACCTTCCACACCCTGTAGATGGCGATATCACTTCTTTTGCAGCAGAAATAAACTGCTGCAGAATAAGTTAGGTACCATGCAAAATGTAACGAGAAATTTCATTACATATATTCAAGTACATATCCTTATTTAAAATGTAGCCAAGACAGTAAAAGTTGCTAATATCTTTGATACTCAGTAAAACTACAAAGTAGCCAAAAAGATACTTAAGTAGGCTACAGTAACTAATTAAATTTATTCAAATACTTAACATCACTGTCTGTGACACAATATTCAGTATATAGAGATTTAATGTCTGTTATTCTGTTAGTTGAAGATAACAAGGATCGTCGCTTGAATATTCAGGGCCCAGACAGAACTTTTTTTATGGGAGCGTCCTCCCCCATTTACTCTTATCCATGTCTTTACATGTATTACCCATGTAAAGACATGGCTAATACATTCCCAGTTGCAAATGACAACTCTGAAGTTGTTATTACATGGACTTAAATGTAAACTGCAAGCGTATTCGCCCTATTCAACTTAAATACAAATCTGAAAACCAAATTTAGTTTCTCATAAAGTAAAAACACTCTTTTAGTAGCTAAAAGCTAATGTAAAGTTACTAAATACACAAGATTTTTTAATACATTCTTAATTTTGAAAGAAACTACACCAACATTGAATCATTACAGGTGGTTTGATTTTAAGTTTATACCTCAATTATTGCTAATATTCTTACCAATGGAATTTTTGTCCCTTGCATTTTGCCTTTTCCCCTTTATACCTTCTAAATGTAAAACAGCTGATGTTCTTTTCTCTCCTCCTGAATGTGTCCGTGTCTATAATTACAACATCTGATTGGTTGACTCGCTTGGCAAGAGAAGGCCAATCGTAGTGTTGGAAGCATGTACTTGGCCCCATGGGATGCACCTTTTTTGTTTTTAATTATCAAGGTTGGGTTTAAATTGTGGCCAGTTTCTCAGCGGTGGCACAGTCGGTGTACAGGGGTGTGTTGAGACTGTAGTTCACGAGGGGATTGGCTCACCTTCCTCTTCCAGTCAGTCAGCTGCAGAGCTGAACTTCGAGGCCCAGTCGGCTGTCACAGGCTGCCTCTCTTCAGCGGTTCACGTCACCACATCCTAACACAGGTAAGACACAGCTCAGACCACTTTGTATGTCCTCTTATTTGTTTGATTATAAAGCAATTGCACATTTCTATATTTTAAAAACCCTTAACAATATGCAGATGTGTCCCGATTTTTACAATGCTAACAGAATGCATCTAATTCTTTTTTGCACAATAAACAATCTTAAGAAAATCCTTTTTTAATTATGTATTTAAGAAAATATTTCAATTTTTTTTTTTTGTTAATCTTGAAAAGCTGCACCAGCTAAATACTGACATTGACAGGAATATTATGAGATAGTGTAAAGAGCTTGAATGTGTAAATATAAAGAGCTTGAATGTGTAAATGAAATGTTTGTTGAACTTACCTTGAAAGTGCAAATGTCACTCAGGTCTCATGGGTGAAAAAAACCTTCATTTTCTTTGTATACAGGCATTTGTAACATGTAACAACAAATATTTAGCCGGTAATCGACCATATGGAGTTCATTTTTTTGTCAAATTCTGTCTATATGTAAAGTGCAAGTTTTCTTATTTGATAAACTCTTCAGCTCCAAATTTTCAAATATCAGTTCAAATTTAGATCAAACATCAAGGAGCAGTAGGAAGCTCTCTCTCATAACAACTGTCCTTATCATCTTGATCGAGGTTCATTATATTAAAGTATGGATATGAAAGCATATAAAAATGCAAATAAATGCTATAATTAATGTTTATCCAAAGGAATCAGGAAGGTTAAGAATGGCTCGTTTCAGAGGATCTTCCATCTTCCATGTGTTGCTGCTAGCAACATTATTATTACCAGGTGAGATTTTTCAAAAGGTATTTTTTCATGTTAATAAAATCTGTTCTGTGGTTTTCCTTAATTGAATTTAAAAAAAAAAAAAAAAAGTTAATACCAGATCTGTTAGAAGCTTTATGACTTTGTATCTTCTGACTGAAATTTTCCCAAAAGTCCTGTAGCAAATGAGGGGGCATCGTGTTTCTGAGTACCAGGTCTTTTGCTCTGCAACTGATAAAATGATTAACGGTTGTCAGCAAAACTCAAGTGCACCAGGTTTCCAGATGTGGCAGCAGTTTACAAGCTCATAAAAATAAACTTGCTGATACTCTGAAAGAGCAACATTTCCTTTACCTACATCATATAAGACACTGAGATCTTTTGTTCAGTCACCTCACAGTAAAGACACATCCATGTCTCCATTCCAGCAGAAATGACAGCTACCTTCAGAGAGATAAGATGGAAAAAGTGTCAGTTCAGACATTTTTCTGATGTTAGGATAATTAGGTTCACCTGTAGGTATAGAGGCTCCTTCCCTTTGTAGATTTTATAGCTTTTGCTTGTATGAGCCCGGTTACTGCAGCCCCCTGCTGCCAGGCATCAAAGTGCTGATGTGCACTGTTGGAAGATTAATTTCCTACAAAACCCTGTATATTACCACCTTCCCTTCCCCCAAAAACTTGTAAAACTGCATCCTGCTGCCCTCAGCTCATTGGGCCTTTACTGTCTCTGTAAGCATTTTCTACTCTGTCTTTGACAAATGCAACATCTGGTTGAGACTTGGACCCCCTAATTTTTTTTCTCTCTCTACTCTTCTTCTTTAACAGAGCTTCTGTTGGCTGGCCCTGTGACCCAGCGTTTAAAAGGAGATGGTAAGTATAGCTTGTTCTCCTGTTCTGTCAGAGTCTCAATCCATATATCTGTTGTATAGCTACAGTATAATCTCTTTGTGAATGTTAGATATGCACACTGAAGTAACACATAATGTTTCTTCCAGATGGAAGTGATGAAAAGGCAGGCGTTGAAGCAAGCCCAAAGAGACTGATCCGCAACAGGAGAAACATCAGTTGGTACAAGCAGCACTCTGACTTCTGGAACTGGTACAAATACTTCACTGATAATGGGAACCAAGAAGGAGTGAGTACAGCATATTGTGAGATAAACAGGAAAACATAATTCATAGTTTTTGCAGGTTAATCTTAGGAATGCACAACATAATCAGTACCATAACGGTTATTGGCTGATATTTTTTAATTGATCAGTAACAGCCACTGATATTTAAACGCACATTTTTACATTTAGATCACATCACATGAATATACTAGGTTACACTTTAATTTAAGGTGTTACATTGTACTAATGCTGCGTTCCAGACGAGGTTGGACTTGGGAATATCCCAAATGAAATGTCCCACTTCAGACCTCAATGAGTTCCAGTCACTCATAAGTCATGTCGCCATGACACAATGTGAGCATATCGTGTTTTTGTAACAATTATGGCAAGATTGAATAAAAATGACATAAAATCGCTTTGAAACCAGCTGACGAAAAGCAAAAACGAAGGAAACATTACATGAACTAATCATGTCTTCATTGGAATCAGGACGAGCCGACATCTTCAAAGTGACGTCAATTGATGAGTCTCGCTGAGGTCGGGGTTGTTCGATGTACCCCGAGTTCACACGCCAAATGTCTGACTTTGAGTGTTATTTCCTAGAAGGAGATGGGAAAAATCCTAAATCCGATCTGTCTGGAACACAGCATTAGTCAAATAAGTACTGAGTAATATTATTAACTACATGTACCTAATATAGGGTTACGGTTCGGGTTTGTTACTTGTAATTATGCATAATTTACTGTTATTACTATAGTACGTACATGTAGTAACATGTAACTACGTCACCTTAAAATAAAGTGTTAGCAAATACTATAAAAAGTTAGGGGATGATTAAGGTTACTTGTGTATTTTGTGTTGGTTGTAATCCAAGTCCAATCCACTTTCAGGTTGCAGAGCTGGATCGCGTCTATCTGGCGTACTTGCAGAACAAGAATCGGGCTGAGGCACGTCGTTCCTACAAGATGTACCTGCAGCACCTTGGCGACATCTACAAGTCTTGTGCCGAGTCTGATGACCCAAACTGTGTGGCCTCGTACACCAACAGACCCAAGCCCAAGGCTGAGCCTTCAGCACCTGCCCCAATCAAGTCTTGTGACCCTTACAGAGACCCGTATTGCATGTACTCGAAGGGACACTCATATTACCCATACCTGGCTCCGGCTCCAGCAGCTGTCAAAGCCCCTGCACCTGCTCCAGTGAAAGCCCCCGCTTACCTCCACACCCCTGTAGTGAAGGATCCACGTTCTGGTTACTACTACCACTCTCCATTGGTGCAACCCTTCCTGTCAGCTGAGCAGAGAGCCGAGTTGTTGCGCATCTGTGACGCAGAAGATGTTGAGTGTCTCCAGTACCACCTCCGTGCTGCTTACGGATACAAGCCCGCTGCTGCCCTGGCCCCATCCTACGCCCATCTCGGCTGCGACCCTAAGACAGACCCTCACTGCGGCACCCAACTGGTCCAGAAGGCGCCGTCTGGTCTGTACCTGCGGTATCCCCATTGTGACCCTCGGGTTGACCCATACTGTGCTTATGCTGCTGCTCTGGCATCTTCGCAGAACCTCGAAGCCCCAACTTCTGGTTTGGAGAGACCCTGCAACCCTCTCTATGACGATAACTGCAACCCTCTGACAGCCACAAAGTTTGGAAGCTTGGCCTCTGGAGATCTAAAAGACGACCCCGCCTCTGAAGCCGGCGCCATGCGGGCACCTCCAAGCCCTCGTCACGACCCTTATGCCATGTACCGAGATGCATCTGCTGGGGCTGACCTGCGAAGACACCTGCCTACACAGTTCCAACCTCCAAGGCACCAACCGGAGGAACCTCAACATCCTTTGGGACCCCGCGGGAAGACCAAAGAGGGCTATGACTGTTTCATCGGGTATGATGAAGAGTGCTTCCCGCTGGGTTCCCAAAATAACCCCCGTCCTGCTGTACACAGACAGCCGTCCTACCCGACCGAAGCCTACGAGCCACACCTTAATGCTGATGGATCCAGAAATGGGGTGATCGAGCCTGATCCCGACTGCGATCCTGAGTACGACAGAAACTGCCGCTTGCGCCGCTATGAACCTGAGGCGGCCAAACCCGCCAGTCCTTCACCTCAACAGGAGCATCCAGACCAGAAACAATCCCGCGAGGAGGTCCCCCGGTATCGAGAAGAGTCCTACTCTGAGACCCCAGGCTATGACCAGCAGCAATACGAGCCCTACATGAGCGGACAAGAGGATCCATATGCAGGATACGGCCCCCAGGAACCAGGAGCAACTAGTTTTCAGGATGTCCTGAGAGGATATGGTGGTCGGTATCCTGGCCAGGATGACCACCGTGCCTACAATGGAGACTACAGAAATAAATAAATACCTGTGACAATGTTTGCCAAGAATAGTAGATCAGGTCAGGATGTGTGTTTTTTGTAGATAAATATTGAAATGCACACTTGTAGAAAAGGTGCACATGTCAGTTTCACAGTATTTCACATGGTTCACACAATATTTTCGAGAGCTGCTGAAATTTCCTAGCTCTGGAGTTTGACAGCACTTGTATAGGGAAAAAATTGTTTTGTTTCTTATGACTTCTTGCTGACTCTTTTAGCCCATGTAACCTGATTTTGTGTTGCAGCTTCTCTAGGAGATTGACTTGTAGACAGAGAGAGTGTTTTCTGCTCTGAGGAGCACTATTCCTAGCTCTTCATATCTTTGTGGAGGGAAAAATAAGCCAAACAAAGTGTATAAAAGATCAATAGTATACTTGAATATACTGTAATCATGATCACCTGTCCCATTGTGGATAGATTCACTGAACAATCTCCATTCAAATTAATATTTAATGAACTTATGGGCCCTTGCTTTGTTTGTATTCTTTTTTAAATTGCCAAATTGATGCTTTGTGATGTGTTTGCATATTTGTAAGATGTTTTTCTTTGAATGTTTCAAATAAAAGCTTTTAAGATCTTGAGCTCTTTTTATTTGCAAACATGATTACTACTGACAACTTTGAAACGATATGTATTGAGAAAAGCACTATAAAAATAAATGTGAACTGAATTGAAATTGACACACACACACTCAGTAATAATGAAATAGTATGCACTAAATTAGCATACAAATCCATATTTAATAACAAGCACCCCACCAGTACATAAACTGCTTTCACAGTTCAAACTTTATCAATCTTAACTTTGTCTGTGTCAGTAATATGACACATAACTTGCAGGATTTTTTAGTTAACTGTCTTGAGAGTTTAGAGAGATGATAAAACACTGCAAAATGTGACATAGAGACCTCCATATACTTCTAATTAGCATTAATAAATATAAATTCTCAACAGCTGTGATGCTATTTTGGTACTATGGTACACCAACAGCGATTAAAGAGCTGCTGCCACATATAAGATCAAAAGTATTTTACACCCCAACACACAATCCGAACAAAAATATAATTATAAGGTCATAGCTCAGCATGTATGATGACATATATACTGACCTTGAACACTGATTAAAGTATCTGCTAGGATGATGTGTGCTAAAATACACAACAACTGCTGTACTGAAAGGAAGCCAGTTGGCTAGATGTAACGTTTAGCGGGGTGGCAGGAAGACTCCCTGTGATCAGGCCTAGAAAACTCACTGCAAATAATCTCTGCATGCTGCATTAAACTGACTGTTCAATAAGATTAAGTGAACATATGGATACAAATACATCCACATAGATGGTGTCATCGTCTGCGGTTGTCAAATGGGTTGCTTAAGATTTTAGGAGTCAAAAGAAAGCCAGTGAAAGTGGAGTCGTTGCTGTTATCAGCATAAATCCCTGCATCAAAAAAGTCATCATACAACTGTAGCCAAACCTCATCTCCAGCAGACAGATTTAAAATCGCCCCTCCGGAGGCCTGATCCAGATTTCCGTTGTGGAACTGGTCAAGAGTGAAGGCCACAGTCCGGCCATTTCGGAACATAGCTACCTTGGTCTCCTTCCCGTTGATAGTGAGGTGATATGTGAAGTAGTAGATCCCAGAGATTGCACAGCGAAACTTTCCGGAGATTTCATCGTAGTGGTGCTGCTCATTGTAGAAGGTCTTTGTGAAGCGGATGGGAGCTCCACTGGCAGAGCTGATTTTACTTGTAAGTCCCATGCTAAAAGCCGAGTGGTAGGGGAAGGAACCCTCTCCACTCTCTCCTTTCAGACCTGGGTTTCCAGGAAATCCTCTTTTGCCTGCAGGTCCCTCGTCCCCTGGTTCACCTGGCTCTCCATTTGGTCCCTTGGGACCTTGACAAAGATAATTGAAGAGACTTAGGCCATGTTCACACAGAAGCAGTGTTGTGTTTATAAAGGTTTTTTAGTAGCATTAATGGTTCCACGATGAACCTTTAACATCCATGGAACCTTCCACAAAAGGTTCTTTATAGCGGAAAAAGGATTCTAGATTATTAAAATATTCTTCACGCTAAGAAAAAAAAAATTCTGGACTAAGAACTGTTCACTGAGGTTCTTTGGGGAACCCGAACTGGTTCTTCTATGGCATCGCTGAAAAACCCCCCTTTTGTAAGCTTTATTTTTAAGAGTGTGTGTATACAAAATGTCTATTACGATTATGATATTTGATGGATGGCATATTTCATGGTTAAAGGCAGCTGCACAGACCCAAAATAAAAACATTTTTAAAGCATTTTGTAATGTCAGTTTCTCAACTACACGCTGAGGTATATTTACTGTATGCATTTGGCAGATGCTTTTATATGTTTATTGTTTTTACCTGATTTATTTTGTTTGTTTTTCATAGAGTGATTTTCTGTGAATTGTATTGAAACCAGTTAGGGTCTATTTTGATATTAGACATTAAAGTGTTGTTTAAGTGTACTATTCATGGGCATTTAATGCTATTAGGAGTCTAGTAAAGAATTACCTGGATCTCCGATATCACCCTTCTCCCCCTCACGCCCATCACGTCCATCCCGCCCGGGGATTCCATTGAAACCTGGGGTTCCAGAAACACCCCTCATCCAGCGGGCACAAGGTTCCCTGCTGTCCTGCTCAGCCAGCTCTGTGTTCTCCTCCTGAGAGACGCCCAGTGTGGCTGCCATTACCACACAAAGCACAGCTATCCATGCATACTTCATCATAAAAGCCATCTGATCAATCTGTTGTGTATACAATAAAAAATCATTCAGAAATGTATAGACATCGTTCGTTTTATTGTGAATTTCTGGAATAGACAAGCATGTTTTGTCCTACCTGGCCATCAAAAGTGTGTCATTTACAGTCTTTTGTGTGGAGTTGTAGTTTGAGCTGTTGTCCTTTTGCCTTTTGAGATCTTGTGTGCAAGTTTCCTGTGTGCTTGTCACCCCTAAAAATATCTGACTGGACAAGCAAAGCAGCTGTTGGTATTAAACAAGCGGTCACACTATCACATTCAGATAAGACCGTGTGAGTTTTCTATATTTATTGTTGTTAACTGATTCATTTCTGCTGCCTGCTAGTCAGTTTAATGTACACTTAGCGTGAATAGCTAATAGTATGTAGCTAATATGTTATCTGATTGCTTTAAAAGCTTTCTAAATATTGTGAGGGGTCTGCTTATTTCGGGATGGAAGAGATTATTGTCTGTTTACCTAGTAAGACCTATTTAGTTTGGAATCTAGCCATACGATTCACCAATACAGCTAACATGAAACAGGGAGAACTTCTGTAATCTAATCATAGGGCGCCACCTTGTGGATAATATAAGTATCGTTATTTATAGAAAAAATGTGTAGCCTACACGAGACACAATTAACCAAATGCTTGAATTATTATAAGCATGTTATAATGACTTCTGAAGGATCACGTGACACTGAAGACTGCTGAAAATTTGCTTTGCCATCACAGGAATTAATTTAATATATGTTAAAATAAAGAAAATGTTACATTGTTTCACAATTTTACTGTTTTTACTGTGTTTAGCATAAGAAAAAAACATTTAAATGTTTTTTTTAATTTATTTATTTATTTTTTTTAAATCATACAGAAATCAAACTTTGGAATCGGAACGTCACGTGTAAGCTATATGCACACATGAACCGGTTCTCTATAACAAAAACAAAGTATATATTATTAATCGCTAGATTATTTATCATAACTATATTTAAATGTAATTCTGTTGTTTGAAGCACTGTCAAAGCAGGCTGGTCTATAATCAAAATGCTACCTCATCTTTTGATAAGGTTAGCATAACATAGCTCGATGGACATGGTAGGCTAATTGTATCATAATGCATAATGTAGCTATACCTGCATGAGTCTCCAAGTCTTAAGGACTAACAGAGTTAATTATACGCTTCATTAAAACATGAATCCATTAGATATAAAGGGAGTTCTCCATTCTCTGCTCTTCCCATTTTGCTGTAAAAGGTCAGTGTTCATCTCACAAAGCTCCCTATGCGCTACCTGACACTTCACTGAACTAATTGTATAGCTTGTACTGATTATAAAATGCCAACATATTTTGGTTAAACAATGTTTTGCTGAAAATGTCATGACTATGAATAATCGTCCTCCTATTTCACCTTTGAATCAGCACCATCGATCTACTACTGTGTTTGTTTAAGCTGATATCAGTTGCAAGCACAATGAACACATTAGTTGTGGTGAAAGCAAGAAAAGACCTTGTTAATTTAAATTTTATCAATAATTGCTCATAATGGGTCAGTCATACATATACAGGGTCATTATTAACCCTATAAAGCCTATTGTACCATATTTGATACCTAAATTAAGGCTTCTAAACTATCAACATGATCAAAGCTTTGCTGAAAAATTTGTCACAATCTACATTTTGTTGTCTGATTGATAGTTTATATTTTTTTGCAATTAAAATGCCTTTCAGTATAATTCTAAAAATGTTTATATGTAAACCTCACAATCAGCATTGTATTGCATTGCATTATATGTTTTGCAAACTAAGCATTTAAATATCATCTTACAAAGACGTATAATTGACAACTGATATTTATATAAGTAGTCTGCTATACTGTTATAAAGATCTCATTGATTTACATGAAATCATCTGACATTTTGGCAATATAAATATCAGCAAAATTGCATATCTTTGCTCAGTTTGGACCTTGAAAGTGAGGTTCCAAAGTACGAGCTTCATATTTTCCTATATCATACCATATGAGCCATGAAAGACTGATGTATCAAATATGATAATTAATAACACATTCACACAAACCCATATGCAATCTTTTAAAGACTTTTTTTCCCATATTTTGTCTAAATAAAATGTTAAATTTAATATACATATACATTGTATACACAGAATATATTGTCATATATTATATATTCAATAAACTGTTAAATTTAATATATATATTATTAGTCTCTCTCTCTCTCTCTCTCTCTCTTTATATATATAAGCAATAAGGTACGAGAGGCTGTGCTGTATCGTGAATAAGTCACGGCTGAAAGGCGTTGTTAGGCACGACGTGAAGCGGCATTATTGAGTACCTTATTGCTTTTATAAAACGGTTACCACACAATACAAATATTAAAGCCATAAATATGTATCAATGCAACTTTCATGAAGTAGCCTAAACTTTTTCTAAAAGCCTTCCTTCTGCCGGACAAAATAATCCCTGACTGTGAACAGCAACAGAAGTTACATTTTCACGCCATTAGATGGCGGCAAAGACTGTCTTTATGAGTGTGTCACTCAGTAGCGAAGACTTTTATATTGAAAAGACTGGATTGTTTTGAAAACGAAACAAGACGCAACTGACAAATGCTTTGACTAGCACTGTCAGTCACGGGAAAACCCCTTAAATGTTAAAAGGACAAGATAATGCATCGGACATTTAAACCGATTTTTTATTATGAACATAGGACTGACCTGAAGGAAACTGCTAAATCTGAATGCAGGTAATAAACTCGCTCACTTGATCTTTTTCCTCACAACACTCGTCTACATAATACAGTAAGCTTCAATGAACAATATCAATTGAGAACATACAGTTTACGTTGCTAAGGGTGTTGTGTAGTGATACACAGACAGAACCGTTGGATGAAGTGGCCATAGCCGTGTTTTATCATGAATAAAACACCGCTATTGACCAATCAGAATCAATGATGGATAGATAGATAGATAGATAGATAGATAGATAGATAGATAATATACAGACTATTATTTCATTTTTACAGGGTTGAGGGATGCTTGTTGTACTCGTCACATTCTGGTGTTGACTATATTGCACAAAAGAAAGAGAAAACCAAATAATTACAAAATATGCCAATTTGACATGACCTTTGAAACATAATGACTTTGTAAAGCCATTTAGCTATTAGCTATGTAGATTTAGAGGAGCATTTTAGAGCCGTTTATACTCTCAAAAAAAGAAAAGAAAACTGGAGCATAAATGTAAGTATTAAGTAACATGCCAAATAATTAACCCGATTTTTACATGAAAGCACTATATTTAGTTAAGAGACCTTAAGGTGATTCATTCTATTGAACCAGTTAGCTTTTGCAAACACAAGTAACATGCATCTGCAGGGAAAGTCATCATTGAGATCATTCAGGGCACACTCACACTGCACTAATCAAAATGTAAACAAGAGTGCATCGATTACCATGGATACAAATGAGGAAAATGAGTTTCAACCCAGGGGTTCGTATGAAGAGGAAAAGCCCTGTGAACAGCATGAATGGTATGAGGCAAACCAAATAGGCTTATCTTACTACTGCAGAGGTTTCCATTATGCCCAGTTAGAGTCATTTCGTGGCTGCTTGTTTGCAGCTCTAAAAGGATACCTCTGGAATTGGATTATACAGGTAATAGAGGAATAATACTGTGAGGGGTTTATTATGATTATGACAGCTTCATTCGGGAGGGAAAATATGCAGTTATAGTTAAAAATGGGTTTTCATGGCATCCCATGTTTAAAATAAACCGTTTGAAAGTGTAACTTTAAATGAATATCGTTGGAGGTAGAAAGTTGCCAGGCTTAAGTTTGAGGAAAAGTTCTCAAAGCCTGTCAAAGTCTATATCTCTCTCTCTTTGAAGACAGCTCAGGCAAGCTGCTAGTTAGCTCAAACAGAGCTCGCTATTGGATAAACATTAGCCGAATGACCCACTGATCCCTTTAATCACAAATGGGGATGAAATAATGAAAATTAGGGACATTTCATTGTGTGCCAGTGATATTAGCGTTTGATCAAATAGCGTGTTCAGTAAGTTCATCTTCCATACCTCTAATGATTAGCTTAATGAAAGTCTCTGTAAACAGTCACCTCTGAACTCTTTACATCTGAGAGGCTTAGCCATATGACAAGCTGACCACATTTCTGAAATGAAAATCAGGCTTTACAATACTAGTTCAGCTTAATATATAATTGAAATTTCGAATGAAATAAACTGAGGAATTTGGTTATAACTATAGCCCCTTTTTTCCACATTCACATATATGTTCTTTTTTTATTATGTGCTAACACAGCTATTAGACTCAGATAACTCTTTTTAAATTCATTTACATTTTTAAAAATGATTACATAAATAATATAGAACAAAAACAAAATTAAATTACACTGTATGCCATGATATGTTTTTTAATTAAATGATTAAAATAACATTTGTAATGTGCTAGATATTGCACATTACAAATGTTATTTTAATAGGTATTATTTCACTTCAGTATTTAGGGATTATTACACTTTATTATTTCACTGAGAGTAAAAATGGGGACATGTTCGAGGAAAGGACATCTCCACCTGTGGATGCGCAACCAAAAATGGAAACTGTCCCCGGAAAACAAAGATGTCTGGTCACCATAACATATGACTATGAGGAAGGCACCTGTGCTGGTTTTTAATGAAGATTTATGGCAGCATGGCAGATCATTTCTCAAAGTCCAGATATTAAGTTTTTATGAAAATCATTTGGAAGAAACATCATTCAAACACTGGAGAGCAGAAGAAAACAATCCACTATAATTCTCTGGGTTGTTCTTTAGTATTTAGGTACAGTATTTACTACAGTTCATTAGGTGAGAGTGCAGGACTTACAAACACAGCAGATAAACTTGCTCTGATAGATGTGGATGCTGCTTTAAAAGCACCCATGGGTTACTGGAAGCACTGCAAAGATTTGATTGCTGGGATATGAGAGGCCATGGGCAGATCTTCTTTTGGCCTTAAAGCACATGAATCATCATAAAGGAGAGTAACTGGGGAAGGTCTGACTGACAAGCTGGAAAATTATATTATTAGATTTATGATGCTGCATGAACATTTCACAAAAATACACGAGTAGGCCGCAAGTAATCACAGCGTGCTGATATAAAGCCATTTCGCACGGCTACTCGTGAGATATTGCATTTATACAACAGTTCGACGGCACGAGTGTGTAAATAAATAAGAAATAACAACAGAGTGTCTTTAAAACCCTCTTTTGTGCAGAACTACTTCCTTCCGCCACGGATTCAAATCTCGAATTTGACCAAGCCTCCGTTATTAGTTCTAAAACGTCACTTTAGAACTACTAACGAAGGAATGTTGAGTCCCTCCATTGAAACTCATTGTATTTTGTACAATATGAGAGAGAGAGAGAGAGAGAGAGAGCGAGAGAGAGATCGCCTGAGCGAGCGTTACCTGTGCTGTGTCTGATATAACATTAATTCTTCATGTCCATAGTATTATATCCTTTATAAAAATCCGTTTGAATGTTTGTATTTGTCCTTTTTACAGTTAAGGGAATTTTTTCATAACAGCGCTAAAACAGCGTCCTTTGTTTACAAGTCCCTTTAAATTTAAAGAGTCTCTTGCGACTGACTCATTCACTCAAGTATAGGTTTGCCGCCATCTAATGGCGTATTAATATAACTTTCACTCAATCCATATTACGCACTAATGGACCCTTTCTCAATACCAAATACAACATATTATTTATAAAAAATAATTTTTATTGAACAACAATATTTAAAATAACAACAATAGCCTTTATAAATGACAACAGGAAATAAACACAATCGTACAAAAAGCAGTGCTCTACAGGATGCAAGTTAAATATAGCCTTAATATTAAATTATTAAATTTAACATAGCTCAATTCGATTTGCTCAGGAACAAGTAATAGATTAATAAGACCAAAGATTGCCCATTTTATGAATTATATCTCATGTTTGACTACTATAAGAGCCAGCGGCAAATCCCCGAAGCACTGGCCAAGATGAAGCTGTTCTTGGCGGGTACACGAGCACTGAACGGCCGCTGACGGCCTGGAGCTCGCATCTCCGAAAATGTCTAAACAAACTGTAAAGTAGATGCTATGATTAAATATGAGTCACATATTTCAGGTCTAAACAACTACATTATTGCCTAAAAAAACTCTTAAAACTACAGTTCGTGGTACAAGTGAAGTATTTGTAAAAATTACGGCGGATTTGCTACGTCGGCATGACAGTCACTTCAAGCAGAGTGATACAAACGGTGAAAAGGTAGGAGTGCTGTTATCACTAGAATATCGCATGATCTCAGCCAATCAGATTCGAGAACCAGAAATAACTGTTAAATATATATTACAACAATGCATGCCTATAAATAATAAGCATGTATAGTTTCCATAGTTACACAAGTAACTTAACTTAAGCACCAAGGTAGTGTTTGTAGATGTTATTTAGCATGTAACATTGGGCTGTGTACAGATGGGACAGGTACTGACAGTCCATGGCACTCCTCTGATGCCACAGCAGGTCGTCCAAGCAGCCTTCGCTTGATGGATGGCTTTTATTTTGCTGTCAGCCTTGAACTATTTTGGTGTTTTATCTTATTAGCTTCTCCCAATACACTGTCATTAATCTTATTCAGTCGAGACAGAGGAGATTTTACCACAATCATTTGTAATTACCTTTGAATAGTTAAATTAATTTTTATTCAAATCTATAAAATTAGTACTATTTTTATTTATTTATTTAATTTGTCCCCTACTAATGCCCACAGGCAACAAAGCAGATTTTTTATTTATTATATTGTGGTGGAAATGTCATTTTTAAAAATATTTTGATTTGAGTAAATTGTGTTACTAAAAATGATTTAATTTAAAATTTCATTTTATGCATTGTAAACTAAATAGTATCTTTACTGGAAATGACCCAGAATAAAATATTCTGATATTTATATTTCTTCACACCTCACGTCTCAAGCTCTTCTCTTGCAGCTGTCTCAAATACACCAAATACATTATTTTTTTAAAACTCAGTTTTATGGAACAAAAAGATGACTGAAAGATAGTCTTGTTTTGTTTATTATTAAGCATGTTTTTAAATGGTTGTAAACCAACTAATCCATAAAGACAACACAGATCGCATTGATTTAGTGGGAATTTACATCTGGGGATTGAGTCTGTGATCATTCGAGTTTGTCAGAAGTTATATTAAGTAGTGAGCAGCTGTAATCTTCATAGGCAGTCGAGACGCCTGAGGTCTGAGTGTATGTGAGAAAGAGAGAGGAAAGCAGCGTCTCAGGAGACTACTTCCTCTTTGACAGATGAATCAAGTCCCTGCATCCTCTCCTAGGGCACTGCACACACTCTTCGCTTGATGCCATCAGACTTTCCTGACCTTTGACACACACACAGTCCATTCTACCTCCATTTTTCCTTTGAACACCCATAAGAGTGCATTTTCCCTTATATTTTTTTTCTGGAGAAAGCAAGAAGATTGCTGACTGTCTCCAAGGCCCTGTAATGCATCAGTGCACTGTGATGATCTCTGCCTGAGGTAAACGGCTGCCAAACAGTTCTTCCCTACAGCTGAAACTCAAGTGCTGCCTTCAGGCGGTAGTTTCACGAATATCCCAGGAGAACCGCCATTTTAATTATTTTCTTTAGTAGTGAATGCCAGGGGAAGGAAGTGCTTAAACAGTTCTTATTGCTGATTTGATTTTGCTGTACAGAGCATGGAACAACTAGTCCCTCAAATAAAATCAATTTTGGCTCAGTTAAAAAGAAAACTTTCAAATTAAATCTTTTGGCAACAGGCAGCAGATGGGTTTGATGCCAGAAGCCGCTAAGGAATCGCAGGCTCAATGTGAAGTGTCTGAGAGCGTGACATAACAAATGCAAAGCATCTTTCATCGGACAAGCTCCCTTGATAACGTGAACATCTGTGCACGATACTGATTCATCATCTGATTTCTAGTGGATCTCCTAGTGGAAATAAATTGCAGGTAAATATGTGTCTGCAGGTATTATGTCATGTCATAGAGCAGAACGTCACTCTGAATCTTCTGTGAAGTTCTGCAGTAGAACTAAACATCTTATTTTCAGCACTAAAAAATAAAAAAATAAAACAAAAATGAAATGACATTGGAATTTACATTTTAACATTTCAATAGCATTTTATGTATCCCAAATACACACAATTATAATCAATGTTGTTGATGTTACTAACTAAAACTTCTGCAAAATAATTGTCATTATTTGAAATAAAGCTGAAATAAAATAAAATATAAATATTAGATGACAAAACAAACTTAAAAAAAATGTAAAAGGAAAATTAGAAATGTTGCCTTGGCCTTTGAAATAAAATAAGTTTAAGTTGTACTAAAATTACTTAAACTAAAACTGAAATAAAAAAAGCTAAATAGAAATATTTTCAAAAAATAAACTAATAGAAATGAGAAATACACAGAACAAAATTACTAAAAGTAAAATTAAAACTTATTAAAATATAAAAGTTTGTTCAAAATATTTAACTATCTATCCATCCATCCATCCGGTCTATAAAGCTTCAAACTTAAAGGATTTTTTTTGTAATTTTCCAAACAATGTATTAGCAAGCAGACATTTAAAGTCTGTCATGATAAACTTTGCTGAAAAATTAGTTATATGAATTTCAGTTCATTTCTATTCTACTTCCTTACATTCAAATTGCACTTCTGTATTTTGTTTTCTACCTCAGTTCAAATTCATTGATTAAAGGAGTCATATAATGCCACTTTTACAAGATGTAAAAGGCTGTTCAGCCTTTTATGTTCAAACTGGAGTCAGACAATGATGGAGAGACTCAAGAAGAAGTGACAACATGTAGAATGCAACAGGACGTTTCTGAATGGTTAGTGGATAAATTTATGTAGCTGATGTGGAGTTAACTATCTTAAAGTCATTGATTAGCATATTGTGTCATGATAATCTATAAATCGCTCGTGTGGGAACTGTTGTAAGATGCCTAGAGTCAGAATATATGCTGCATGAAGATAGAACAGGTATAGTTTAGTTTAATTACGATTATAACTTTTGTCATCGCGATTTTTGTACTGCATTGCAATAACATGGCCTCACCCCTTTGTTGCGTGTTCTCGAGGGCAGGGTTTATGTAAATTTTAGGGTTAGTGATGTCACTAAACCAGGAAGAAGCTTGTTGTAGTCCCTACCAGCCATTTGTTGAAGTCCTTAAAAGGCAATTTCTTTAAAAGAAAATATCTCCCTTTGCATTGAACTTTGAGCGTGGTAACTTTGCAGATGTTGTTTATGTTCAAACAGCAACATTACACACTAAAGCTAAAAAAGTAAAATCATAATCAACCACCCCTTTAAAGGCATTCTAAATTCAGTTCTAAATAACGCACAACGCTGGATTAGTTACAGTGACACTGCAGTGACAAAGAATGCTGTAATCGGCAACAATTAGTTAATCAACAGCCGCTGTAATCGCAATATTGATTATTTTTTCGATCATTTGTGCGGTCCTGCTTCTGGCTATTTATCAGGTAAAGTTGCTAGCATTGCGGGACCTGACAGTTCCTCCCTGGAGCCACAGATTGCTGCGTTGGTGATCCTCTGACTAGTGGTCAAAAAGCACCGCCGACATTTACCATTAAAAATATATAAGAAAGAGAGGGTGGAGCTGCTCAGAATGGATGAGCGCGATCCTCCCTTATCTCCATTTTCATGACCATCCCTACAGCAAGGGCAGCGGCTGATTGTGATGAATGGATAAAGAAGTGATGACAAAAAACGAGTCTGTCAAGCTCTTAGCAGATGCTGTGATCTATCTATGTAATCTAGGGGACAGTGGATTGCGTCTAGGGTATTAAAGTTGAGCAAATCTTCTTTCGCGAATGCTAAAAAAACTTTTTATCAATTGTTACTTTGTCCTGTAAAGAGGAATGACAGTCATTGCTGGGGTGAACAATGTTACGTTTTCTAGTAGCATAATAAAATCTCAACCCACTTTGTCTGACAGACTCTGTACTAAAACAAAGATGACAGCTCAATTAAGTTTTTGAAACAAAACCTCTGCAAACACATCTGGGGATTTACAGATACAATGTGGATTAATGACAATATAATCCATTATTTATTCTGGAAACAGGGTGTCCAGGTGGACAGGCTCACAGCTGCCTCGGTCAAAGCGTGTGTTCTCCCTTCGGGCGCCGTCTGCCATGTCTGACTGCATATGTGGCAGACACTGTCAGTGCTGATGTGTCACTGATGAAATATAAATAAAGTAGAAGCCCAGAATAAACAGATTTTACCCAGCTGCCAATTAGCACTGGACACAAGACTAAAAGCCTGAGATTGCAAGTCGAACAACTCAGAGTTTTTTAAAATTTTATTTAAAGGGATAGTTCATTTGAAAATGAACATTTCGTCATTATTTATTTACTCAACCTCATGTTGTTCTATTTCGTCTGTGGAATTTAAAGAATGTGAAACTGTCCAACAGAGCCAGGATCTTTCAAGGTTTGTATCACTCCGCTTGTTTGGGTTTGCTGTCCAGATAGGCTGTCAGTCTTTGCATTAGTGGTTGGGACTTTTTAGCGACACATTCTGCAAGTTGCATCATTACGCCAGTAGGTGGCAACAAGCGACCGGCTTTATGACTGAGCCGTTTGAACCATTCAATTGATTCATTCAAAAATGCGGACTTTTTAATGAACGACAATTTTTCTAAGTGATGTGTGCGGTTAAAAACTAGCCTAGAGTGCCATCTACTGTTAAAATTAACCTCAGAATCGATTCAAGAGAGAAAATATCAGGATCAATCCAGATTCATTGTATCGATCGAAAATCAATGTATCATCCCAGTCCTAGAAAAAGGGTTTCAAATGCAAGTTTTTAAAAATGATACCTTTATCATTTTTAGTCATTTTCACGGATCTGTGAGAACAGGGATCGTTGTCATGTGAACGTGCAAAAAAGCAAAAGAAAAACATTTTTTTCAGTTTTTAATAAATGTAAATGTACCTTAAAATGTAAGTTACTCGATATTAACTTGTTTATTGAACTGTTGTATAAAAGTAGTATGACAAAATAGTTTGAACAGCAAGGGAACAGCAAGTTCACATAGAATGTTTCTGCATCGAACTGCTTTTCAGTTATTTTTCTATGTAAATATGCGCTGTTGGAATGCTTTGCTTGCATATTTTGCTGCATAACTCTTGCATTGACCACTTTTACAGTAGTTTTTGGAAGCTAAGCCACTATGAATTATAGTTATATAAAAAATATTACAAAATACATCATGAGATGTTTTGGAACATCATGAGAATTTTCGTTTTTAGGTCAACTATCCCTTTAAAAGCGTGACCAAAAATAGAAGTCCTACTCCAGTGGCCAACCACAGCAAAATCACCAGAGTGGACTCTTCTAGAGACAGATTCTGATTACAGATAAACTATATATCAGGGCCCAGAGCTCACAGCAGCAGGTGCACATTGCAACCACGGTTTAGTTGTAATCAGGCCCTAATATGTTTTGGGAACAGTACAATTTACACCATTAAACAGGTGATAGCCAAGGGACGGGGTTTGGGGCCTGAGGAAAATAAAATAAGATGAGAGATAAGTAAAGGGCAAATGTAATGAATCATGCAGGACAGGTAATTCATCCTAACTCCATGGGCCGTGCTAATGAACACAGGGAGGCCATGCGTCCCAGCAGACCTCTCCGTTTTTATGAGCATTCCCACCACCATCATCTCTCTCTCATTTCATTCCTTTAATGGGATTTGTGGCTCCCTTGCAGAAAAAGAGTTCCCATGCTTAACCTCATACATGCACATATGTGTAATAGACCAGAAATATGGTGATCAATAGAGCTATTCAGCAATTTTCAGTCTGATTGGTTTCTGCATGGGAGTTTTTTTCTCAACTAATGAAATCTATTTCCAACATTACAAAGCTATACGTCTGGGAATCATGCTACCAAAAACTGAAGCATTTTTTCCCCAACAGCATTGTGACACTTCAAGAAACTAGGTAGAAATAACCCTGACATAAAAGTATGTCAGAGAGTTGGTCTTCACCAGATATAATAATTTGAGATTTCACACAGCTAAATATGGAGACACACCATCTAGACCTTAATGTAGGTCAGGGAACCAAACTGATGCTATCCATATGAAACCAGTTCATTATACACTACCGTTCAAAAGTTTGGGGTCAGTCGGATTTTTAAAAATGTTCTTATGCTCACCAAGGCTGCATTTATCTGATCAAATATACAGTAAAAACAGTAATAATATTGTTACAATTTAAATTTTTTCATTTTAATACACTTTAAAATGTAATTTAATCCTGGTGCAAAGCTGAATTTTCAGCATCATTACTCCAGTCTTCAGTGTCACATGATCCTTCAGAAATCATTCTAATATACTGATTTGTTGTTCAGGAAACATTTTTTATTATTATCTATGTTGAAAACAGTATTAAATTCTTTTAAAAAGTTGCAAATCAAAGTCGAACGGCTGCATGCTCGAATTTCCCGCGGAAACCCACCAGTACAGATTTTATTAGAAAACATTATTACAAGCTTACCGTTGTGAATCGGACTAAGGTAAGGAGATAGTTTTGAACACTGGCTGGTTATGTACTTGCTCAAAAATTGATTTTGGGTAATTTTTAACCAAAAAAAGTTACAGACTGCAGCTTTAAAACTCCAATGGTTGATGACAAATTAATCCTATAAAATCTATACACTGCTATACCGGGCTGCATGTGTGCTGGATGATTACTGACGTCCAGCATTACTGACATACAGGAGAGTTCTTGGAACATTAGAATATCGTTAGGGGAATGTTAGTATAACGTTAGAATAATGTTAGGGGAACCTTATAATAATGTTATAATAATAACGTTAGGGGAATGTTAGAATAACGTTAAAGGAAGGTTAAAATAACATTAGGAGAACGTTAAAATAATGTTAGAATAATATTAGAATTACGTTAGGGGAACATTAGAATAACATTAGGAGAACATTAGAATTATGTTATAGGAACGTTAGAATAATGTTAGGGGAACGTTAAAATAACATTAGGGGGACGTTAAAATAACGTTAGAATAATGTTAGAATAACATTATGGGAACATTAGAATAATGTTAGGGGAATGTTAAAATAACGTTAGAATAATGATAGAATAACATTAGGGGAACGTTAAAATAACGTTAGAATAATGTTAGGGAAACGTTAAAATAACATTAGGGGAACGTTAAAATACCGTTAGAATAATGTTAGAATAACGTTAGGGGAACGTTAAAATAACATTAGAATAATGATAGAATAACGTTAGGGGAACGTTAAAATAACGTTAGAATAATGTTAGGGAAACATTAAAATAATGTTAGAATAATGTTAGAATAACGTTAGGGGAATGTTAAAATAACATTAGGGGAATGTTAAAATAAAGTTAGAATAATATTAGAATAAGGTTAGAATAAGGTTAGAATAATGTTAGGGGAACGTTAAAATAACGTTAGAATAATGTTAGAATAACGTTAGGGGAACATTAGAACAATGTTATAATAATGTTAGGGGAATGTTAGAATAACGTTAAGTGAAGGTTAAAATAACATTAGGGGAACGTTAAAATAATGTTAGAATAATGTTAGAATAACGTTAGGGAAACACTAGAATAACGTTAGGGGAAAGTTAAAATAACGTTAGAATAATGTTAGAATAACGTTAGAGGAACTTTAAAATAACGTTAGAATAATGTTAGAATAACGTTGGGGGAATTGAAAAACTCATCGTAAATACTGTCCACTATTAAGCAAAGTAAGCACTCATGCAGATACAGCAGGAAGTTAAGTAAAGTTAATGGAAAATAAGCTAATGTGCATTCTAAAACAATTCTGATTCTAATTCAGTTATCTAGAATTATTAATTGAGCTGATTAAATAATCACTTTGTTATTCGTTAAGGATTTTGAATGTTAAAATAGGGGTCTCCTGGAAAAAAGGTTGGGAACCACTGCACTAGATGGTAAAGTGCATAGTGCACAGTATAAATGCACAGTACGGTATGTCATCTGGGACACAACTAATGATTTAAAAGGATAGTTCACACCAAAATTAAAATTTTGTCTTAAGTATTTAAATGAAAAATTTGTCATCATTTACACACCCTCATCTTGTTCCAAACCTGTATGAGTTTTTTTTTTTTTGAGTTCAACAGAAGAAAGAAACTCATACTGGTTTGGAACAACATGAGGGTGAGTAAATGATGACAAATTTTTCATTTAAATACTTAAGGCAAAGCATTACTTTTAATGTTTTTAGCACCTGGCTAACTTGAATAGTGAGTTTTTCCATTGAAATACAGCAACCTTGAGAGGCGCTACGTCTGCTAATTGCTCGGTGCTGCGCGGAAGCTGACCAAGCACTCGCTCAAACAACCAGCAGACAGCCCATGATTGTCAGCGTAGATGTACTGTCACACTGTTATAAAATATAGATGACTTCATAAACTGCTTAAAATACTCCATAAAGGCCAAGGCACGCAACCAAGACATTGAAGATTGGTGAAAAAATGAGAAAAAGGCATTTTGTAAATTGCCAACGAACAGAATAGAGACCTGGTTATGTCATCTCTTCAGTTAGTGACAGCTGGAATAATGAGGTTTTAGCTTGTCTATTGGTATGCGTTCTAACCTTTCCCTCGCTCTCCATATTTCTCTCTCTCTCTGCCCCGGGGCTGTTTTAGGAAAGTAGACACCATTTCACTTATACAGGGTCCATTTCCCTAGAGCCATGGACCTTATGACAACTGAAGTTGTTATCGAAGGAATGTAGTGAAATATTGAGCTGTAGAACAGTTTGCATAGGTATATCTGTTTTTCTTTTTTTTTTAGCACTTTTTAAATAATTTTGCATTTTAGTACTCCACCGCAACTGCATGAGGATCTAGAATCGACAGGCCTATATATAGACAGGACATGCACAGTGAGGGGTTGACTGACAAACTCCCTGGCCACCACATCACTCTGTGGACTTTCTGCATAAATATTTAGTGCAGAAAAGACCGAGAGCAAGGAACTGCAGTCAGGCCATATCGATTTCAAAGTCTTGCAGTCGGGTGACTTTTTCCATTTTTTATTTTAAGGTTGAAATGCAAATCTAAGACCCTATGGCTAGGTCACATTTGCATAAAAGCATATTTCCATAAAAGCATCTTGTGGATTCTCTGAATTATGCAAAGATGCGAATGAATATCATAGAAAAACAATCATAAATAATAATAATAATAATAATAATAATAATAAGGCATGGCAATGAGTGCAGGTTCATTAATAAGAAACAACTGACTGTACCATAAGAGTTCAGCAAAAGAAACTGATTCAGAAGAAGACAGGAGAGTCATGGGTATCGTTTGCTAACAGTAAGTTAGTTTATATTCGCATATCGTACAAAGGCTGAGAACATGAATATGATGACGACCCTTCACACACGTCAGGATAATAAGGCCTTCAGAGATGCAACGCATAGATTGTATTGCATGCCGGTTATGGATGAAAATGAAGTTATTATGAAAATGACCTCTCTTTTTGATGAACATATTTGAATATTGTGAATTTTAGATGATGCAATCAGACACCACGGTTTCCCGAGAGCCCAAACTTTGTCACTTCAAAACATTTTTTCTCTCTCAGAAATACATTTTTTCAATTTTCCATTGACATTGCTTCTCCCAATCTCCCTTTTCTATATTCATCTCAGCAGACTACTAACACACCACCAACCACCAAGAGTTCATTAACTGGATGTCAACACTGAGCATGGCAGGTATCGACATCCAGAAATAGCCTCCATGCCTCATTTGTACCTCTGAAAATCACTTTTACCCCTTCTCTCCTTGTATACTGTTGTGCTAATTACTTAATGACTCTAATTAATTATCTTTCCTCTCCTCACAACCCATCATTGCCCCCCTCCTTCCTCAACAGACCCCAGATGTTGGACCTCTGAGACGCAGCTGCTGAATTCTCTGCCTGAGAAACTTTTTAATGATGAACCCAGGGGCGGATTCTCCAGATGATCCACTGCACATTACACTCATGTTCAACGCGATCCGAAGGTCATATGATGGAGGAATATAGGAAAGACAAGAAAGAAGAAAGAAAGAATAGGAATGAAGGAAAGTTTCTATATCCATAAGTCTGATTGAATGTCTCCACTTCACACCTCATCTCCATATTGCACCCTCAGTCTTTTTTATTTTTTTTAAAAAAATGGTTCACATTGCATCTTTTTCAGAACAAAAACTGCTAACCTATAGAGGAAAAGACAACAGTCTGGCAACAGTTAACACTTTCAATTATCCAATGTGTGATGAAATAGGCTATATAAATAAAAACATTTCTTCTTGGTGGCAATCTTGAATAACACCTTTGGGTGGCTATTATCCATGTAGGCATTTGGCATTCAGGTACATCTCCATCCATTTAAATGGAGAAAGACTGAAATGTCCAAAACTGTTTGTCAAGATTATGTTTCAGTAACATATTTCAAATAAATCTTAAATGGGACCTATTATGTCCCTTTTCACAAGATGTAATATAAGTCTCTGGTGTCCCCAGAATGTGTCTGTGAAGTTTCAGCTCAAAATACCCCACAGATCATTTATTAGTTCATCAAATTTCCCCTATTTGGTTGTGAGCAAAAACACGCCGTTTTTGTGTGTGTCCCTTTAAATGCAAATGAGCTGCTGCTCCCGGCCCCCGTTTCCAAAAGAGGGCGGTGCTTTAACAGCTCACGCTTCAGTTGCTCAACAACAACAAAGCTGAAAAATCTCACGCAGCCAAAATGACAATTGTCAGTAACAGCCTTACGTTGTTCAAACCGGAGTCGGACACTGATGGAGACACTCGTTACAACTTTTAGAATGTATCTGGAAGTTTCTGAATGGTTAGTGGATAAATTTATGTAGTTAATGTGGAGTTGATTAAACTCATCAACTAGCATGTGCTGTCATGTTAATCTTTTGTGCAAATCCAGCATTAAATTAACCTTTGTTTGTGAAGTAAACCCAAACAAAGTTACTGGTTGTCCTTTTTCACGTTTTCTGGGTTGGTAGATGCACTGGGGACCCAATTATAGCACTTAAACACCTAAAAAAAACTTAAAACAGATATTTTCATATGTCCCCTTTATTAAAATCTGACAGCAATTGTATAATGTGCTGCAATTTGCTTCTTTAACTGAAATGATGCTAAAACATACCTCACTGTTTGCCTCTATTTGTCAAACTCCCCCACGTTCCCTCTTTCTTTATTGACTTTGCTGGATCAATTAACACAGAAACAATAAAGGAGTGTAAAGTCTGCTGGGTCTGCAGAAACTGTGCTGAGTTTACTCTAAGAAATCCAGTCGGGTCATATCAGGTTATAAGATGTAGTGTCTTAGGGAGAAGCAGGTCTGGTCCCAGCTGACCATGCAGGCTGGACCAGCTTCAACTGGGCTCATTATTACTGGACTTCAGCTCTCGCTGAAGAGGAAGGAAGCAGCAAAGCTTTGGTCCTGTTGCAATAGTAGAGCATTAAATCCTGTGCTACAGATATTCAAACAGTATTAACGCCTGTGCACAAACAACTATTTGTCCCACACAAAGACATAATGAGAAAGCATACATGGATGTGAAAAATTGAGAGTTCTAGAGAATACCATTACCATCATGGGCAACGTTTTTCTTCAGAAAATATAAAATTTAGAATATTTGTGTCAAATGATTACTATTCCAATATCCTCACAAACTTTTATGTATGCGTGTAAATACTAAGTAATGGTGAGGGCTCTGCTAAAAGTAAATTAAAACAAAAGAGGATACCACTTACCTTAGATTAGAATCTTTCTTTAATTTTGTGTTTGTCCTTCAATTGCTATGGTATCAGATAAAACAGTTTGACTCCATTTGCAAAAGCCAATCTCAAACTAATAGAAAAGCTAAATCAGAGAGTGTTTCACATTAAAATGCTGTTCACACTGACAACGATTTGCAGAGGGAACATCCAAAAGTACAGAAACCTGGCAACTTCAGCGATAAAATTACTCTATAAGACCTTAGAGCAGCTCCATGGCAGGTATGAAAGTGAGGGATAGACGTAATGTATTTTCAATGGCATCCTCTGTAAATGCTGTATAAAGCTCCTGGATCACTTATAATTGTCCACGGCTCATATTGTCTGGGGTTTTTTGATTACTGAAATTTCTCTGAAAGATATTTTTGCAGTGTTTCGTCAGCAGAACAATCCAAAAACACCTTAAATAACAGTATGTATGTCTATCCCTCACAGCCTCGCTTTCATTCCTGTTAAAAAGCAAAGATGGTTCTGCTGTGAATATATATTGTGCAGCCTCACAGCTACAACCTTCCAGACAACTTGCTCCAAGGTAACAGGAAGGTGATCAATATGTTTGCTTTTGCCCTCCGGTGCTCAAAAGGGATCCTCATCTAAAATCTTTTTATTGAACAAACTCACCTTTACAGTAATCAACATCTCCCCTCTAGCAACTGTCTTCTCACTCAATAAATCCAATGACCACAGAACCATTTGGCCACACAATTCAATACACATTACACTTATATATATATATATATATATATAAAAACAGAGACAGTGAATGACAGGCTGGATGTATATAAAATTAGGTAGATTTATCAAAGCAGAATTATTAATCATGTTCCACCATGCCCTTCTCTTCTGTCAGCACAACGAACATCCACACAGGGAAAGATGGACGCTCAGTTTAATAGGAAAGCAGCAGTGCACCTTCCGCCCACAAAAATCTCACATCACCACCACCGACACCTGCAGTTCACATCAGGCTACGGTAAAACATCAAATGTGACATGATACGTCATTAAATTTGGGAAAGGTAAAAACACTTACAAAGACAAACCTGTTGTGTCAAGGTAAAACTATAAGTTCGTATAAGGGAGAATTCAATTTCACACATGGAGTGAACTAAACACTGAGCGTATCTGTATCCTCCTACAGCAATATGGGTTAGTATTACTCAAAACCCTCCACCAAAATATGCTTGTTGTTGACATTAGGTATACTCACGTTATGTTTACATTGCACTGTGTATGTTGGGTTGTAAAGTAGGCTACTTACACTCATGTGAGCATGCATGATGTTAAACGTAAGCTATTTCTCATTGGTGGACGTTAACAAAGTGTTTCACACTCTCTAAACCAGGGATAGGCAACATGGGTCCTGGAGTGCCACTGTCCTGCAGAGTTTAGCTCCAACCCTGAAAAAATGCCTCACCTAAAGACAATGATTAGCTTGTTCAGGTGTGTTTGATTAAGGTTGGAGCTAAACTATGCAGCAGTGCTGCCAATTTAGCGATTTTGTCGCTAAATTTAGCAAATTTCCCGCCCCTTTTGAGACTTTTTTCAAAAGCCTAGTGACAAATCTAGCAACTTCTTGGGAAAACCTTATCTAGATTCCGTGACTCGCCCACTGGTCTATGTTTATATTAATATAGATCAGTGGACTCTCCAGTATGACGTCATCTAGCGACATTTAGCGTACAATTTTAGCTACTTTCAACTGAAAGCAATTGGAAACACTGCGGCACTCAAGAACCGATGTTGCCTAGCTGCTCTAAACAATAGTATCTAATTTTTTTTACTCCACCAGACCATCACATTTCCAGAAAAAGTTTTTTGTTATTTTCAAGTGACCCGTTCCAAGACATGAACGCTTGTCCGATTCGCGAAAGACTCATTCTTTTGAATCGATTCTTTCCTTTTTGCTTTGAATGATTTGACAGGGACATTAGACCATTCACTCTTTATTTTGAGCATGTGGATGGAGCAAGAAGAAGAAGAAAAAAAAAAGGAAGAAGCATACTGTTGTACCATTACTCATTTTTTTAATGGTGATAAAAAAGTAGAATATGATTTAAATAGGTTTCTTGTCTAATTCAGAAACAAACAGTGTCATGGCCATTTACTAGTGTCATCACAAGTAGCAGAAATGAGAGGGAGGACTTGAAACTCATCCACCCTTATACAACCACCCCAACTCAGCTGTTTAAAACCAGAATAGACCCTACAGCATCCTCAAATGTAGTCTGTTCAGTGATTCATATCACTTGGCCAGCTTCACTCTCAGCTGTGGCTGCACATTTAATTAGCATGAAGGAATGAAACAGTTTTATGAAGTCAGAGGCTGAGAAAACATGAATAAGAGTATTTTAGTTGTTGTGCACTGTGTTTAGGTGGGTGAGCATGCAAACTAACGCGTGGTTACCCCTCTTGACTTAATTAAAAATGTCAGTGTTAAATGTCAAACAGTGTCTACAGTTACACAGTTTTATAATCATAGATGTGAGCACATTGGAGAGTTCTCAGGAAACAGTGCCGTATGTGACTGAAAATTTAAGGGTTTTTTTTCCCTTTGGAAAAGAATGAACTTATGAACTTTAAAAAAATCATATTCTTCCACAAAATAACAGTGACTTAACCGCCATAGTCATTGGGTTCCACCATGTATGGTGGAAATGTGTGAATATTCAGATTAGCAGTCATTGAATAAAATTGTTCAGTTTATTTAGTGCTGTTTACTCATTATTGGCCGGCTCCTGAGTCAGCATCAGCTTCGGCCAATACAGCCAGCGTTTTGACATAGAACCTGCTTTGAACGCAAACAACATAAGAGAATGACACAGAAAAGAGGATATTGTTGAATAAAGTCGTTATTTTTGTTTTGTTTTTGCGCACAAAAAGTATTTTTGTCGCTTCATAAAATTAAGGTTGAACCGCTGTAGTCACGTCGACTGTTTTAACTTTGTCTTCAGTACCTTTCTGGACCTTGAAAATGGTGGTTAAATTGTTGTCTATGGGAGAGTCAGATACCTCTCGGATTTCATCAAAATATCTTCATTTGTGTTACGAAGATGAACGAAGGTCTTATGGGTGTGGAACGACATGAGGGTGAGGGTTTCATTATATTAGAAGTAAGTCATGGTTTTCTGACAATAGCCGGGTTAAAACAGGATTGTGAGACAAAAGACAAAAGATACCTATATGTGCTGAGCACACTGGTGGTTTGCCCACTAATGATATGCAGTCTCCCTAATTTCTTTTCTTGTCTCAAAGGTACACTTCACTTTTGCTAGAGGAGCACAGTTCTGTCATCACAATATCTGGCAAATTATCAAAAGCGTTTTACACAACAGTGCTCTGTAAAGGGTATTTCCCATGAGCAAAGCCATATATCTATGATCTTTACAACCACATAGGGAAGACTTTAGCTGTGTCTGAGATCTAATACTGTATAATTCCCTACTGTATAGTATGCGAAAAACATTACAGCAAAAGAGTAGTATTTCCAAATATACGGTATTCAAAAAACGGTTGCACTTTATTTTACAGTACGTACATGCACTTTTAATGTACTTACAGTGTACTTGCCAAGAAAGTACTGAGTAATATTAGGTAACTACATGGGTTAAGATAAGGTTTAGGGATAGGTTCAGGACTAGTACCTTGTTATTACCTATTTAACTACAATATGTATGTAGTATGCACATGCGAAACAGGACTGTAAAATAAAGTGCTACCTGAAAAACAGTAGGCGAAAAGTCCCCGGGTGACTTACTACTTCCACCGTGATTCTGAAGTGTGCATTCGATGGACACTTTACTATCCCATGAGGCCACGGGAGGTGATTTACGAATGGAAGTAAAGCGATGCAACTGGCACTGGTAAGTCACGTGACAGTAACAACATGGCAGATGTAGTTTCATTCACCCATATTCATACTATACCCATATTCATACTATCATCGCGAAGTAAATTTAGATTCAAATGTAGTACCTAGTCAGACTGTATGTGATTTTGGACTCTGCATTTGTCTTCAAGGGAGAAATCCTTTTGATTATCGGCCACAGTCACAGGAGAATTGCCATCGCTTCATTGTTTTCCCACCTCTCTCTACACCAGAACATACGCCAGTATGCGGGTGACAGTTAAGCTGCGCTGTGAGTGTGGCACGGATCCATTTTCCTGACAAATCAAACCCATTTGACAGCTAGTAAGTCACACAGATTGAGTCTGTGTATGAGAACGACAGAAGACCTTGGAGAGATTCTTCCCCCTGCTTTTCTGTATTCAGAAGTCTGTTTAATCTACCCCACCTTTGAGGACACAAAGTGAGCCAAAAGAACTCTTCAAAAGCCACAGTGTTTCCACCAGGGTCCCTGAGGGCCAGACGGCCATTTGTAGTGTGAACGCGGCACGTGAAGGGAGAGCTGCGTGTGAATTAATGAGGGGCCGACAGCGAGATCGCGCATACAGAGAGGCCCTGTAAGAGAGCGCTCGTCTCTGGATCTGCGCTAGACAACAGCGTCCTTGAGAGCCGCTCAACAGTCAGCTCCCACCATTGCCATTTCCTGCTCCCTGCTTGCTGTCTGTATGAATAAATCATGGGTTTGGACTGGAGTACGCATTCACAGATTATCAGTCTGTTGCACAGGGTTTGATGTGCACCTTCATCTCCGCCGCTTCAATTTCTTCTCCTGCCTGAACATTCATCAGACAGAGTCTCTGTTCTTTAATCACACGGCAGAGCATTTCATGGTCATTTCTGCTCACGCTTGACTAAACAACTTTTATTTGCCGTGTATATTTTAACTTTTAGATTTGTCTTGGTTGCTGTGTGTTCACAAACAGCCTGATGTCACCAACACAATCTTGTGAGAAAACGTAATTATTTTATGAGGTGGCGATTTCGTAGGAATTTAGTATGATGTGATTTGTACGGATTTTTTTGAAAAAACGTAAGCATGAAGGCCCACCACAACCCATAAACCCAACTACTAGTGGGACGTAAGCAGATCGTACATGAACATGAGATTGTACAAATTCATAGAGTAACCACCAATATATAATTTACCACCAAAATCTTTACTCTGAATCCTGAAAGTGCAGTTTCAAGATTAAAAAGGCTTAAAATGACATGACTTTTACAGATTTTGCCTCAACACAAATGCAATATCATGTCATAAAAGCAAGATGACAACATGATAACCGTAATTAAACTAAACTATACCTGTTCTATCTTCATGCAGCATATATTCTCTGGCTCTGTAGGCATTTTACAACAGTTCCTACACGAGCGATTTATAGATTATCATGACAGAATATGCTAATCAATAACTTTAAGATAGTTAACTCCACATCAGCTACATAAATTAATCAACTAACCGTTCAGATATGTCCTGTTGCATTCTACATGTTATCACTTCTGAGTCTCTCCATCATTGTCCGACTCCGTTTTGAACATAAAATGCTGAACAGTTTCTGACATTTTCAGTAAGTCTGCGTGAGGTAAATAGCACTGCTAACAGGAGCTCTTGAAACTCCGCCCCCTCTTGAGAGCAGCAGCTCATTTGCATTTAAAGGGACATACACAAAAATGGAGCGGTTTTGCTCACCCTCAAAAAGTGACAAATTTAACATGCTATAAAAAATGATCTGTGGGGTATTTTGAGCTAAAACTTCACATACACACTCTGGGGACATCAGAGACTTATTTTACATCTTGTAAAAGTGGCATTATATGACCCCTTTAAATAAAAGATGTTAATATTCAAACTAACATGGCTATTTATAAAAATAAAAAAGCAGCGCAGTGACTGAACTATCATGATTTCAATTGAGCTAATATTTCACAAACAAGATTAAGCAGAAAATTCCCTCTGAGGAACAAATTAGCATCACAATATTTTAATCATTTTTCTATTTCCACCCCCCGAATTCACAGATGTATTTTAATCATCGTTTGTGTGATTAATGTAATTGAACTTTTTCATATCCCAGAGCCACACATTCACAAACATGACATTTACTCACTGTAATAGAACAGCAGTAGAAATGGTGTGCTGACCCAGTTTGACTCGCAACGATTCAGACCTTTTCAACTGATGAACTGAGGTCAGACATAATAGAGCCATTTAGGAGCAGTTTTGACTGTTCATTGGGAAATCTCTAAAGAGGTTGTGCTCTGATGCACAGGAAAGGCATTCGATGACAGAAATCTTTTACGAGAGCACTGCGCTCTGGGAGACTGCTTTGCAAATGGCCTGGAAAAGGGCACCAAAGGGCATTGAAGACAAGCGTGAATGTTCAAATCCTAGCAGAGAGCTATTTTTTTTTATTAACTGTGGATAAATATTTAAACATGTACAGCTGAAAGTCAACATGAAACCATTTTATAATATATATGATAGACTGATCCATAGAGAATTGATTCTATATGGTGGAATGCAAGGATGCACCCTAAATTAAAAATCTTAAATGCTACAAGTGAATTTAGACATCACAACGTTATAATGTACAGTATGAAAATGTTTATTAATTTTTTAGACTATTTGACAATGTATAATTATGCAATACACACTGTTAAATGTACAATTTTGATATCAAATATCAATAAAAATAAATTAAAACTAAAATAAATAATGTATAATTACAGTACAGTATATTGGTACCAATATCTGCATATATATATATATATATATATATATATCAGATATAGTATATTGGTACCTGTATATATTGGCATATACAGAATATATATATATGCTGATATTAGTACCATTATAGTGCAATATTGGAGGGGACGGGTTGAAAAATGCGAGCTTTTTTTTTTGCTTTTTGATTATGAAGATTTTTTTTTTTCTCCAAATAAAGTGTACTGATTAATCATTCATGATAAGAGAAGGAACATGTTTTAAGAAAGTAAAACTTTGACTTCATGTTGAATTTATATAGCTCTGGACTGTACAAGGGAACTGCATTTTTATGAAATTGTTTTGAAAAACATCTTTCTTTTGGATAAACACAGCAGCGTGTACTGTACAGCCTCCAATGGATTTCATTAATAGTGCACACAGAAGCAGGATGAAATGTTTCCCTATAGTGTCTGCTTTCATGTGGCATTTGTACTTGGTTAAACGTTCTATTGGGTGCGCGTGTGTCTTTGTACGCCGTGGCTCAGTTGAGATAAGCGTTGGGCTGTGATGGACCTACTGAGCTGCGGGGTGGTAGGATGCCAGTGCGCCACAGCGGAGGGCCCAGCATGCCAGTGCTGCTCCCTCCTGTACGCCTAACTGGAGCCAGTCACTGCAGGTCACTGGCGTCTAATCTGTCACTGAGGGCATCTGGCTCCTGCCGCAGAGAAGCACATCAGCAGATGGCTCTCTCTATGAACTGGCAGTAACAGAGAGAGGAGAGGCAAAAACGGGGAGGGAAAGAGAGATTGGATGGGCGTACATTTTTGCCACAAATACAAAAATGACAAAATATGGCGATGATATCTGTGTATACCGCAAACAATCATGAATTTCTACAGCTGATCGTCACTTAATTTAATTATCAATTAATCATTAATACCACCACACGTGGAAGACACCAAATAATGTGCATTACATTTTGTTTAAAGTTATATTTTAAATAAATATACTTTCAGTGCACTATATTTGAAGCATTTATGTTTTAATCAATTTAATTTGTTTAATACTATCTATTTATTTAAAAAAAAAAATACAGGTTTAACTAACTTGGGTGATCACAATTTAGAATTATAAAACAGATAGTTCCGGCCCTTGATTCTGATTGGTTGAACCGCGTTCGAAGCCGTTGTAAAATTCCCGAAAACATACAGTTGACCGCATTACATCGCTGCGCCACTGTGTGTGTATGTTGCTGCGTCTGTCTTAGCAACCACTCTTAGCAACGTAAACATATGTTTGTTCCCAATTGATTTGTTCATTGAAGCTTACTACATTATGTAGAAGAGTATGTGAGAGATATCGAGTGACCGAGTGTATTATCTTGCATTCAGATTTATTTTCCTTCAGGTCAGTCCTATGTTCATAATAAAAAAAATCTGTTTTAATATCCGCTGCAATCTTGTCCTTTTAACATTTAATGCGGTTTGCCATGCAATGCTGACACTGACAGTGCTAGTTATAGCATTTGTCATTTGTCTCTGCCGCCATCTAATGGCGTAACGCTGCATTCACACGGGGCGTCAGCGTTAGCGCTTCTCGTTTACTTTGAATGCGTGACGTCATGCGTTGCCAAACTGAATCGTCGCTTCACTCGGCTTGCGGCAGAAGTTGAAGATTTCTCAACTTTTCAAGCGCCAATGCAGATCACCTTATGCAAACACTCTAGAGCAGTCGCTAGCCAATTGCGTTCATGCAACACCGGAAAGTAATGTGATTGGCTGATATCACTATAACGGTCGCGTCAGCACAAGCTTCAGACACGCCCTCCGTCAAGCGTTGACGCTGACGCCTCGTGTGAATGCAGGATAATATATGTAACTTCTGTTGCTGTTCACGGTCAGGGACTATTTTTTCCAGCGGAAGGAAGGATTTTAATGATTTTACTTTATGAAAGTTGCATCGATACTTATTTTTGGTTTTAACATTTGTATTGTGTGGTAACCATTTTATAAAAACAATAAGCCCCGTGAAGCCGTGGTTTACAGTGAATTTATAACACGCTCCATGTCGTGCCTAACAACGCCCCTTTGTTATTATAAATTCACTGTAAACCACGGCTTCACGGGGCTTATTTATTTTAGGGTGGCGCCTGGAGTGGTCAATCAAATGATAGGAGACACTCCCCTGCATTAGAGGAATTCTCTGTATAAAATTGTTCCTTATATCTATTTAAAATATGAATAAATGACATGCTTTTCCCAATGATAACCAAGCAGTTCCATCATAGAAGTCATTGACATTGATGCTCTGCCAAAATGACAATGAAACGATTACGGTCAGGCCTGAGGGCTTTGGCGATAGTTCACAGTAAGTGAGTCTTTTCTGCACAGAAGGATAAGTGTGTACTGCTAAACATTCATCCCTCGCGGTGGGAGATTGATTACGATGGCTTACAAGGTGAGAAGTTTTTATTTGATTTAGCAGATACGTGTTGTTCTGTTTTGTTCTGTGTATATCTAATACCATCTGCTCCTCTGTTCAACTGTATTTAAATGCAAATGAACACAAACACAAGGGCAGTTCACACAACATGTGCTCTGCAAACTTTGTCTTAAACATTTTTAAACTGCATTTTATTTGTGTACGCAGTTTTATGACCTCATATTAAAGGGGTAGTTCACACACAATGTACTCACCGTCATTTTCAGGACCAATATTAGCCTTTCTGATGTAAATGACGTCAAACCTGGTGTAATGCATCTTGGTTAAAAGCAGCCCTGTGTTCCTGGAAGAAAGTCATATGGGATTGGAAAAGCATGAGTGAGTAAATGATGGTAGTGAGTCATTTTTCTCATTCTCGGGTGAATTCAGAAATACGCAATTATTATTAAAAATAAAAACATTGTTAAAAAAAACACTTCCTGTCCATGTTATTTATAAATCATCTAAACACTCATATGTGCACATACTTCCTTCCACACACAGTGACCAAGGTGAACATTAGTGAGCATTGTGTGACCGCTTTGAGGTTCATATTGATGCAAGTGTGAAGTTAAAAATAAGTGATAGAACTGTCAACAGCTCAGTCTTACAGTGTGAAGCCTGGAGACCCAACTACGTTTTACAGACTCTTACTGACATGGACCCATTAAAACCACACATATACACATTTTCTAAACACTCCCTGCATATACTATATATTTATGAGTGAAAGCTCTTGCTGTTTGGCATACTTATCTGAAAATATATGCAGAATATATGCACCTGGAAATGATAGTACTCTCCATTTTTTTTTTTTAATTAATTCTGCATATTTCTTCTTTCTAATGCACCTGCTGCATTTGATGGCCCATATTCTTTTTCCAAGGCATGAGAACTCTTTCTGTCTTTCAGCATTTCTCTCTCTCTCACCAGCTTTCCACCACCCTGACTATTGATTCATCTCGCTCAGAGAGGGATTTATCATACTATGGTGTGACTTTCCCATTTTCAAATCACAAATCAGATCCCAGTACATCACACTGTTATGACAGAAACTAAGAAAGAAGACATCTGTCACAAAGACAGATGACGCAGATGCTTTACCCTTTGCATTTTGGTAGGAAAGATTAGGAAACATTATTCATTTAGAGGATATCCGAGAAAATATTTGACAGCTCAGATCACCGTAGATTTCTTATACACAATGGCAAAGCAATCTGGAAATATCAATAGAGCACAAACTCTGAAATATACTTCCCTCTCTCTGTACAAATTGTATATAAGGCATGTTATAACTTTAACGTAATTTCTATAAAAGCCACATACATATTGTATATCCAGAGCAGACAGATATTTTTATTATTAGCATTAACATCTGTAACATTTAGAGGGAAAACAAAAAATCTGCTTTGGTAACACATAATGCAGAAAGATGTTAGCACACGCGCACACGTCTGTCAAACAGTTTCAACGTGCAATCACAGCACAACAACAAAACAAAATCTCGATTTGGTGATCACTTTGATGTATGAGCTTCATTTTGAATCATGTCAAAAAAAATAAAAAAGAAGGAACAGATCGAAGGAAGCCAACAACAACAACAACAACAACAAAAACCCTATTTTAATTGTACCAAGCGAGCTAGAAAAAAATTGTCAAAACAGCATTAATATTAGTAGTACTAGACTGTAACAAATGTAGTTTTTCATTTCTGTCTAAAAATTGCATTCACCGTGCTGTTCACTTGCATTTTTTTGCATTTCAAAGTGCCGTTATCTTACATTTCCATATGTATTCTGACTGCTTACAGCATTCTCGCTTAATGTACAGAATTCACAGAATGTTTTGCACATCGTCAGCGTTG
The DNA here is from genome assembly GCF_019924925.1 of Ctenopharyngodon idella. Taxonomy (NCBI): domain Eukaryota; kingdom Metazoa; phylum Chordata; class Actinopteri; order Cypriniformes; family Xenocyprididae; genus Ctenopharyngodon; species Ctenopharyngodon idella. Next base: position 13,506,965 of record NC_067242.1, read on the forward strand.
CACTACTGTGTACCAGAATGGCAACTCATAAAAATGGGTCACATACACCATCTAGAAATGGTCCTCAAAAAATAATCACTAATGTTTATTTCACACAAATAACCCACCTAAAACCCTATTATACAAATAACCCTCATAATAAACATTGTAATCAAACTTTCATATAATTGTTAGTTTGTTTCACAAATCCAGCTCTTATAAAAATAATCCTGTGAAACAGACTTGTTGTGGCTCTCATCTGAATGCTTGTGTTTATGCACTTATAGATTATATGACTGTTTCTGGGTAATCCTCCATTATCTTGATCTGTGATAATTTTATTAAAAAAATTAAATAAAAAAAAAATAAATAAAAAAACATGGCTCCAAATATATGTACACTACCGTTCAAAAGATTGGGTTTTTTATTAAAATCAAAAGGTGATGTTAACATCATTTAATGCACTATGCGCTAACATGAATAAACATTAACAAAGGTTCTTGAATGCTGTAAAAAATGTTATCTAATGCATTACCTAATGTTAAAGGATTAGTTCACTTTAAAATGAAAATCAGCCCAAGCTTTACTCACTCTCAAGCCATCATAAGTGTATATGACTTTCTTCTTTCTGATGAACACAATCAGAGTTATATTAATAAATATCCTGACGCATCCGAGCTTTATAATGGGAGTGAATAGGACCAACGAGTATGAAGCTCGAGAAAGTGCATCCATCCATCATAAATGTACTCCACACGGCTCCGGGGGGTTAATAAAGTCCTTCTGAAGCAAAATGATGCGTTTGTGTCAGAAAAATATCCATATTTAACACATTATAAAGTAAAATATCTAGCTTCTGCCCGACCGCCTTCCGTATTCAACTTAGGAAGAAAGTGTAACGCCTCTCGCAGTTCAAAACACTTACATCGTGTCCTAACCAGCCACGATGGTGACACACGAATATTCTATTTTAGAAACGGTTTCTATTTCTCCGCGACGTCGCGGCTGGAAAAGCAACACAAATTATGCCAATGATAATATCAGGTACTGTTTATGTGCTTTATGTAATGTTAAAAGTGTCTAATGTGAGTTTGAATATCATTCTGTGTTCCCAGCTTTTTAGCTGTAATGAAAACAACACTGGCTAATTCACCTCATATATATATAATAAATAAATAAATGGGCACAAGAACGTTAAAACTGTCAACTCAATGCGAACAAACAAGTGTATTCTAAGACAAAGATTGGTTCAGTCACTCCGTATGTACTTTAAATAAAGTTTAAATGGTGTAATACTTATGATTTTTACTATGTACTAACCCATTTCATTGTGTCTGCTGTGCTCTTGCCGAGAGAGCCCGCCCAAACTCTCTTCTGATTGGCTGTGGTTTTTGATTGATTTTATCGCTTCTCATTGTCGCATTGCGTCTAGTGTGGACAGTCAAATTGTTTGTCGCTGGAATCTTATCGCATCGCTTCTGGTTAGGACATGGTGTTACGCTACATCCTACGCCTTCCGTATTCAACTTACGAAAAAAGCGCAACTGACGCGACAATATTTTTCTTACACAAACGCATCGCTTCACTTCAGAAGGCCTTTATTAACCCCCCAGAACAGTGTGGAGTGCATTTATAATGGATTGATGCACTTTCTTGAGCTCATACTCGTTGGTCCCTGTTCACTGCCATTATAAAGCTTGGATGCGTCAAGATATTTATTAATATAACTCAGATTGTGTTCATCAGAAAGAAGAAAGTTGTATACACCTAGGATGGCTTGAGGGTGAGTAAAGCTTGGGGTAATTTTCATTTTGAAGTGAACTAATCCTTTAACAAATGAGACCTAAATGTAAAGTGTTACTACCTTTTGTAAGAATCTAAAAGTCTTTACTGTCACTATTAAACTTTTTACTAATGCATCCTTGTGAAATTAAAGTATTAAAAACCTACTGCCCTCAAACTTTTGAATAGTAGTGTATCATTTTACATTGAATTTCTAGTGTGACCTTAGCAAGAAAGTACTGAATATATACAAAACATGGCAAATGAAACTGATCAGTAAAAACTTGATACTAAAACACAAAACACTTGCAGTCAGAAATGCTTTTAAGAAGTCATAAAAAATATCTACATCATTCAAATCTGCTTCAGAGTTCAAAATCTTAGCTACATGTGATTTATTTCTCTTATAATAGAAATAAATCATCCTTTTCCTTGTCTGATGTGAATGTTGCTGCATTAGTAAACACGGATCAGCTGATTAGAACAGTCACAGCCCCACTTGGGACCCCTCATTATTCAAGTCTTGAGGAGTCAACAGCCTGCTCATTTCCTGTCCCTTTGATGCCAAACTAATTTAAATATTGATTACAAAACCTAACTACCAGAATCAAAATAAATGAAACCGAAAACATATAAGTGCTATAAATAACTGTAAATAAGTTGAACTGAATACCATTGTCATGTTTTGGCTTCAAGGCATCATTGCTTTACAATACATTATGGTTTATGAAAGCTTTTTGGCATTTAATTATTATTATTCTCTGTGTATTGGTAAACAGTACGATGAAGAGATTTCATGTGATGGGTGGTTGCAACCAATTTCACATAACATGCCAAGGAAATTGCGTACTTAAAATGAATGATTTGCTTATTTAAACCTGGAAATATGATGGCAAGGCTACAGAGGACTATTCTCGGACTGTTTTCAATTGTTAAGCAGTTTTACATGTTACACAACATATGTTAAAATAGATTTCATGTAGACTATTGCATTTTAATTTTAAAGGGGTCATATGATACAATTTTAACACTTTTCCCTGAGGTCCATTAATAATGGTAGTCAAGGTTTCTTACACCTCAGTGTCTTCTAACATTTTGAGGATTATCATTAAACAAATCCAGCTGAAATGAGCTGCGTGAACTGACTGATGCGATCAGGGTTACTTTATAGAAATAAAGTTTAATTACACTTAAAGTCTAAAGACAACTGACAATTCTTATTTCTGTGGAATAAAAATAAGACATCATTTATTTTTGTGCACATCATTATTATTATTTTTTAAATATACATGCCCTTGTAATCCTTAATTAAAATAACTTCTGCAACATCTCTTCTCTTCTCTGATGATGTGTTTACTGGCACGAGGGCGGGACAACCTGTCACTCACATGAGATCGTCCAATAGCAAACCACAACTATCCAACGTCCCGCCCTACATTTTTTCTTGTTCAGGAAGTAGATTCAATAGGATATATGTCAAAATAGAAAAGAAAAGACTATTGCAACTTCCGTTCCATGGTGACTTTAAACGCGCAACAATAAAAATTAATTGTTGATGTGTAAATGTGGACATGTATTTGGAATTTTGATAGCATAATTACTTCAGAATAGGGGTGTAATGGTACATGTATTCATCCCAAACCATCATGGTACGGACGCCATGGTACACGGTGCATGCAGTCAAAAGACGAATACAGTCAGTCACAAGCGATTCACACTCCAATACAGAAGGGTGCGCATGTGGTAATGCAACGCTGTTTGCTAACCGCCACAACAGGAAAAAGCGCAGAAGAATAAGAACAGATGATCTATGGATATCCATAGACAAGTTTACTTGTAATCTCTCAACCAGTGTTTCAACCAGGGAAAGACATCAATAAAACAGCTTGAGAATAATATCTCATGTAGCATAACATTTACCTCAGGCAAGTCATTTAGTGTCCACAGCAAGTTAGTTCACTGGAGAAATGAACTCTAAAGGGAAACATTTCACTAAATATATGCACTATATTAGCTTGTATATTCATTATATTTACTTTACCTGTTAGTAATGTCTTAATTATTTAATATGTTTAAATAAATTTGTCATGAAAACAAGTTATAACAGTAACTGTGTAAGGTACAGGTACGTTTTTCTAGAATACAGCATTAGCTGAGATAAGATTTTTTTATCCTTAAGAAAATGTTAATTAATATTGAATTTATTTAAAGAGTGAGAATCAACTTATTCAATAAACCACTGTTAAATAAAAAGGAAGAAAAAAGAAGCAATTTTATGTTTAGTTATCTCCCCCTGAGGTACCAAATCCGTACCGAACCGTGACTTCAATACCGAGGTACGTAACCGTCATGTTCGTGTACCGTTACACCCCTACTTCAGAATGTTCAATATTTAACAGATGCTGTTTTTGGATTGAGGAGGAAGTTATGAAACTCTATTACTGTATTTCAAAAGATCAAGGAAAACGATATGACCCCTTTAAATTTCAGCAACATATAGGCTTCAGGGCTTCATGTGCTTACTGTACTTATACATGTCCACATGATGAGCAGACTTACAAGAAGAGTAAGAAAAGTATCACATCTGTGCTAAACTTGTTGTCCAACCACAGGAAGGAACTGGTAGTGAAAGAGTCCTTGTTAAAGTAAAATATCAGAAACAAACAAGCTCATCAGTTTCACCTCACCAAAATCTGAGAGCACATTTACATCCAGGACTGAAGAAACATCAAATAAATTATCAAATTAGATCCATGTGCGTGTTTCCTACTTGTTCTAGAGTAGTGTCATCCCTTTCTCCAGCTGTTCACTTTCAATATCCATTCTTAGTTTTTTTCCCCCCAGAAAGGTCATGCATGCAACATGACATGATTGTCAGTGAGGGGCGTGTCCTAGTTCCATATTCCAAGACACTCCGTGACCTCCGTCACCTCTGATTTCATTGTATTAGTGCTGGTTTGGCCTGACTGTTTGAGCTCAACCATTGTAATACGCCACAAGAGAGACAACAGGTCTGCTGGTGCCCTGGCCCACAGCAGGAGAGGGTTTCTCACACTCTGAGGAACTTTTCTGCCCTCCGCTGTTTGGGGCACAGATAGTAGGATGGCCAGCCGAGGCCACCGCGAAGGTCACATTCTGGCCATTGGCGCGTCGCACTGTCCTGAGAGTTTTGGTGACTTTGGAGGAGTTTTTAAAGCTGGAGCCTCTCTCTGGGGTGGTGCACATGACGAGCGCATGGAAACATCTGCAAAACTGACGAACAAAGACAGATTGAGAGCAGGGATTACTTTTATAATCCTTAAAGGGATAGCTCACACACAAAAAAGAACATTTTGTCATTTTTTACTCACCCTCGTTTCGTTCCCAACCTAGGATTTTCTTTCTTCTGTGGAAACACAAAAGAAGATATTTTGGAAAATGTCTTAAGGCCTGTTCAATGATAACTATATTTACATCCACACCAAAGGAAAATAACATTCTGTTATAAGCATGCTCTGCATTTTCATCTGCCATTTTAAATCCTTGAGCTCTTTAAAGTCGAGTGGATTCTGAAATTCTGATTCCAGTGATATTGTTATTCTGTCAGTATTGTTATAGTACTGGTGTGGACTTCCCTATTCTCATATAATTAGAATTATTATTAAAACTAATTATAGTTTTCATTAGTTATTGAACAGGCCTTTAGTTTTTTTTGTCCATACAGTGAAAGTCAATCGAGTCCAGTGTTGTTTTGGACCCCAATGACTTTCATTGTATGGGCAAAAACCACTGAAATTTTCTTCAAAATATCTTCTTTTGTGATCTTAAAACTTATTATAGTTCTCATTATAGTTGTTGTCCATACAGTGAAAGTCAATGGAGTCCAATGTTGTTTTGGACACCAATGACTTTCATTGTATGGGGAAAAAAACACTAAAGTTTTCTTCAAATTATCTTTTTTGTAGGTCCACAGAACAAAGAATGTCAAACAGGTTTGGAACAACTTGAGTTTCCTCTTTAAGAGAAGGAGATGCACATTATCAGTCAAAAGACAAACAAGACAACGCCTGAATGTTCACTTGATTGCACAGCTCAGCTCATTTCTCCCTTTCGCTGCTGGATTTGCAACTGTACAGACAGCAGGAATAATAAAATACCAGCCAAACGTGGGAATCATCAGCCCTGGAACAATAGCTAAAGCTCTTGTCTCCTCTAATGTAGACAGGCTTGTTTGCAAATTGAAAGCTCTCTGTGCACAAAATTCATTAACGGAGGCAGGACCTCTCAGCAGGAGTGTAGGCAGAGATTGTCTGAGAGTGATGAAGATGCCTGTTTGAAGGTGCCAATCCCTCGCTGAGCGTCTGTGTATATACCTCTACATTCCCCGCATGCGGATCACACACTCAGAGGAAACAGCTTGCAGGCTTTGACCATCAGGTCGCCACAGATGGAAGCAAAGTGGGCTGATTTAAGCTGAGAAAAAACACATTAACTCACAGCGCAGTGGATACTCAGAAAAACTCAAAGGAATGTATTATGGTCCAAAGCTAGCGCTGTGTTCTTACGCTGCACTTTTCATTATAGATAAAGGTTTATTGTAATTAATCATAACTGTCTGCAAAGGTCTCAGAGGAGAAAAACACTTTTTCCAAGAGGAGGTGTTTTGTCGATATGTGTGAGAGATTTACCACATCCTCACAAAACAACCTTCACCAATAAACTGACAAATTCAGCCAAAACTTTGAAGAGAGTTTTATGAATACTAAAATAGAGGTGTAAGCATTGGTCACAAAGGTTCAGCAATTCCATTTCTGTAACAGAAACACTTATTTTAACCTTAAACAATGACAAAGCAATATATTTTGCTCCAAGTAAACCCATTTTGCAGGAAAAATCAGGAAATGTTTGTGTGGCCATGGCTCTATACCACCTTCAGATTGCAAAAAGATTTCATGCAAGTGTTGAGTAGATGAATGGCTAGTCATGAATTGTTCCCTCAGAAGGAGAGTGTAACTAATCTGCCCTTTAAAATCCTCCTTGTTTCTGGAACAGTGGCTTTTGAAAAACATTAAAAAACTGGGATTCAAAAACCGAATTTCAAACTGGAAATAAACAAAGTTTAAGGCATTTGATAAACACAGAAACATGACACAAAATGAACAAGAAAGATTTAATTGTGAAGCATATATATAATAAATACTTAAGTAAATCTTTCTGGTAAATTAAACCTTCACATTAGTTTGGTCACACTTTAGATTAGGGTCCAATTCTCATTATTAACTAACTATTAATTATGGATTTTTCCTCAATAAACTCCTAATTACTGCTTGTTAAAGGAGTTCACTTTCAAATGAAAATTAGCCAAGGCTTTACTCACCCTCAAGCCATCCTAGGTATATATGACTTTCTTCTTTCTGATGAACACAATCAGAGAAATATTAATACATATCCTGACGCATCCGAGCTTTATAATGGGAGTGAATGGGGGTCACCAGTATGAGCTGAAGAAAGTGCTTCCGTCCACATCCATCCATCGTAAACTTACTCCACACAGCTCCGGGGGTGTTAATAAAGGCCTTCTGAAGTGAAACGATGCGTTTGTGTAAAAAAACATCCATATTTAAACAAGTTACGAAGTCAACGCATTCAACGTACGAAGAAAGTGTAAAACTCTTGCAGTTCACAAAGATTATGCTACGTCATCTGCCTTCCCTAATAAACTTACGGAAAAAGTGTAACTGACGCGACGCCAGTTTACACTTTCTTCGTAACTTGAATACTGAAGGTAGTCTGGCGGAAGCTTGATATTTGATTTCATAACTTCATAACTAAATATGGATCTTTTTTTACACAAATGCTTCGTTTCACTTCAGAAGGCCTTTATTAACCCCCCGGAGGTGTGTGGAGCACATTTTTATGATGGATGGATGTGGATGGAAGCACTTTCTTCAGCTCATACTAGTGACCCCCATTCACTGCCATTATAAAGCTCGGATGCGTCAGGAATGGATATTTATTCATATTTCTCCGATTGTTTTCATCAGAAAGAAGAAAGTCATATACACCTAGGATGGCTTGAGGGTGAGTAAAGTTTGGGCTAATTTTCATTTGAAAGTGAACTAATCCTTTAATAGTTAGTAAGGTAGTTGTTAAGTTTAGGTATTGGGTAGGGTTAGGATGCAGAATATGGTCATGCAGAATAAGGCATTAATATCTGCTTTATTAGTACTAATAAACAGCCAATATCTTAGTAATATGAGTGCTAATAAGCAACTAGGTAATATTGAGAATTGGACCCCATACTAAAGTGTTACCGAATTTTTTTGTAGCATGCATTAAAGATAGAAGCATTTTAAGTAAATATTAGTGTAACATTTAAAAAAAACTGTTCCAATGATTTTTCAGCAGTTTAAAGTATCATAATCGACAAAACACAGAGCGAGATTTCACCCCTTGAGAAAACGTAGTGTACTTAGTATACTTCCATGTTCACTGTATACTTATAGTCTACTACATTTCCTCAGAAGATGCCAAACACTGCAGAACCATCATGTGTTGTCAGTTTAGTCGCTTAGTATAGTATTATATGCCTGAAAGATTGCTGTATTGAAACATAAATGCTTTTTTGATATTTAGTTATCAGTGCCTTTGAAATAGATCGACAACAAAAGAGATAGTCAAAGACAGACCACTGCAGGGGTTTAGATTAGGGTCAAGGGGTCACGGTTAATGGCAGACTGCAGATACACTCTTTTCCCAAGACATCTAACTTCACTGAGCCTGTTAATGGCCATTCAGTGTTCTGTTAGCGCTGATGGGAAGCAATCATGCATGACCACGGCACTCACTGATAGTCCTCCTAAAACGCTGTCTATCCCTCCACAATAAATCCACAGCTAGTCCAGACATACATGTCCTTAATGTTTCTACAGACATGGATGACCTATAATGTAATGAATCTGAGAATTGATCATGTTGCTGTCAGCCGTCGCAGGTGTGCAGCTCTGTAAGGTTTTTTTGGGGAAAGCGAGCAGGTGAGGAATGTGTGTGATGAGTCTAAGGTGGGAGGAACGAGTCTATAAATGGATTCAGATCCGCACACTCATTACAGGGGCTGGCAGGAGATCTGGTGAACCCCGCAGAGATGACGAAGGTGGCACAGAAAGTGGCTTTGCATCTGGACATGCTGTAAGACAGTTATCATGATTATCTGGCTGGGTCTTTCAACCGGAATCAGATTTAGTGCATATGGCACATTGATTTTACATGGCCGTTAACTGAATTTACAAGGATTATGACATTAGTTTTGTTGATTAGTCTGTGTAATTTTGTTCGTAAGTAAAGCAATGTTCCTGGTTTAAAACAAATTAAACTCTATTGCCAGTATTTGTGGCAAAATGTTTATTACCAAACTCATCCCATAGTTATATCAAGGCATCTACAATGGAAGTTCATGGGGCTGTTAGATTGGATGGATCTTCACGTCAGAAATATCAAATATATTAGATCCGACCTGGACATCAAATCCCTGCCAGAAGATATCAGTCTTCTATCAGCCTGAGAGTTCAGACTTCGTCTGAATGTCTCAATGCTCAGACTTCATCTGACCAGTACAAATCTGACAAGTGTTATTATACTGAAGAGGGAGGGAAAAAATATCTTTGCAAATTTCACAAAGTCTGAACTTGACTTAAGCAGTTGGGGTTTAGGGAACCTTTCTCACCTCTAGCGGATAATGAACAATAATTTCAGCATATACTGGAAAAGTGCATGTTCTTTTGGCTGGGGTAGCCGGGTACAATCTGGATCAAAGAGGAGTGCTGGGTAGCAGACTTTTGAGCAGATGATGGTCTGGAAAGGAGATGATTAGCTCTCAGCGGGGTGCTGAGGAGCTTGGGAGAGAAGGACAGAACTTCCTCGCCAATTATGCTACACCTGTTCACAGGTGGTCCGGAATAACTGATCCCAGTGCTTGGATGAACTGCCTGTCTCTCTGGAAAGCTCTTACTTCAGAAGTGGGCAATTTTGTTTGTCCGATTGTCTCTCACATAGTGTGCAAAAATAAGTCTATTTGCAGTCACTTTTCACTTTTACAGCAAAAAATGAATAATATAAAAATAATTTACTTATATTTTTGTCTTGTTTTGCAGTAAAACATCTACACAGTAAAAAAGAATGGTTGGTTTAACTTAAAAAAGTAAGTTACCTGGTTGCCTTAAAATTTTAAGTTTATTGAAATTAAAGGATTAGTTCACTTCTGAATGAAAATTTCCTGATAATTTACTCACCCCCATGTCATCCAAGATGTTTATGTCTTTCTTTCTTCAATCGAAAAAAAAAAATAAGGTTTTTGAGGAAAACATTCAAGCATTCAGTGGGGTACAATGGGTTGAAGGTCCAAACTGCAGTTTCAATGCAGCTTCAAAGGGCTCTACACGATCCCAGACGAGGAATAAGGGTCTTATCTAGCAAAACAATCGGTCATTTTCTAAAAAAAATAAAATATATATATTTTTTAACCACACATGCTCGCACTAGCTCTGTGATCCGTACGCATGACGTAATCACGTTACAAAGGTCACGTGTGACGTACGCGGAAGTACCGATCCAGTGTCTACAAAGCCACCGTGCAAAGATTAAGCTAAATGGCCTTTACAAAAAAAGGTAAAACAACGATATTGGACGATTTTGAAGTTGGAGGAGAAAATTATATGAAGTTTTTCGCCCTGCCACGGTACTTCTGCCTATGTCACGCGTGACCTTTCAACATAATGCGTGGTGCATCGCAGAGCAGTGCAAGACAAGCATTTGTGGTTAAAAAGTATATACATTTTTATTTAAAAAATGGCCTATCATTTTGCTAGATAAGACCTTTTTTTAGTAAATGACTGATCGTTTCACTAGACAAGACCCTTATTCCTCTTCTGGGATCATGTAGAGCGCTTTGAAGCTGCATTGAAACTACAATTTGGACCTTTAACCGAGTGAACCCCACTGAAGTCCACTATATGGAGAAAAATCCTGGAATGGTTTCCTCAAAAACCTTAATTTCTTTTCGACTGAAGAAAGAAAGACATGAACATCTTGGATGACATGTGGGTGAGTAAATTATCAGGAAATTTTAATTCTGAACTGAACTAATCCTTTAAAAAGAGTTAATACAATGAAGGCTATTGGTTTAATCAACAGAAACTCAAAATATTATGCTATCTGAACCACATTAATTATCATTTATTAAGTTGATTTGACAAAAGAAAAAATGTGATAAATCATGATTTTTTTTTTACAGTGTAATTATCCCTATTAGCAGTAACAAGTCCATACTTGCTTTGCAGCAGCAACAGCAGTAGTGTAGCAGATCTAGTACACCAAGACCAAATACATTAATATTGCTATATTTAATTACATGCTAAAACTACACAGAAAAATCTCCAGAGTTAAATAAACTCTACTCAGAGTACATTTGGTCTCTCTCTAAATAGTGTTAAAATAACACTGAAACAGAGTTAAAGTTAATGAGATAATTAAGCAATTAATTAATGATTGCACATTAGTGATGAACACCTGCTGTTAACAAGAATCTCTGAAGAAAAGAGAAACACAAGAACTTACTTACTTCAGTCACAGCCTTATTAAGCTTAATTATCTCATTAACTTTAACTCTGCTTCAGTGTTACTTTAACACTATTTAGAGAGGGACCATATGTACTCTGAGCAGAGTTGATTTAACTCTGGGGATTTTACTGTGTATTTAACTAACTATTGTCATGATTGAAATAAAACAAAATCTCTGCAATGTGATCTGCACACTACAAAAATAGGTGCAAAAATCTGCAAATGTGGCAAGAAAAAATAAACTTAATTCAAGATACTTCCACTTATTATAAGGTTTTGCTTCTCAAGAAAATATATTGTTTTAAGGATGCTTTAAGGAAGTTTTCACTGGAAATCAAGACATAAATACTAAAAAAATGACTTTTTTTGCAGTGCATTTTTCATATGCTTGTGACTCTTATTGCCAATTAATGAACAAGGGAGGTTTTCAGCATACTGATGCTTCCCCTAAGCACACATTGTGCTCTTAATAAGGGAGAAAATGTGAAATGTGCCAGAAAATTCTTTCTGTCCCAGGAAAGAGGAAACAGTAAATGCAATTACCACACAGCATGACAGCTCCTGAACCTGGGCTGAATAACAGTACAGTTATTTACTCACTGGCTCAGGGACTTCGCAGCTCTCTCGCACTCCAAAACGCGCTCTTTTTTTCCATACTCTTCCATTTTCTGCTGTCTTTCAATCTCCGCTGGTCATATCGACACATGCCGAGTAGATACTTGAATCTGTACAGCACTTTAAGTCTTCAACTCGCCTCAACTCACAGTTTCCATGGTTACGGGCTGGGAGGAATTGAAGACTGAAAATGACATACAGGTGACTGGTGTCTCCGATGACAGTCAAAGTTAGTTTCTCCAAGTCTTCATCTCCAGTCTTATCACAAGCAATTGTTTGGAGCAGAAGCTTAAACCCATACAGAAGAGATTTTACAAAACCTGTTCATATATACACAAGTTCAGTAATAACAATAAAATGTGCATCTTGTATCAGTTGATCATATACAAGAAGTGCTTTTTTGAATGAAAAGTTTCTTTGAAAACTTTCCACTGCTTTCGCTGAACATACTCAGATATAATCCTTGATCAAACACAAACTAAAGCAGTGAAAGATTATATTCACTCAAATGGTTTGTGCATTCTTCCAAAGACTACAGCAAACCTATTTGCCGTTTCATTGTGTTGTCCAGCCATAAACCAGAATGAAAATACAAATGGAATACAAACCAGCCATCAAAGCTGCATTGAATGGATTTGAACAGCTTTACAGGAGAATGCATACTGTAAAATATGATCTAAAGATAAAGTAAATATCACTGGGGAAAAAACCCCCAACAACAACCAATGGTTTACTTGAATATTGTAGATTTTTGGTTTCAGGAAAACAAGTAATTCATCTTAAAGCAGCTTTTCTATTTCAACATATTTTGATTTTCTGACAAACTTAGCAGGTTAATGCATTTTTACTTCAAATACAATGATAAAACTGAAAAAATGGTTTTGTGATTCAGTCCCATTTTCCCTCTTTCTAGCATGCACTGGAGCTGGAATAATCAATATTGTTGCATTGTTTGGCCCATTGCCAGTTTAATTCACATGATTGTTGTTGGCTTTATCATGTGTAGTAACTTAAAATGTTCATCTAGTAAGTTTCATGCATGTCATGAGCATCCACATGGTTTTTCAATAATTTAAGCCAAGCACTTTGCTCTCCACAATATGTACATTACTTAAAGAAATGTACAGTACATAAGAACATAACACTAAACAATTCAAAACCATGTAAATAAAGGGAAAAGTCAACATAGAACTCTTTTCAAGTTGATTCACCCAAAAATATAAATTCTGTCAACATTTACTCACCCTCATGCCGTTCCAAACCTGACTTTCTTTTATTTTGAAGAAGGTTGGTAATGTTGGCATTGTGGAATGACATTGGGGTGAGTAAATGACAGAATCATCTCATTTTTGGGTGAACTATCTTTTTAAGAAATCTCACTATATAATTTCAAATTTGTGGAAACATGACATTTTAAGTTCATTCAGTACATTTTCATAAAATAAGTAGATAACTTCAACTAATAAAAAACTCAAACTGTTTCCTTCAGCTTTTGCCCTCAGATCAATCTTTTACAATGCAGAGTAAGAGAGGAAAAAGATGAGCAGAAAGAGAGATTAGAGGTTATTAGCAGAATACAATTCAAAACCAGTAAAAGAAAAAAGCTGAATACTTGTTCAGTCTCCTTGTCCTCTTTTTCTCCCCAATGAAAAACTGACCCTGAGAACCTGAATTTTAATATTACAGCTTAATGAAATTTTCAAATGGTACAGTTTAAATCATGTGGTCTTTGTATGACAGCCTTGTAATTTGACAGCCCATAAAAGGTTATAATTTAATCTATAATGACTTGACTAGAGGAACTGAGTGGATTTTTATTTTTATGGAGCTTCGGATACGGATACGTTCCACCTACGTCAAGCGTGACCTTTCCAACGTGATAACGTAATGCGTGGCGCATCGCAGAGCAGTGCAAGACGAGCATTTGTGGCTAAAAAGTATATCAATTTTTATTTTTTTTTAGTAAATGGCTGATCGTTTCACTAGACAAGACCCTTATTCCTCAACTGGGATCATGTTGAACCCTTTGAAGCTGCACTGAAACTACAATTTGGAACTTCAACCTGTTGTATACCATTGAAGTCCACTATATGGAGAAAAATCTTGGAATGTTTTACTCCAAAACCTTAATTTCTTTTCGACTGAAGAAAGAAAGACAAACATCTTGGATGACATGCAGGGTGAGTAAATTATCAGGAAATTTTACTTCTGAACTGAACTAATCCTTTAAGCAACCCAGACATTCATACAATTCTGCTTTCTCATTTTTTCAGCCCACATGTTTTGATCAAAAATAAGTTCCCAAGCAAAGTTCCTATATTTCACATTTGAAGGCAGTTTGGACTTACTTGTCCAAAAAAGCTTTTAACTAATTAGTGTGTGTGATCTGTGCTGTTAAATACTACTAAATTGAGGTGTTGATCATGCACTTTTGGGAATGACACCCTAACTGAAAACTTTATTAAATATGAGAGAACTCAAGTGATCCTGCTGTCAGTGTGTTATTTTAATGAAAAACTTTGTTAAAGACTAAATATAGCAAAGAACAGCATGTGCTCATTACAAAAACACAGTAGTGACAAAAGCATATAGAGAGTTAAGCCATGCCTCGCATTAATTTCAATGCATTGGCTTACAAAATATCAACTCAGCAAAGAAATTATGCTAAAACTTTTCACATTATTTATGGTCCTTCACACCAAGGACAATAACTATAATGATAATAATAAAGAGATCTAAAAATCATTCTAAACATAAGAATAGCAGAGTCCAGACCACAACTATAAAGATAACGCCACTGAAAAACAATATTGTTGGAATCACTTTCAAAATGATTTTTTCCAGCTGATGAACGATAAAATCATTGACAGCCAATCAGAATCCATTCCGCTTTAAAGAGCTTGAGCATCTAAGTGCCTAGCGCACTTAGAATGAACAGAGCGTTATCGTTCATTGGTGTGGACGCTTATATAGTTATTAAATATGGTTATCTTCATAGTTATCGTTCTTGGTGTGAACGGGTCTTTAGTCATTGTGAAATGTTTAGCATTAAAGTGTGTTTTCTTTCTTTGCAATGACATTCATCCATTTTTAAGTGAGTAAGCATTCAAATACGTATAGTACGTGCTGAACTTGTAATAGTCATGTTCATATCATAGCCGTCCAATGAAGATCTAACAAAAATAGCCATGCACATGGACTGATCAGTAGCTTTTCTGTTACCCACCTGTTTGTTCATGAAGATGTAGATGATGGGGTTTATGACGGTGCTGGTCTTGGCTAACAGGGAAGGAACAATGCTGGCTGCTGGTGTGACCAGGCCGGGCCGCCCAAATGTGGCTAGCAGGGCCATAATCCCGTAGGGCAGCCAACACAGCAGGTAACACACCACCATGGTGACCACCATGAAGAGCACACGCTGCTCCCGTTTACGACTGACCACCGTATTGATCCGGCTCACCTTTGTTATTGTGATAAGGGAAGAGGGGAAAGGAGACAAAGAAAAATAAAAGAGATGTGAGGAACATGACATTACACTGGGCAGATGTGTCATTGCTTTTAAGGCAAAGTGATAAAACTGTATATGCAGACATTCACAGATTAGATGAACGTTTAGTATGTAGCTTCAGGCCAGCTTGGCAGAAATGGATCCATGAATCGATTACTCTGGTCTGTAATAGACCCTTAAACACAACAATGGGAACAGAAGGCCCATTACACATTGTAGAATTGCCTACGGAGCATGATGCACCATTTTCTCAGTGTCGTAGCACTTTGTCTGACAGCTGCTAAGTGCTGTTTTGGTGTAGGTGCCCAAGAGCTGAGACTTGCTACTTTGGTTGAACTTTAGTCCCTTAAGTTTGGTGCAGTGGTGCTCTGCACTGCCATTCACTCGCAGACCGCAATGTGGATGTGGAATAAAGTCATTTTCTTTATCAGTACTTTTGTCTTTACTTCCAGTAAAATATTTAAATACAGATACATTTACTTACATTAATACTTTTATTCAGCAAGGAAGCATTAAATTGATCTAAAGTGAAAATAAAGACAATTACAATGTTACAAAAGATTTCTATTAAAAAAAAAAAGTTATTTTGAAATAACTTTCTATTCATCAAAGAATCCTGAAAAAAGAATCCACAAAAATATTAAAGTGTTAGTTCATACAAAAATGAAATTTCTGTCATTAATTACTCACCATCATGTTGTTCCATGCCCGTAAGACCTTCGTTCATCTTTGGAACACAAATTAAGATATTTTTGATGAAATCCAAGAGTTTTTTTATTTATTTTTTTTGGAAAGCAACAAAATTACCACATTCAAGGTCCAGAAAAGTAGTAAAAACATTGTTAAAATAGTCAGTGTGACTACAGAGGTTCAACCTTAATGTCATGAAGTGATGAGAATACTTTCTGTGCGCAAAAACAAAACTAAAATTACGACTTTATTCAACAAATTCGTCTCTCCCCTGTCATTCTCCTATGCTATTTATGAAGCAGTGCTTCCAGGTTCTACGTCAGAACGCCAGCTCAGGTTTGGCAGACGTTGTTCACGTGAGCAGCAGGACACATGCATGCGATGCTGACACAGGAGCCGGCCAATACTCGGAGTCGGCGTTTGGACGTAAATGGAAGCGCTGAACTGCGTCAACTGCATACGAGACTGACGGGAGAGATAAATTTGTTGAATAAAGTCGTTATTTTTGTTTTGTTTTTTGCGCACAAAAGTATTCTCATCACTTTATAACATTAAGGTTGAACCACTGTATTCACACTGACTATTTTAACAATGTTTTTACTACTTTTCTGAACCTTGAATGTGGTAATTTCGTTTCTTTCTATTGAAGATTAAAAAAAAACCTCTCGGATTTCATCAAAAATATCTTAATTTGCGTTCCGAAGATGAACTAAGGTCTTACGGGTTTAGAACGCCATGAGGGTGAGTAATTAATGACAGAAATAACATTTTTGGGTGAACTAACCCTTTAAGCAGCACAACTGTTTTCATGCATATTGGAATGATTTCTGAAGGATCATGTGATTGAAGACTTTCAATCTTAAAGAAATTCAACTTTGCCATCAGATGTATAAATTAAATTTTAAAATATATTATAATATAAAACAGTTATTAGATTGTAGTAATATTTCACAATACAGCTGTTTTTACTGCATTTTTTATGAAATACATGCACTTTCTTCTTACAAAAAACATAAAAAATCTTACCAACCCCAAATTTCTTAACAGCAGTGTATGTAAATTATAAACATGTTTAGCAGTAATTTATGTGATCAACTTTTGACATGGGATCTTCAAACTACAAACGCCACTCTAAAAAAATGCTACGTTTTTAACCCAATGGTTGGGTTTGTTCATATTTGACCCAAATTTGTATTGAAACAACCCTGCATTTTTTAGAGTGCACCATGAACTGGTTAATGACAAACATCATGCAACCCAATTCTGAAGTTTCTCCTCCTAAATACAAATTTATTACATATTTAAATCAATGTAAATTATTTTAAATGTTTTTTTTTCTCTATACATGATATAAATGTTTTACATACAGTTTGGTCCAATGTAAAATGACCTATGTTGTTTTCTTGTTTTAAGGTTAAATTTAACTAGCCTATATTTTGTTAGATTTATGCTTTAAACAGGAAAAAAATGGGGAACAGAAAAAAAACTTTAATTCAAGATATGAAAAAAAGTATTAATTTCTTTCACAGCTGTGCTTTAAACAAGTAAATTGATGTTTACAAGAATGTTCTTTTACTGGAAAATAATGAACAAATACTCAAAAACTAACAAGTAAAACTGGTAGGAAAAAGAGAGAAAGTATGTACTGGGAAGTAGCCCTGTTAAAATGTGAAGAATTCACCTCTAATGCCACATTTCCTCACACATCTTAATGACCAGAGTCATACAGCACTTTGAATTATATGCTATACTTTAAATTACAACGTGAACACATGTCTTCCCGATGGGCCTGTACCTCTGGAATGTAATGTAATGGCCAGAGCCCTGAGTAACATAATTGGGCTTTGACTAAGAGCTAATTAAGAGCAATGCAGTGGAACCAGTGCAGCCCTTTCTTCACAGGCAGTCATCACTAGGCACCCTTGATTCCACCATCCACCTTGAGCAGAAGCCGCAACTTAACAAATTATTACTTAGCAGAATGTCAGATCAATGTCAAGTTGCTAATAGGCTCCCCATTGAGTTGCGCCACAGTTTTTTGGCTTTTCTGGTTACATTAAAAAGTCCTATATTCACAGAAGGGCACCACACAGGGGTGCAGACTGTGAATAACACAGACTGTGAGGTGTGAAGGCTTATGGGGGTGTGAAGTCATGGTGGAGAACATCACCGGAGGCCACAGCCAGCGGCACATCTGCGGCCGCTCAACCAATTAAGAACTAGAGAAGACGTGATGGCTGTTTGAGATGCAGCGCTGAGGTGGGTGGACAAAAAAAGGGCAGTTTGTACCCCGCAAGTCATCCACAACTTCAACCCAACTGAAGTTTGATTGGCAGGTGGTCACATTAAACACAGGATGCCAAGCAGAGCAGACTAAAGACGGACAACCTCAGATGTGAATCACAGTGAGTTTGTTGTGTTGTCTGTGTAGGTGTGTGTCCGCTTTCCGTAATCCTCAGATGAATTCCAGTAATTACAGCACAACTCCTGATGAAACATTATTGCTGGGGAATAGCAATTATAAGCGGTTATTTAAAAGTGGCGAAATGCTAAATGGATTAAACAAATAAACTGTGAAATAGGGAAAATTAGTCTAAGTAGGACAGAAAATATGCTTTGGGAACATTACAATAATCACATGGAGTGTGAAAGCAAAGGCTCAATCAACGCTCAAACCCTTATTAGCATACATAAATATTTTTTTTTCAGCTCTCGAAAACAAGACATTGAGATTGAATAGATTAAAATCTAAAAAACACCAAAATCTGATGACATCCAGAGCTGTCAAACTTCTAAAATGCGCCTGGAGAGACAAACTGCAACCATCCGCAAAGTTGCATCATTAGAGCGAGCGAGTACATGTAAATCTAGAAGTGCGTTACACACCTAACCCCGATGTTGTGGTAGTGTTGTGGTAATGAGGCTCTCCCCTCGGGGTGCGTGTGAGCCCTGCAGTCAGAAGGTGGCAAACCCAGCAGGATGGAGCGCTGTGAAGGAGATGCTAATGCGCGTGGCATATCCTGTGACTGTCAGAGCGCGTTTGGTCAGGGAGGATCCCTCAGGTATGTGGGTAGGTGGACGTCAAACATTATGTTGCTGAGAAGATTCTTATAGCTGTGATCACAGCTGAGATCTGCAAAATAAACGTTGTTTTTGGAGATCTCACTGTGGTCTTCTCTGATCCTGATAAAACAACAGTCTCCCTTAGAAAATGAAATGTCTGTCAGCAGTCTGGGGAACACGAGTATATCTTTCAGCTCTCCAGTGAACCTGATATTTTGCTGATCGGGTGGGTTAAATTCTAAAGGCTTTAGCAAGATGGTGATACTCCTTAAATTTTTTTTTTTCTATGCTCCTGAATGTTTGGCATATCCGTAAAAGTGTTGTGAATGCGAGTTTGCTTGTGGTCTGTATTGAATGTAATGCAATAAAAAGATAAAAATGGCAAGAAATTTGTTCTTGCTAGCTGCACAGAACCACTGAATCTTCCCGTCCTCATTCTTTGGAAGTGTTTACAAAGAGAATTTGCTTTTGCAGAGCTGAAAACAGCGTCTTCTCGACATGTACACAACATGAACCAGCTACGGTGTTTGAGGGCGGGTCAAAGTAGACATTGTTCATGGGTGGCCAGTGAAGACCATAAGTTGGGATTATGCAAATATGTTACATTGTTACATATGTAAGTTATGGAAGTAAGACTGGAATTACTGATTACTCATTTCGGCAGTTCAGAATCGTTAACGCTAACAACCAGGGTAGTATGATTCATGAACAAACAACTCTTATGAGCTGGTTCTTTTTAGTGAATCAAAATCATAGAGGATTCTAATGAGTTGTTTTTTTCAATAAATAGTTTAAAAAAAAAAGTTAAAGTCCCCCTGTAGTCAATCATTTTATCCCTTAAAACCCATCTTTGATCACCAAAGTGACATATATAAACATTTTTTTTCCTGTGAAAAAAAAAATTCTTCTTGCCTTAAAATAGCTTGAATGTAACTCTCATTTAGTATACGCAGATCTATGAATATGCAAATAAACCCCGCCTCCACTCACTCGCACAAGCTCAGAGATCTACTCGGTTAACTTACTGAGGTAATTGCTGCACAATAGAATCGCTTTTTACAACATCGGACACATGATTATTAATATGAGTAGCCTTTTGCTTGACTACATTATCAAACAGCTGCTAATAATGTGTTGCTAACGTTATAAACCTTAGGCGTTTCTCAATACCAAGTTCGCAAAGTTCGGACTTGCGTCCTTGGAAGTTAAGTTAGACTCAGCAAGCCCGGTGATTCTGCAAATGTCACAGCAGCGTACTTGATAACGTCACTCAGCTTGCTCTGGCTACTCCGGTTATCTCTGCATGTGTATTTTAGGCAATAATAAAATTAAATGTGCTAAAACACCACTCTGCCTCTTTTCGTTTTATTAGCCTCACAAAAGTGGTTCAGGCAACGCATTCATTGATTATCTTCAATGTCTGCATACAGTATTTATAACAAAAACAAATATTAAACAACCCTGCCTCTTTTCGTTTACATTTCAAAAATATTAAACGCCCATCACTGGGGTTTAGACAAATCGTGTGAATTCGTATGAGTGAGGTCGTACGAATTAGCCACCTCGTAAAATACGTACAAATTGGTCGTGAGATAGCGTTGCTCCATCATACATTATGTGATTTTCTGTGAAGTCAAAATCTGCGGACTGGCAACTAGTGTCGACTCATCCAGACTGTAAATCAAGGCAAAAATCTGTACAAAAGAACTGTATTCCAGATTTTACCAATTTGAGTCTAATTCACAGCATTTTGCTTTCATATGTCATAAAAATTGAATTTATAACTGAAATATACAAATAAATCGGAATCAAATCACAATCAAATTGATCGCTTCTAAATCAAAATCAAATCAAATCAAGAAATATGTATCTGTAAATCTGTATACACAGTACAAATGATCATGTACAGTACAAATGATCTGTTCACACACAAAATATTAATTTCACTTGCTGCAGTTTTAGAAACAACAGTTGAAAGCTGATATAAGTCTGAATGCTTCAATGAAGTTCATGAAAACAGTTACAGAGGACAGTTTCTTATCATTAAATCATTTATCTGAGCATGCTAATGTTAGGAAATTACAGTAACTGTCTCCTAATATCAATTATGAAAACAAACATCTGTTTGATGACACAAATGTATGTAATCATTAAATAAAAAGAACAATCATTTGGCGATAGAACAGTTGTAATCAGCGGACCCACACACAGTCTGCATCCACAGAAGATTTCCACAGAACTGGAACACCCTTCATTCACCAAGCTCCCCCAACCCTTTCATGCTCGATTATTAAATATTTGGGCTAATTTGATTATGTTTTCAGCTGCCAATACTCTCAACTCCGATTAACACATTTTACCATTAAATCCATTCTGCAGATTTCCTCACAATTAAATTAATCCCCAGATTCCCTCTTTGCCTCTTAATCATTAAAGCCTGTAATGGGAAATTTTATTTGTCAATAAAACTCTGATATTTATGACATAACTCTATTACAAATATTTTCCTGCGCATCCCCAGTTCTACATTTTATAACATTAAAAAGAATAGAGATGTGCAATTACCAAAGTTTTGTTTGTTTGTTTGTTTTTTTAAAAAGAGAGAGATGCCAAAAATGACTTAGATTTAACATTGTTCATTTAGGAAACACTGTTAGCACAACAAGGTCTCATTTGTTAACATTAGTTAATGCATTAACTTACATAAACTAATAGTGAGCAATATATTTTTACAGTATTGGATGGATGGATGGATGGAGATAGATAGATAGATAGATAGATAGATAGATAGATAGATAGATAGATAGACAGAGTCCCTCTATATAAGCACTAGTTCTAATTAAGATAAATATTCTTGAGTAATGGACATTATTTAAAAAACACCAACACAAAAAAGGAACTAAAAAAACTCTCTTTCTCTCTCTCTCTCTCTCTCTCTCTCTCTCTCACACACACACACACACACGCACACACACAGTAAGTGAGAGAAAATAAGTAGAGAAAGAATTGATAGTTTAAAGATGGATGGCTGGAGTGACAGATGGAACAGTGAGCGAGAAGTACAGAGCAAAGTCAAAAACAGACTTAAAAAAAGTGGCAGCCAGAGAGCGGAAAAAGGGGACAATACAGTATATGGATGAGGAGTAGGAGTAGAGTGATAAGGCAGAAGGAAGGATAAAACATTCTAGACCAACCCATTTCAGTAAAATAGGGCCTGACGATCCTCTCCTGATTGATTTGGGGCATAACCTGATCCGTCGTCACCCGCACTAAACAAATACAGTGGGCTAGATCATTAAATCTTCTGTCTGACAGGTGGGCAGAACACTTGTGAGTACAGCTGCTTAAAAAGCTCCCAGGAGAGTGTGTTGCTCTGTGCCTCTTTCTTTATCATTCTTGGTTTCCCTCTATTTTTTAAGCAGCTAGTTGCTTGTACAGCATACATAAATCAATGCCTTTAAGTAAACAGTGAGTTCATCACAAAATGAGTTCATCACATTCACGTCTGCACTCTATTCTCTGTCCTCATGTAAACTGGTGACGAGGTCGAGGGTGTGTTCAGTAATACAAACCCTCCTTCCACCACTAATCTCATTTTCTGAGTGTAATTATATCCCTTGTCATAATATTTTAATGAAATTCAGTGTCCACTAATTATAGACTGTTATAAAACCCAATCAAATGGTGGTACATTACACAAGTTAAAAAAAAGTCTGTGCAGGAGTTTTATGGAGAGAGATAAGTTGATAAGAAAAGCATGAATGCATTATAAATAAATGAGTCACATTTTATCCTTTCTATGTAAACTGTACAAGCTGTTTCAATTGGACAGCGACTTGTGTGCGATCAGTCTGGGAAATTAATTTTCAATCATTGGGTGGATGCATCCAGGACCACCTACAAAATGTCATAGTATACTTGCATGTTTGAGCAGAAAGAACAACACATTTTAACTTGTATCAACCTTTATGTAGCTCTGGAAAAAGTCAAATCATTTTGATATTTTAGTCAATTGGCTTGTTTAGAAAGCAAGATTAACTTAATGTCACATATATCCTGCAATTCACAGTTGATTAACCCAAACCTTGCTTACTTGAGGTATGCCGGTTCCAAAACCATGGTCTGGAGTAAGTTCAGTCAACCTGGAGTATGAAACTCAGGTCTAGTCCACACATACATGTGTGGACTAGGCCTTCATTTTTAAGAAAAATCGCATCCACATGAAAACACAAAAACACACTATGAAGCACTGTCAAGAGCATGCCAAACCAATATGTGGCAATATAACCCTAACCGTAAAGCCTTGTTGGCCAATCAGAAGCCTGAAAAAACAAAGGTTATTACCAGTTTTGACGTCACAAGAGAGATTTTAGCAAGCCAAAATCTCCGGTTTCACCATTTCCATACAACCAGAGTTTCTGAAAATCCTCACCCTAGCAGGAGTTTTCAAAAAAGTTCAGTTTCAGTGACCGGATACTGTGTTTGCATGTGGACAAATGGCCAAACCGCATAGAAAAATCTGCGGTTTTGAAAATACCCAGGTTCGTGTGGACAGGGCTTCAGTTAACGGTGATCACACTGGGGCTGCATCCGAAATCGCATACTCTTTTGAGTAGGTACTTATTTTGAATAAGTACTTACTTTGTGACTCCTAAAAAAGTATGTATAGTGTAAATGCGTGTTGTTTGATTGTATTCTGGACGTACTACATTCGCCATGTTGTCATTATCATGTGACCTATCAGCATCAGTTATGTTGCTTCACTGTCATTGAGAAATGCTTTTCCGTGGCCTCATGGGATAGCAAAATATCCATAATATGCACACTTCAGAACCTCGTCGGATGTACTAAGTAATCTGAGTACTTTTTGCCTATTCTTTCTGTGAATTCAGACATACAACTCTTGACATGGATGGAGCATGAAGAATCATTTTCACACATGAATTGGCACCTCTGAGTCCAGAGTCCAGACCTTAAATTAATTCAAAGTCTTTGAGAAGTGCTGGAGTAGACTTTACAGAGTGCTTGACTCTCGCATTGCCAATACAAGATCTTGACCAAAAAATTATGCACCTCTTGATGGAAATAACATCACAATATCATTTTTTGGTCAAGATCAATGCAAGAGTCAAGCACTCTGTAAAGTCTCCTCCAGCACATCCCAAAGACTTTCAATGATTTTAAGGTCTGGACTCAGAAGTGCCAATTCTGTGTGAAAATGATTCTTCATGCTCCCTCCCAACCATTCCCTCACAATTTGAGCCTGATGAGTCTTGACATTGTCATCCTGGAATATGGCCAGGATGTGTCTTCCTTCATGGTTGTTTAAGAAATGAAAAGCTACACGCTCCATCAATTAGGGTTGGAAGAACTGTTGCCAATCATATAATATGCTTGAAACATAATCACTGCAGTAATCATCCAGTCATAGACTCTTAAGCATTTGCCTATTGAAATCCAAACAGCGACTTTTATTTTTGGCCGGGTAGTGTATATTGTGCGATATCTGTCAATAGGGCATGCATGTGCCTATGTATTACTATTGCTACTTACATACCTTGAAAGTTATCTCAAGTTTTGGAACGAAAAGTTGAGGTTATCCGCTGACTCTGAGTAAGCTCACATAACCTGATTTCTGGAATAACCCACTGGGACTCATTTTGTTTTAAGTTAGCAAAAGCCACTCCCCTCTACCAGACCTATTCCTGAAGGACTCATTCCACCTGTCCACATTAGAACTGCTGCGACATTCCCCCAGCCACAACAAAAACAAACACTGCTCTAAATAATACAAGACAGAATATGACAATGCAGCACATTTTCAGAATTGCCTCATAACTTTCTCTTTCAGGAGTGCAGAGTAGCATTTCAGCAGTGGATATAATAAGGACATGTGACAACAGAGTTTTGGTGAATTTTCTGACATCCTGAGGGCTGTTTGTTCTGTCTGAAACGAAATAGGAGAGGAGGAAAGACTGGGAGAGAGATGGCAAGCTAAGAGCAGGGGTGTCCAATCCTGCCCCTGAGGGGGGAAATTTGTCCTGCAGAGTTTAGCTTCAACCCACCTCAACAAACTTGCATTGAAGTTTCCAGTATTCCTTTGTTATTTTTATTAGTTTTTTTTGGCAACACTTTACAATAAGGTCTATTTGTTAACTAACATTAAACGATGAGCAGTACATTTGTTACAGTATTTATTCATTTTTGTTAGCGTTAGTTTAAAATACAACAGTTCATTGTTAGTTCATATTAATTCAGGTTCATTAAATAATATTAAAAAATACAACTTTTGGTTTTAATAATGTACTAGTAAATATCGAAATTAACATTAACTAAGAGTAATAAATGTTTTAGAAGTATTTTTCAATTAGTTAAAGGTGCAGTAAGCAATTTCTGAGAAACACTGTTGATATTTGAAATCATGAAAACAAACACAGCCCTACCCACAAGGATCGCACCCATATCTTGATAGCTCCGCCCCCAAATTCACAAACATGCTATGCAACATAGGCACCTCCCCCTAATGAGTTTATACGCCCCTTACTGCTGATTGGCTACAAGTGTGTTTTGGTGCTCGGCCCAATCCACTTTCAACACCGTTTCTCAGAAATCACTTACTGCACCTTTGACTAATGTTAACAGATTAAACCTCATTGGTTAACTATAGTTACCTAAAACTTGAATCAGAAAAAAATTGGTTACTTGAAATTAAATACTTAAAAAAAAATATTTTATATAGTAACCCTTTTCAGGTGTGTTTAATTAAGAATGGAGCTAAGTTCTGCATGCCTGGCTAATATAACTTTACAATGACAGTATAATTTTAGATTACCTAATTAAGAGGGACTGCACTGTAAAATGCAGACTAATTAAGCTGTAAGTCGTCAGGCTCAACTTCAAAACAAATAAAACGAAAACAGTATAGTTAACATGATACCCATATACTGTACAGATACTCTATCATAAATTCAAGTTCACCCAAAAAGGAAAATTATGTCATCATTTACTCACCCTCATGTCATTCCAAATGTGTATGACTTTATTTCTTCTGTGGAACACAAATAACATTTAAAAAAAATCTCTATGTTTTCTTGTCTATACAATGACAATCATTGGGGTCCAAACATTGTTCCCCTTTGATGTTCATTCTATGGGCAAAAACAGCTGAAATGTTGTTCTGCCGAAGAAAGAAAGCCAGAGTAAATGACAGAATTTTTATTTTTATGTGAACTATCCCTTAAAAGAAATGCAATTTGAGAAGTTAGAAAGAACTGACAGCAAGCAGTAAACCCTGACAAAACCCATCCAACCCCAGCCTTCAAAACCAAACCAATCAAATTAAATCAAAATAATGCATCTGCAAAATTTCTTCCTTGAAACCTCACTTGAGGTCAACACTTTTCAGGGCTGGCAACGTGACCTGCAGCAGATGTGAACTTCGTTTCTCTCTCTCTGTGCCTCTCGTTCTGTCTACCCAACCGGTCTCTGCACGAATGGACAGTTCTGTCTCGAATGATGGCGAAAACGAGCGTGGCAAATCCGCTGGGTTTTTCTCCCTACGTTTCCCCAGCGTGCTCCTTTTCACCCGCAGTGTGAGTTTACAGAAAGAGACAGGCCGTGTCCGAGCAAATGAGGCTGTTCTTTGGGAAGGCGGTCGGCCCCCTACCGGGTGACATTTTGGATGGGTTAGTCAACGGCTGAGTGGAGCGACAGGAGCTGGGAGGGTATATGTGCTCTATGCACTGTGAATACGCAACTGTCACATCTTCATTCAAACTTATATAACAATGTGACACTTTCTGGGGGACGAAGGGACAAAGCCTGTAGGTCTACTTACTGTAGGTGACAGTATCCACCCAATAAAGTTTTCAAAAAGGGGTTTTCGCAGCAATGCCATAGAAAAATCATTTTAGGTTACCCAAAGAACCTGTTAGTGAACAGTACTTAAAAGAACCATTTTTTCTTAGTTTGAAGAACATTTAAAAAATCTAAAGAACCCCTTTCTACTATAAAAGAATGTTTTGTAAGATTCCATGAATGTTAAAGTTTCTTCATTGAACCATAGATGCCAATAAAGATTTTGAAGTTGTCATAACACAGAAGTTGCAATAGCCTTTTTTTCCTTGTTGTGACGTATATCCAAGTGAAACAACTTCTCTAACAAGTAACTAACAATTAGGGCAGGACTTGATTTTGTTCATCTGCAATTGATTGGATGGTTGTGGTTTGCTATTACTGTGATCTCATGTGAGTGACAGGTTGTTCCGCCCTCGTGCCAGTAAATATGTCAAAAGAGAAGAGAAGAGATGTTGTTGCAAGAGGAAGATGAAGTTATTTTGATGAAAGATTACGAAGTAACCTGAATTTAAAGATTTAAGAGAGATTTTGAAGCCCCAAAAAAGTGCATCCATCCATCCATCATAAAAATAATCCATACGGCTCCAGGGGGTTAATAAAGGCCTTCTGAAGCTAAGTGATGGATTTTTGTAATAAAAATATCCATATTTAAAACTTTAATAACTAGCTTCTGGCAAGCGGCCGTACGCGAGTCTAGTTCTGGTGGAAGAGTGACCTCTGACGCGACGAATGACGCAGGATGCATGACGCCTCTCGCGGTTCAAACAAATAGGGCTGGACAACAAACTCAGGCTCCTCTACTCTTGTATCGAAATCCTCAGACATTTCTCTTTAAAATTTCTTGTTTTAGACTTCTAATTCATGACTGATGTTTTGTTTTGCTCTATCCTCTGTGCTTCTGCGTTCGTCAATATATCATGCGTCAAGTCAGAGGTCACTCGTCCACCGGAACTAGACTCACGTACGGC
The DNA here is from genome assembly GCF_019924925.1 of Ctenopharyngodon idella. NCBI lineage: Eukaryota > Metazoa > Chordata > Actinopteri > Cypriniformes > Xenocyprididae > Ctenopharyngodon > Ctenopharyngodon idella. The sequence goes on from NC_067242.1 coordinate 13,535,021, forward strand.
CGTTTGCCAGAAGCTAGTTATTATATTTTATAAAGTTTTAAATATAGATGTTTTTCTTACAAAAAACATCGCTTCGCTTCAGAAGGCCTTTATTAACTCCCTGGAGCCGTATGGATTTACTTTTATGTTGGGTGGATGCACTTTTTTTAGCTTCAAAATCTCACGCCCCCTTTACTATCATTATAAAGCTTGGAAGAGCCAGGATATTTTTAATATAACTCTGATTGTGTTCGTCTAAAATAAGACAGTCATATACACCTAGGATGGCTTGAGGGTGAGTAAATCATGGGATAATTTTCATTTTTGGTTGAACTATCCCTTTAAGAGTGTAGCATGTTGCAATGAGAGCCTGAAAGGCAGTTTGCGGTCTTATTGATTGTAAATGTACATGAATCATTATGCAATTGATTGCTTGTGATGCATGCAATTAAAAAGAGCCTTCAGCTTATTCAAAGAGCCAGTTACTATGTGTAATATAACATGTGGCATTTTTATCACCCCCTTTGAGATTTATCAGAGTGGAGGGGGAATATATCTGACACCTGTCCCCCTAGGACTCCACTGCATCGAGAGGTGGGAGTCGCATCTCGAATAAACACACAGGGTGCTAATTGTTTAAAAGACTCAGAGCTTATCAGCATTCTGTCTCTGTGCCTGTGGTTCAATACAATCGGTGAGGAGCTATAATCACTCTTATACAGTGGAGACGACACTCTAGTTATCTGATCTCATGCTACAATTGGCCTATAATTGGTTTGCATTAAATGACATCCAAATAAATTGAAGGCAGTGGATTAGGAAAAATGCCTTTGATCAAATTCAATGATTTTATCATCTTCAGGACAAAATCAGGGAAATGATTTTGTGTGAGGTGTCATAATTCATGCTCTTTAAGTATCTATGTGAATTATATATGAAGCATTATGTAGGTAATGACGTTACTAACGGTCTATTTATAGATCTAAATAACCCTCAAAAACTTTTAATATCATGCAGAGGTGACTCCAAAAATGCAAATCTTGAGCACTTAAGCACTTAAACCTGGGTTGCTGCAAAGGGACTAATGCAATTGGATCCCTGGGTAGTGAGGAAGTGTGCCACAAAATGTTATATACAGCTTTTTTTTATAGGTGACAAAACTTAGTGTTAGGATGCAGAGCAAAGGAAATATCTGTACCTGCAATGACAAAAATATTGGTATTAAGGCAGAACCAGATGTGGGAGTGGCCTAAACAGGAAGTGGATCAAAACTACTAAGTTTGGGGTCAGTAAGATATTTTAAATGTTTTTGAATGATTTCTCTTATACTCGCCAAAGCTGCATTTATTGATTAAAAATACAGTAAAAACAGTACTATTGTGAAATATTATTACAATAAAAATATGTTTTCTATTTTATTGTATATTAAAATGTAATTTATTCCTGTGATGCAAAGCTGAATTTTCAGCATCATTACTCCAGTCTTTAGTGTCACATGATCCTTCGGAAATCGTTCTAATATACTGATCTGTTGCTCAAGAAACATTTATGATTATTATCAATGTTGAAAACAGAGTTAAGCTCTTTAATATTTTTGAAGAAACAGTTTTTTTTCATGATTCTTTGATGAATAAGGTTCAAACTAACAGCATTTATTAGAAATAGAAATCTTTTGTAACATTATAAATGTCTTTAATGTCACTTTTGATCAATTTAATGTGTCCTTGCCAAATAAAAGTATTAATTTCTTTTAAAATATATTTCTTACTTATCTTACTGACTCCAAACGTTTGAATGGTAGTGTAAATGAAAAGCTTAATTTATTCCATTTACAGTTTTACTTGTAGCAAATGAATAAATATGTAACTATAAATAATTAAATAATTAAAAATTATGTAGTCATATATATATATATATATATATGTGTGTGTGTATGTGTGTGTGTGTGTGTGTGTGTGTATTCTCAGAAAAGCAAAATAAAAGGAGACTGCAAGGTCATAAGCCCCGTGAGGTGCCCATTCTAAAGGTTCGTATTCCTCTCTGCCCTTTTGAGATAGTAACTCGTTAATTGGAAATGATTTCTGCTCAGGCTTAAGGAGAGAGCTCCCTTTGTTCCTGCTTATATCAACACAAACCCAGGCTCAAAGTTATCTGCTTGCACAAGCATGTATCTGTCAGAAAAGCAAAGTATTTTCACCTCTGAGGTAAGATCACACCACTGATGTCTAGCGATAAGTCTTGACCTATATACACTACTGTCATGCAACACATACAGTATAACCGCGGCTTCACATACAGTACAGTCTACTGTGGATGACATTGTGCATGAATCTACAGAAGACATTCAGACCAAAATGAGATTCAGCAGGGTTTTTGCACAGCAAAAGAACCTTTATGGAGAAAGTCCTTATGTTAATGCAGTGACACAGGCTGGGCGATTTGAGTTGCTGCTGAATGAAGTGAAACGAAAAGGTGACTCTTACAGTTCTGCATCAATGGCCCATTTTAGACATGGCTAATTTACATAAACATGAATGTTTTAATTTCCGAACTCTCTCTGAACATCACAGTATATTAAAAGTGCTGAAGCATCTATTCCATACATTGTACTCTATTAAGACGCAGAGATGGAGATTTTTCATTCATTGTTGCTTATGAAAGTAATTCAGTTGCAAATCAAAGCACTTTGTTGTGTCAGTGCATTTGATGTAGGCGGTTGGTGGCCTCTGTTAGCTCACCCACTCGGCGAGGGGCGGGAGGAAGGAAAGGAATTGTGGGAGCTTTGAGAGCGTTTGTTTTGTGTTTACTTCAGAAAATTGGGCCACTCTGGGGAATCGCATAAAAACTACTTCTCAATTGAAATGTTATTTTCTTTCCATCTCCATGCAAATTCTGACACGATTTGCTCTGTGCCTGATGTAATATAGTGCTTAATTTGCATTCAAGACGTTTCACGCGAAACATTGAGAATAATTGTCAATTGTTGCCGACTGCCAGTGTTTATCATCGGACAACACAGGACATATCCTGTCGAGCATTTGAAAGAGAATTAATCTTGCTACCTCTGGTAAATTGGAACTGATAGAGGAACACAGATAGGAAATTGCCGCAAGCTGAAATATTCAAACTGTTTTTAATTTAAACCACACGTTGAGAGCAGTGCTGAGTGGTTTTGTTAATTAATGGTGCAAAAAGGTCATTGTGAAAATTATTTATGAATATTACGCTAATTGAAGATGAAGTCTAGGTAACTGTTTCTCTAGTCTAAGGTTGCACACATCATTTGCTGCATTTTCTGTTACAATATTGAGCTGTAATGTAAAGGAGTCAACACTCTTAAAAACAAAGGTTCTTTATTGGCCTCAGTGGTTCCATGAAGAACATGGAACCTTTCCATTGCACAAAGCGTTCTTTACAGTGGAAAAAAGATTCTTTAGATTATTAAAATGTTCTTCACTCTAAGAAAAAATGGTTCTTTTATTGACTATTCACTGAAAAGTTCTTTGGGGGGCCAAAAATGGTGGTTCTACACTGTAAAAAAGAATTGTTGGTTTAACTTAAAAAAGTAAGTTACCTGGTTGCCTTAAAAGTTCATTGAAATTGAAAATTTGAGTTAATACAATAAACGCTATTGTTTTTTTTTTTTATCTGAACCACATTAATTATCTAAGTTGATTTGACAAAAGAAAAAATGATAAATCTTGAAAATAATTTTTTACAGTGGGCATCACTGGGAAAACCACCATTTTTTCTTTTTTAAGAGTGCCTTTTTCCACACAAGAGCATGGAGAACAAGCAGATGCCTTGATCTACACTTTTGTTGCTTATAGATGGCGGAAAGCCACGAACAGCTGAATTGTTTATTTGCACATGTTGTTTGCATTAAGCAGCTGATTCACTAAGGGAATTATTTAAATCATGCAAAAACGCCCTCAAAATTTGTGCTGAATGCAATTTGTATGGTGCAATTCCCTATCTTGCAGCCTGGATCTGAGTGCTGAGTTCTGTAGGATGCAGCAGACTACCTTGATCTGGCACAATTTATTACTGTGACGGCAAAGCTGAATTTTCAGCATCATTACTCCAGTCTTCTGTGCATGATCCTTCAGAAATCATCCTAATATGCTGATTTGCTGCTCAAGAAACATTTCTTATTTCTTACTTTCATTTCTTATGAGAAAAGCACTTAATTCGTTAACTAATCAGTTAACGTGACTGAGCCTGGGAAAATGTATTGTGCAACTCAAGAAACACATCCAAGCCAAGTCTCTATACAAATCAGGTATAGCGATCTGTAACATCAGGCATAAAGCTTCTTTAAAATCAATAACTTGTCAGCTGTAGAGGACAGTAATATTTTAGACACCTACCTGTGTGATAGCCTGAAGGAGTCTGCCATAGCTGTAGACAATCACGATAAAAGGGAGAATAAGGCAGAAGAAAAACAGACAGACAATGTAAGACACGTTGTTGGCCGTCCTGGCGGCCCAGTTGACACTGCAGGTGGTGCCGGGACCCTCGGGACCGTAGCAGCTCCATCCAAACAGAGGAGGAAGAGTCCAAACCATGGAATACATCCAGGAGAAGGCAATACCCATGGCCACCTTTCTGTAATTGGTAGAGTCGGCCTGCGTGGCCCCCATCATGGTGCAGTAGCGCTCGTAAGAGAGCACCGCCAGGGAGATTAGAGACACGACGCCTGTACAAACAGAGGAGAGATACAGACAACACAACACTCTGTTATGAGTAATAACTGTGGTCCTGGGTTGCTTACAGGTCCTTATTGCCTTTGAGGGTTTGTTTACTTCAAGTAAAAGGCCAAATCTGCAGATTTATCGCATGAACTGCAAATATACAGGTGCTGGTCATATAATTAGAATATCATCAAAAAGTTGATTTATTTCACTAATTCCATTCAAAAAGTGAAACTTGTATATTATATTCATTCATTACAAACAGACTGATATATTTCAAATGTTTATTTCTTTTAATTTTGATGATTATAACTTACAACTAAGGAAAATCCCAAATTCAATATCTCAGAAAATTAGAATATTACTTAAGACCAATACAAAGAAAGGATTTTTGAAAAGTGAAAAGTATGAACATGAAAAGTATGAGCATGTACAGCACTCAGTCGATCAGTCTGTGGCACTGCTCAGGTGTTATAAGAGCCCAGGTTGATCTGATAGTGGCCTTCAGCTCTTCTGCATTGTTGGGTCTGGCATATCGCATCTTCCTCTTCAAAATACCCCATAGATTTTCTATGGGGTTAAGGTCAGGCGAGTTTGCTGGCCAATTAAGAACAGGGATACCATGGTCCTTAAACCAGGTACTGGTAGCTTTGGCACTGTGTGCAGGTGCCAAGTCCAGTTGGAAAATGAAATCTGCATCTCCATAAAGTTGGTCAGCAGCAGGAAGCATGAAGTGCTCTAAAACTTCCTGGTATACGGCTGCGTTGACCTTGGACCTCAGAAAACACAGTGGACCAACACCAGCAGATGACATGGCACCCCAAACCATCACTGACTGTGGAAACTTTACACTGGACCTCAAGCAACGTGGATTGTGTGCCTCTCCTCTCTTCCTCCAGACTCTGGGACCCTGATTTCCAAAGGAAATGCAAAATTTACTTTCATCAGAGAACATAACTTTGGACCACTCAGCAGCAGTCCAGTCCTTTTTGTCTTTAGCCCAGGCGAGACGCTTCTGACGCTGTCTGTTGTTCAAGAGTGGCTTGACACAAGGAATGCGACAGCTGAAACCCATGTCTTGCATATGTCTGTGCGTAGTGGTTCTTGAAGCACTGACTCCAGCTGCAGTCCACTCTTTGTGAATCTCCCCCACATTTTTGAATGGGTTTTGTTTCACAATCCTCTCCAGGGTGCGGTTATCCCTATTGCTTGTACACTTTTTTCTACCACATCTTTCTTCCTTCGCCTCTCTATAATGTGCTTGGACACAGAGCTCTGTGAACAGCCAGCCTCTTTTGCAATGACCTTTTGTGTCTTGCCCTCCTTGTGCAAGGTGTCAATGGTCGTCTTTTGGACAACTGTGAAGTCAGCAGTCTTCCCCATGATTGTGTAGCCTACAGAACTAGACTGAGAGACCATTTAAAGGCCTTTGCAGGTGTTTTGATTTAATTAGCTGATTAGAGTGTGGCACCAGGTGTCTTCAATACTGAACCTTTTCACAATATTCTAATTTTCTGAGATACTGAATTTGGGATTTTCCTTAGTTGTCAGTTATAATCATCAAAATGAAAAGAAATAAACATTTGAAATATATCGGTCTGTGTGTAATGAATGAATATAATATACAAGTTTCACTTTTTGAATGGAATTAGTGAAATAAATCAACTTTTTGATGATATTCTAATTATATGACCAGCACCTGTACATCAGGCTCAGTGCTGTGGGTTTACATTGCTTAACAGGAAAAAATGAGAATTTAGATGCACTTTGCATCTACACTGTAAAAAATGATTGTAAATAAAACAGATTACTAGAGTATGTTTTACAAGAAAATACTGTTTCAGTCTTTTTACTTTAAAATTTAACGTGTAATTAAATGTGTTAATTGCGTTTCTTTGTAAATATTTGTGAAATTTAAATCATACAACAATTTTTTTCAGTGTACCTGTTTTGCATCTGTAGATTTTTTCAATAACATCACTTTAACGGTAAAAGACTGTAAAAATGCTATGTTAAATTCCCTTACTCTATACAGTGAAAAACTTTAATAGAACTAATGGGACATTTCAGAGTAAAATACTGTTAAATATACAGTTTTTGGAAGTGAAAAAAGTGACCACGTTTCTTATTATTATTATTATTTTTTTTTATCAGTTACGAACATTAGGATTTCATGCTAAATCTTATGTTGTGAAATAATGTTTGTTGAATTATTTTAGTGTTGTGTGTTACCATCAATGTTAGGGAAAGTTACTTTTTTAAAAGTAGGCCTAATGAATTACAATATCGCATTACTCCCTAAAAAAGTAACTAATTGCGTTAGTTACTTTTTATGAACAGTAATGTGTTACATTACTTTTTGCGTTACTTTTTCTCACCTGGGCTGGGCTTGCTTGTTTGTTTGTATTTAAATAAATTTTTTAAAAAGTTCTATTTTGGCAAATGTTAAGGCCCTTTCACACCAAAAGTGAAATGAATAAGCCTCAGGCTGAAGGAAATGCATATTTACATCTGTACAGTAGAGGGCGCAGCTCAAACAAACCTTTCAGCTGTGCTGCCATTCTGGATTAAAGAAGAATAGGATACAGGAGAAGGAAGTTCAACAACTCTTATTTCTAAATCTAATATAAAGAAATTTTTGCTTATTAATATGGTTGAATTGGATCATCGAAGGTCAGCAGCAAAGACACTGGTTAATAAAGTGAGATTAAATACATAAAGTATATTTGTGTAATTTAATATAGTTAATCATTACAGGTTTGCGTAAAATTCTGAGATTTCATTTCACTGTTCTTATTCATTTTGAGGAATACTGAATGTTTTCGTGCAAATGAGATGAGTAAATGCATGTTCACATTTAGTCTAGAACTACAATAACATCACAGTGTACACGACGCCTCTGCACTTTATTTCTCTCAACATGGGGACAGGAGAGCTGTCAGTCAATAAATGTGAAAAAGTAACTTCTATATACATTATAGTATTAACCTCAGCTTATGGAAAAGTTACTTGTAATGAACTTTGATTGGCTTTTTCTTTACCACCTTAAGGTGGTTGTCAGTTTATCTCAAAGGTAAAAAACAACAGATTTTCTAATACAAAGTGTTATTCATCTTATCGAGTTCCTCTTCAGAAAACCTGCTTTAGTGTTTTTTTGTTAGAGGAAGCTAATTTACATAGGTGATTTACAGTCTTATAAGAACTGAACTAGGCAAACATCCTTATCAGTCCACTACACAATACACATGCAGACAGCTTTTGGTGCATCTGGCAAGGAGCACTTGTGTTTCATGGTGCACTCCTCCGTTTTCATTGTACAGTCAGTGTACTGTCATTTGTGCTGGCAAAACCAAAAAAACTCAAGCGGATCTTAAAATATCTCACCTGAAAATGAAGGCAGCTATCATGTCACTGTCATTTTCACTGTGAAGAGTAGGTGTTCAGACTCATTTGAGATGTTTCTAACTGCAAGTTCTCTTGGTAAGGCACAAGGGAGTGTGCATTATTATGATCAAGCCAAATATATTGCGAAATAGTGCCAAGTAAGGGTATCAAATGTGCTGGTACATTGATACCAAGTTGAAACTGCAATAAACAATAACAAAACACGATTGCACTTTATTTTACAGTATGTACACTTGTACTTACAGTGTACTTACCTAAGAAAGTACTGGGTAATATAAGGTAACTACATGGGTTACGGTCAGGTTTTGAGGTAGGTTCAGGGTTAGTACCTAGTTATGACCCAGATATTGTAATTACTATAATAAGTACATAGTATGTACATGGGGAAAAGGATTGTAAAATAAAGTGGTACCTAATTAGTATAGAGTACAGACTCAATTCAGTTCATGATTTCTGAACTCTAGAAACTACTTTAATTTGTAGCAAACAAATATGGGACAATAATAACAAAGTGTTAGATGTGTTATAAATTGCAACCCTACCATATTTATTATTTAAATGTGCAGTCACATTATGCTTAACTGAGGACTGCAGATCAGAGTTCAACAAACTTTAAGCGAAAGACATGCGCTTGTGTTTCCGGTCTCTTGCAGAAATCTCCCAAAATCCTGCCATCTTAACTATAAAAAAGCTTCTTAGACCTTCACTCAAACATTATTCAGAGATTATAAGCTTGAATATTTAAACTATAAGCCTGAAAAAGAATATCTCAAGAACATTTTGAATGTTAATAGTCATATTCCCCTGCCTGACATGTGTGCGTGTATAAAACCTTCACCGTGTAACATCTGGATGAAGCCTTCTTCGTGAGCCTGACAATGTGATAATGATGATTCAAAGAATAAAGGCTAAAATCTAGCATTACCTTAATACAAGTATTAGCATTGTTAGCACTTTTATCAGTGTAATTTATTCAAGGGAGATAATAATCTGTAAAACAAGTGTATAGTCCACTGCTTACAATTAACATCATTATGGCACTAGACATTGTGAATGAGTAAAGAAGCAACTTATATCATATGCATGGCAGTTCCTGATGAAAGCTAATCAGGAAAGCGAGTAATGAGCCTTTTCAAAGCAATGAGAGGCATTTGTCATCAGGCTTTCAAGGAGTGGAACTGATTACAGAGCTTTTCTCCATAAGCGTAGTTTTATCGAACCAATGCAGATTCATTCTGCTTTGTTTAGCCGAGGTCCCTGATCGGTCATTGAGGCTTTGACAATTACAATGAAAGGTTGTACTTATAGAGTTTTTAAGCACTGATGTGAAAGATATAACATATAACACAGATCAATTCGATCTTAAGGGCTGCTGGCACCAGAAAAGTGACACCTGTTAATTAACAACAAAACAGCTATTCTACCGACTGGAAACACTACACTCATCTCTGCCCCATCACAGAGCCTGTGTTATGGGTCAAGCACAGGACAGCACACATCTCTTTTCCATGAATACAGCTCTCCACGCCTTCAGGTCAAGTGCTAAACCCCAATCAGGAGAAGAATACACCTCTGCCCTGGTGTGTTTATTAATGTCTTTCCAATTATGGAGACTTATGGGTCTTTTCAGAAGTACACTGTAAAAATGTTTTCATCATCTTTGTTTGCAATAATTTGTCATTTCCACTTATTTAATGAGTTTTCAACTCATTTAATAGTTCCAACTTCATTTTCTTCATCAGTAAATAAATTAACAGTGGTTTAAAAAGTGCAATGAACTTATTACTGTGGGTTGTGACCTTGGCAAGTTTTCAATTTTAGTGGGTTGGATTTTTTCGAGCATTTCTTTTTCGAGTCTTTCCTTGTTTACATCCCTACAAAAATGTACTATGCGGCACCACGTTATGGTATCAGATGGTAATACTTTCATGTACTTTGGAATAGCACTTCAGTGTATTGCAAAGAATATTATAGTATTAATGTGGTACATTTCCAGAAACCTGGTACGGGACAATCTAAAACACTAAATGTGAAAACCACTACTAAAACAGTGGTATTACCAGGCCAAACTCAGTAAACACCATACTAATAAAGCATACTATGCACAGAAAAGCAGATGAGACCAGAATATGAATGCAACGTGTTTAATTACACGTTAATCGTTTTCCTCCCATAGAAAACCGTTATAAAGAAAACGCTTAACGTGGCAATGTGACACACTTAACGAGTAATTAAACTTGTTGCGTTCGGGCTCATCTGCTTTTCTGTACTTATATGCTTTATTAGTATGGTGTTTACTGAGTTTGGTCTTTTAATATCACTGTTTTTATGCATTAAGCCACGTTAAGCCTTTTCTTGTACTTTTTGGAGGAAAATGCTTAACATGTGATTAAAGCATTGCGTTCATATTCTGGGCTCACCTGCTTTTCTGAACATAGTATGCATTATTAGTATGGCGTTTACTGAGTTTAGTCTTTTAATACCACCATCTTACATTATGCCACGTGTTTTTCACATTAAGCGTTTTAGAATGTCCCCTTGGTACTACCGTGGTACACTACTTTTGTGTTAGTGCAATAGGTGCACAACATATGTTCAGTGAGGAGATTTATCTGTCAACAAGACATCATCCTTTTAAACTGATTGCCATCTATGGGCGGAGGGGAGTTACATCCTGCTTTCCTATTATGTGTAAACATATATATATATATATATATATATATATATATATATATATATGTTGGATTATAATGTTTACATTACAGGTGCATTCATTTTTGGATTCTGTGCTGTAAAGAAAAAAAAATCTAGAAACTATATACCAAACCAAAACATAAAAATAAAAGGATAGAATCACAAAAAAAATGTCAAATGTTGAAAAAAAAATATTTTCATAAAGAATATGTCGATGTCATTCTGACGTATTTTTACTACAAAAACAAACGTTGGGACGTTGTATTATGGGTCTTTTACACATTGCCTACTGCAATAAGCTTTCAAGAACGGGCAATTTACCAAAACTGCAAATATTTCACTTAAATAAATTGCAATTATTCATATTATTGCAACTTTTGGAATGGAGAAGACTTCTTGAGTAGGTGCAGCGGCATCTCCCCGGCGAAAAAACCGTTAAACTACTACAGCAACGCGAGCGCGAGCACGAGTCTGACAGGCGGCTTCTGGAGTGAGACGACGGTTTACCTCAGAAGAAATAATATCAATAATTTCTGTAAAACAATGCAAATATCACGATAGCGTTTCTGATAACATTTAAGTGTAAGGGTTACCTAAAGGTAAGGAGTTTTTTTTTTAAGAAAATACGACTGTAGCGCTGGTAGTCAGGACATACATATGTCGATTCACCAAAGGGAACGTGCTCTAAAAACATTTCTGCAACGTTGTGAAAATACGCATTTAGAACGTTAAAACATCTGTCGTATGAAGTATCTAATACACAGACGTTATCATAACACTTTCACGATTAAAAAGCGTTTTACAATGTTGCTGGGCTTGCGAGGTGTGATTCAAAAGTACCAAACTATGGCAACTGCATGCGAATCCTACTTTAATCGTTTATTGACATCGCTGTAACATACAGACTCACCCAGGCATGAATTGATGAAGCCATACCACACGCATCCCGCGCGTCCGATGAGCCACCGTCCCTGCGTACTGGCGGCAAAGCTGAACGGAGTGCCGAGGACGCACACCAGCAGATCACTGACTGCGATGCTCACCAGAAGACAGTTCATGGGCGAGCGCAGCACTTTGTAGCGACAGAACAGAATGAGAACGAGCGTGTTGTTGAGAAACCCGAAAGTTCCGATGAATCCAAGGCACACCGCGACCACCAAGTGTCCCGTCGGACTCAGACTGTGTTCTGAGTGATTCTCATCCAAATGCGCGCTGGTCCCGTCACCTCCTCCAGCGCACCACGCGCAACTCCGACTCATGTTGGACTCAATCATTGCACCATTAATTATGGCTTATGTAAAGTATTTAATCAGTTTTGTTTTGAAAAGAAAGTCTGTGCTTTGTAAAGTCGGTGGAGGGTTTTCTAACCCATTATTTCAGTGGGACTGGAATTCACCAAACGCTAAATGCAGAAGTACATTATTACCACACAGATAGAGGTTTCAAGATGTGGTCAAGCCAATTATGCCCCTCCTTGGGATGAATGGGAGTTTTTATTACCCCCCGCCTAGCTGACGTCTACGTCTCAAGCCACCGATCTTATGCCAATATACCATTCTTTCCTCTTTCGTTTTTCACCCTTAAAGCCATTCCTTATTTTTTCACCAAAATGCAATTAAGCTAATTGTATATTTAAGGGTCAAATAGGTCTATAGGCATACTGGAATCTACACGGTAAAAAGTAAAAATGTGGAAATAAGGAGGTATACTTGTCAGGTTCATATTTATGCCTTAAAACCTGTGCTAGGCAACATGGAAACTCGCTTTATAAAATACTAGACAGAAGCAGGTGAACTAATTACCAGATAAGCACAATACACTAGATTCATGAGCAAATTCCTGCAGTTGTATGTTTTTATTATTATTATTATTATTATTATTATTTTAAAATGGTTGTGTAAGTTTACACCAAAACAGAAAACTTACTCTTGTATTATATTTTTCTACCCATTTTCACTGTTTTTGTTGAACTCATAAGAGAAACTAATTTAGGCTGCTTTCACATACGAATCCTACACAAATTGCAATAAATTTAGACATGAAAAATGAATAAGCTCATAATTTGTAATTTTCTTAGCAATGATATATTATCTACTAATTAATCATCTGAAATGATGCTAATCAAAGATGTTCTCTAAATCAGTGTTGGGTTTAACGCATTACAAGTAATGCAAGTTATGTAATCAGATTACTTTACAAGTAATTAGTAAAGCACTTAAATGTACAATAAAATATTGCTTTTTGAAACAAGTAATGAAAGTTTATTAAGTACAACTTTATTAAAATAGTTAAATTACACAAATTTACTTTTTATTTTTATTTTTATTTTGTTTTTATTGCGCCCTCTACAGGCGTGAATTTGCTTTTTTCAATTCATTTCAATTCATTTTTTTGCTTATTCATTTCACTTTTGGTGTGAAAGTTATCTGTTTTAATATAAAAAAATCTTTTACTACTTGTAAACACTTAAATAAATTGTTATTAAGATTGTACATGAGAATGCGTATCAATAGTACGCGAGTGTAATCTCGTAGAATAGATACGCCAAAATGAGTTTTGGCGTGCATATGATAGCTACACAGTTTTTCGCGTGCATATAATACGTACTTTATGGCGTGCATATAATACGCTTGGTAGTCTTGGGTAGGATTAGTGGTGTGGGGTTCGTGCCTATTGTACGCCATAAAGTGCGTATCATATGCACGCGAAAAACTGCGTATCATATGCACGCAAAAACTCATTTTGGCGTATCTATTCTACGAGATTACACGCGCGTACTATTGATATGCATTCTCATGAGAATAGGTTCGCTTATTACACTGTTTTTTTAAGTAGCAGCAAATCAGCTACAACATATATTAAGTTATTCATAATTTACTATAAAAGAACAATCGTTTAAAAATGAGACCAAAATAAGATGCATTCAGAGAACAGATTTTGTGGTCAATAAAACTTCTCTAGGGGTCAGGAAAGCAATTTTCTCTCCCTATTTATCCATCTTTTTCCACAAAGGGGTGTCAGAGAATTTTTCCGCAATCAATTCTATTGATGGAATTTCATTGTATTTTGTACCACTTATGAGGTCCAAATCTATCAGGGATGTTTTCAAGAAAAGTCAAAGAACATCTAAGTGGACTGTGCTACACAAAAGAGGTACATCCCGCTTTAATGCCGTTTGACGCAACATGAACCCATTTGAAGCTCTAAATTGAAGCTTAAAAAATGATTTGAGCAAAGTCAGGTTTCTTGCCATCATAAAATTGCAGATCTCTAGCTCCTCTGCTGGAAGATAAAAGAATGTTTGATTAAGAGAAATGTTCAGGGCTCAAAAATGGCCCATGCATCGCACAGAGGGGGTGCTGGCTTTTCCACTGCTTTTCCTTTTTGTAGTTTTCTGAGGAAAGGATAGACTGTGGTACATGGCATTTCATAATGCTGATCAGCAAAAGTATGATTTTCATTGAGCCCATGACCCCCTATTAACTATCAATTAAAATAAGTGTTGATTTAACTTTTAACCTAACCTGGAATCTTATTGCACAGTTTGTGTGTTGCCATGGGGAACGCAGTTTATGGGAATCTTACTTTTAAAGATCATCATCTGATGTACAGTATATACAGGTGCTGGTCATATAATTAGAATATCATCAAAAAGTTGATTTATTTCACTAATTCCATTCAAAAAGTGAAACGTGTATATTATATTCATTCATTACACACAGACTGATATATTTCAAATGTTTATTTCTTTTAATTTTGATGATTATAACTGACAACTAAGGAAAATCCCAAATTCAGTATCTCAGAAAATTAGAATATTGTGAAAAGGTTCAATATTGAAGACACCTGGTGCCACACTCTAATCAGCTTATTAACTCAAAACACCTGCAAAGGCCTTTAAATGGTCTCTCAGTCTAGTTCTGTAGGCTACACAATCATGGGGAAGACTGCTGACTTGACAGTTGTCCAAAAGATGACCATTGACACCTTGCACAAGGAGGGCAAGACACAAAAGGTCATTGCAAAAGAGGCTGGCTGTTCACAGAGCTCTGTGTCCAAGCACATTAATAGAGAGGCGAAGGGAAGGAAAAGATGTGGTAGAAAAAAGTGTACAAGCAATAGGGATAACCGCACCCTGGAGAGGATTGTGAAACAAAACCCATTCAAAAATGTGGGGGAGATTCACAAAGAGTGGACTGCAGCTGGAGTCAGTGCTTCAAGAACCACTACGCACAGACATATGCAAGACATGGGTTTCAGCTGTCGCATTCCTTGTGTCAAGCCACTCTTGAACAACAGACAGCGTCAGAAGCGTCTCGCCTGGGCTAAAGACAAAAAGGACTGGACTGCTGCTGAGTGGTCCAAAGTTATGTTCTCTGATGAAAGTAAATTTTGCATTTCCTTTGGAAATCAGGGTCCCAGAGTCTGGAGGAAGAGAGGAGAGGCACACAATCCACGTTGCTTGAGGTCCAGTGTAAAGTTTCCACAGTCAGTGATGGTTTGGGGTGCCATGTCATCTGCTGGTGTTGGTCCACTGTGTTTTCTGAGGTCCAAGGTCAACGCAGCCGTATACCAGGAAGTTTTAGAGCACTTCATGCTTCCTGCTGCTGACCAACTTTATGGAGATGCAGATTTCATTTTCCAACTGGACTTGGCACCTGCACACAGTGCCAAAGCTACCAGTACCTGGTTTAAGGACCATGGTATCCCTGTTCTTAATTGGCCAGCAAACTCGCCTGACCTTAACCCCATAGAAAATCTATGGGGTATTGTGAAGAGAAAGATGCGATATGCCAGACCCAACAATGCAGAAGAGCTGAAGGCCACTATCAGAGCAACCTGGGCTCTTATATCACCTGAGCAGTGCCACAGACTGATCGACTCCATGCCACGCTGCATTGCTGCAGTAATTCAGGCAAAAGGAGCCCCAACTAAGTATTGAGTGCTGTACATGCTCATACTTTTCATGTTCATACTTTTCAGTTGGCCAAGATTTCTAAAAATCCTTTCTTTGTATTGGTCTTAAGTAATATTCTAATTTTCTGAGATACTGAATTTGGGATTTTTTATGGGGACTTTGCAATGATTTTTACACTGTACAAACTATATATTCTACCTGGCTACCCATAAACCTACCCATCACAGAACATTTTCTGCATTTTTACATTTTCAAAAAACATAGTTTAGTATGATATACAAGCGGTTTTCCTCATGGGGACCAAAAAAGTGTCCCCCAAATAGTAAAAAATGACTGGTATTACTATATTTGTGAGAACATTTGGTCCCCATATTGTAGGGTATACCAGGACCATACACACACACACACACACACACAACTTCCACAAAAATATTAAGCACTACAACTGTCTCAACATTGATAATAATAAAAAAATGATTCTTGAAAACCAAATCAGCATTAGAATGACTTCTGAAGGATCATGTGACACTGATGACTGGAGTAATGGCTGCCAAAAATTCAGCTTTGCCATCACAAAAATAAATTACACTTTAAAATATATTCAGTTAGAACATATTTATTTCAAACTGTAATAATATTTCACAATATTATGTTCTTACTATATTTTTAATCAAATAAATGCCGCCTTGGTAAGCATAAACGTTTTTTTTACCAACTACGGTAATGCCTATGTATATACAATTGTGTGAACTGGGTGAACTATCCCTTTAATAACTCTCAAAACACATCAGCATTACTATTAAACATCTAAGCCTGATAAAGATCTAAAGTGCCACTGCTCATCAGCTTCATCAGCTGTACAAAGCGAGTTTGAATGAACCAATGACACGGTAGGGGTGAAAAGCATTGATTTTACAGATACGTTTTCATCTTTTGTCCATACCTGTCATCTCTGAAAAGAAACAACAAATCTCCTAACCAAAACATTTTTTTCTCATAATGTTGGGATGGCAAGGCAACACCATTACAAAAGAAATCCACCCCTCCAGTGTGTTATCAGCTGGAAGGCTGCAGTTTATTGAATTTGCTCTGTGTGCAGTGCACCGCTCAAGGTTGTAATTATGAAGTCTGATTAGTTCATATGGGTGGACATGAGTGAGGTGAAGAGGCCTCAAGAATTTGTTTTATAGTCTTGCTTAGCTTCTTCTGTCACACATTAACCACACGCATGAAGATACATTCATTCAAACACAACCACATCCACATGAGCTTCATAGATTCAATTTGATTGTATTCACCATCACACCATAGGGGTCCTAGACTTTCTTGCAGAAATCGAAACTCTGATAATGAGAGTGATACAAGTATGAGACAACAATAAAATAACATCCAAACACCTACAGAGAGAGATGTTTTGAAACTGAACTTAGAGGGGAAAAAACAGGCTGAAACTGACATATAAGGTGATGAGCACTGCTAGAGATTCACAATATAGTGGTACCATATTGGTTATTGTCCAATATTAAAAAAACATTACCAGCACATTTGTTTTTAACATTGATGTAATGAAAGAAATGTTTCTTGAGCACCAAATCAGCATATTAGAATGATTTCTGAAGGATACATGAAAATATAAGCTTATGAGTATCAGCCTGAATTTTAATATCAATACATTTTAAATGTTTCTCCATTCTATCAAAGTACAGCTTGTCCACAACCTTGAGAAGACTTGCTGCCAAAGGTCAATGATACAGCCTAAACACCATCTTTCTAAACTATGTTCCAGTATGCCAATCATCCCATGGGTATTTGCAACAAACCAACAAGCCACGTCTCCATTTTTTAAGTGCATCGTATGTGTGAATAGTGACTGTCGCAACAAATTTCCATCAACGCTGCCTTATGTCTCAAGATGGTCTCTTTCAATAGTCCCACAGTGAATCGTGACAGGGTTACAAAGTACACTAAAACGTCCCTTTGCATGCACCAGCTCAGAATAACAGGGCAGAAAAAGCTGCTTTGTTCAGGAAAGCAAGCCACCTTCTACAGCAAGGCCATGAGGAGGGAGAAAAAAAGGAAGACGGAAATCAGCTGAAGATATTACCTATAACGAATCAAACAGGAGTAGATGGGATTTAGTTACTTTAGGCTTTCAACTAGATATCAAGCAAAAAATAATCCAGCAAAGCCATCAGTGTTGGCAATGATAACACCAAAGACTTATTTATGATTGTACAACAGCCAAAAGCAATAAAGTTCAGTGAAGTCAGAGAAGCTCTGCAAACAAACACATGAACAAGGCTTTAATACAGTCTATAAATGATCAGAAGCTCTGGGGTTCCAGTACACTGAAGCTTTACTCTACAAGCTATAATGGTATTTTCAGACCTAGGCTCTGTAGACACACATGGAATGGATGTGATTTACATTCTAAATACACCGTACATTATTGGTCTTATTGTAAATTCATTGGTACAACTAAATATCAACTAAAACGACTTGCTTTTTTGGATTGACATCACCAGGCCCTTTTATTTTTTTGCCCCTCCCCTCCAACCACAAGCCATATAGAGACCAATACTCACAATCTATTCCATTCCCAATTAATAAAGTTGGCCCTACATTTTGTTTGTTGATTATATTGTTTGACTCAGAAATACATGACATTACAGAAGTAAAATGGGTCATGAATGTGTTTCAAGTTGATTTAAATGATTAGATCACTTTCAAATGAAAATTACCCCAAGCTTTACTCACCCTCAAGCCATCCTAGGTGTATATGACTTTCTTCTTTCTAATGAAGACAATCAGAGATATATTAATAAATATCCTGACGCAGCCGAGCTTTATAATGGTAGTGAGCGATACCAACAAGTATGAGCTGAAGAAAGTGCATCCATCCACATCCATCCATCATAAACATACTCCACATGGCTCCAAGGGGTTAATAAAGTCCTTCTGAAGTGAAGCGTTTGTATAAAAAATATCCATATTTAACAAGTTATGAAGTAAAATATCTAGCTTCCGCCAGACCGCCTTCCGTGTTCAACTTACGAAGAAAGTGTAAACTGGCGTCGCATCAGTTAAGCTTTTTCCGTAAGCTGAATAGGGAAGGCATAGGACATAGCGTAAGCTTCGTGAACTGCAAGAGTTTTACACTTTCTTCGTACGTTGAATACGGAAGGCGGTCTGGCGGAAGCTAGATATTTTACTTCATAACTTGTTAAATTTGGATATTTTTTTACACAAATGCATCGTCACTTTCTTCAGCTCATACTCATTGGTATCGCTCACTGCCATTATAAATGCATCAGGATATTTATTAATATTTCTTCAATTGTGTTCATCAGAAAGAAGACAATTATATACACCTAGGATGGCTTGAGGGTGAGTAAAGTTTTTTGTTATACTGGTTCAAACACTCTTCACATCCTGATAGCAATCAATTATAGAAGTGATCCCTAATATAAAAATATGTACATATATCTTCTGTGGAAGTCTCTGGACCAAAAAATGTTTGTCCAATCATTGCACTCGTCCGATATCAGAATGTTTTTTGAAGGATCATGCATCACTGAAGACTGAAGTAATGATCAATATTTGGAAATGAATAGCAAAGGCACTTCTGGAAGCCAGATCCCTGAAGAAATCCACAAAAGCTGTTGTCATATTGCTTGTCATGGTTTTGCAGTGAGATTTTTGGTCTCAGTTCCTAAATTTTTCTTGGACCCCTTGGTTATTTGAGACAGACCCCAAGCTTGAGAAATGTATAAGAGAAGCGAAACTAACTGTTCATGTCAAATAAAAACAGAGGCGCATGTTCCCACCTCACGCTGTCTGATTTTAACCAAAACCTCTCACTTTCTCATCACGACGGGACTGTTCCGTCTAACGTGATATAAAATCCATCCCTCCAGTGTGCTATCAGCTGGAAGCCTGCAGTATATTGAGTTTCCTCAGCATGGAGTGTGCCGACCAAGGTCATAATAACGATGTCTGATTAGATCATATGGGTGGACAGGAGTGAGGTGAAGAGGCCTCAGGATCAGAGAGAGATTTGTTTTATATAGTCCTGATTAGCTTCCTCCCTCTCTCATTACCCTCGAACACATGCACAGACGACACGTGAGCATTACGCCAGCTTCACAGGTCGCCTCTACTTTGTATTTACACTCACACATAAACATAAACTTCCTAGAAGTTCATACAATTGAAGAAATGGAAAGGTCAAGTGTTAAAGCGGATGCAAAAGCTCTATTCACAGGTCTGTGGCTATAATGAAAGACATCCAATCATCTACAGATAGAACTAGAAAGTAAAGCTGTCTGAATAAAGAAACATTCAAACACTCATTACTTATATCTGAAAACATGTGAATGGATACATACAATGGTTTGCTTATTCAGTGCCATGAGGTTCATACGTGACATCCAGAAAGCCAAGAATCTAGCCACTTTACATTGGTGACACAAAGCCCACGTACACACTTGAGCTAAATATGGTTGTCACTCCTCTTCTGAGTGCTTAATGCTGGTCCATACAAAGAGTTAATTTTGTGCTAGGGCCAAACTTTCCCATTCCTGATGTAATCAGTGCAGAACTCTCAGGCACGACTACACACAAATTACCTTTGTGTTTGGGATTTGACACTTTTCTGTAGTGACGGCGAATTCTGTTCGAGGACAAACTTCACTTTCCCTAGGCCACATATCTAATGCCAGAGTGTAGATAAAAGCATGCTTATCGCTTCCATCCAGAAACAGGAAATCACTTTCAGGCCCAAACCTACAGCACAGTGTATAAGGAGTTGTCTGCTCCTACTTTCCCTGGTTCCTCTGGGATATGGGCTGAGGCAGGAAGAGATTTGATTTGGGGAATAATGGTAAAGAGGAGCTTGAGAGGTCAAGAGGATGCCATTTCCACAATTAATCATGTTCTTCAGAGTTATGTCAGCTACGCTGGAGGTGCCACTCTCCTCCGAAGCCATTGGGAACCAATCACAGCACCACAGTTCACACCTTCACTTCAGCCACAGTTTTACATTCTGTCTCTCTTTACAAAGTGTTACAGATTCGATGTGTCATTTGTCAAGAAACTTACATGTATGTATGCATGGTAAAATGGGTGCTGGGTTAACACATCTCCAGGGTGAAGAATATGGAATTTTAATTGACACATTGGCATTAATGTTGGCAATTTAATTCATGGGAAAGAAATGTCAGGGATTTTAACATGTGCTGCCATGACAATTTAACTAAGAACAATGAATAAACACTCCTCTGTTCTCCCCAGTGTGTTCAGCTCATGGTTACCAGGATGTCTACAACAAAATTTGTGCTAAAAAACAATGGCAATTTAACAGAATATTCCAGGTTCAGAACAGCTTAAAGGGTAATTCACCCAAAAATGAAAATTCTGTTATCATTTGAACACAAAAGAAGATATTTTGAAGAATGTCGTTAATCAGACAGTTGATGGTATCCATTGACTTTTATAGTATTTTTTTTCCTACTATGAAAGTCAACGGCTACAGTCAACTGTCTGATTACCAACACACAACCAGCTTACAAGATTTAAACAATGTGAGTTAATATGATTTAAGTGTGAAAAAATGCTTACTAACTTTTCTGTGTAATGTTATATTCAACTTTACCACTTTGTTGCCATGATAATGAACTGCCATAAACAATAAAACCCTCAAAAATTGGCCCCATTCCCTTCCATTTTAAGTCCCTGACTGTAACCTAGATTTTTGTTTTTAAGAGAATTAAGGACATTATTATTTAATTATTTACTTTAATTAGATTTTTTTTTATAATCAACAGTATGCCACAAAATGCTGTTCATTGAGCTTAACTGAACACATTATTTCAGTTAATTTAACACATAGTTAAACTGGATTGCTGGTGGTTAGTGACATTGAAGGGTTAGTTCACTCAAAAATGAAATTTCTGTCATTAAGTACTCAGCCTCATGTCATTCCAAACCTGCAAGACCTTCGTTCATCTTTGGAACACAAATTAAGACATTTTTGATGAAATACGAGGGTTTTTTTATCTCCCATAAAAAGCAACGAAATTACCACCTTCAAGATCCAGAGTAGTAGTAAAGACATTGTTAAAATAAGGGGCTTTCACATCGAATAGTTCTAGGAACTCAGTTCTAGGAACTAGCCACTAGGATAGTTCCCAGAGAACTAATTTATCCCCTGGGCCGCTTTCCTGGTTGCATTCGCATCGGGAATAGGAACTGTGAAGCGGCTGACAACGGCATCTTTAAGCGCAGCATTTACAAACACTGGTGCATGGAAGACGCCGTGATCGGAGCTGTGTTTGTTGTGTGTCGTGGGTGTCATGATAACGTAGATGGAATGTAAACGCATAATTTATGCGACTGAACGAGCAAAAAGTGGGGCTAAGAGACAAAATCTCCTATGACAACTTTCAGTATTACATATCGTTGAGGCTGAGAAAAGAACACAACCCTGCAGACAACAGGTAAATGCCGTTATTGCTGTTTTCCATGTTCGTGTTTAAATATGTAAATATGTTATATGTAATTTTGACATAAGTTTGACCAATCAACGTATACTCACGTCACTGATAGTTCCTATAGTGCTGGTTTATACCCTACTCTGAGGTAAGAGCTAATTTAGTCCCCCCAAAAGGTGTTTCTAGAACTAAAATCGTTCCTAATTCCTGCGGTGCGAACACAGCAAAATCCGGGTACTTCAGTCAATAATTCTAGGAACTATGCAAAGGTTTCTCCGGTGCGAAAGCCCCTATAGTCAACGTGACTACAGTGGTTCAACCTTAATGTTATGAAGCAATGAGAATACTTTTTGTTTGCAAAAAATAACGACTGTATTCAACAATTTTTCCTCTTCCTTATCAGTCTCCTACGCAGTTGATGCAGTGAACGCTTTGCAGAGCTTCCGTGTTCTACGTCAGAACGTCGACTCTGTATTGGCCAGTTCCAGCATCAGCATCACACGCATGCATTGTGCTCACATGAACAGCGTCGGCCAATAATGAGCCAAAATAACGTATTTTGTGTTCCGAGGTGTTGCGGGTTTGGAACGACATGAGAGTGAGTAATTAATGACAGAAATGTAATTTTTGGGTGAACTAACCCTTTAAAATACTGCATGCAAAGCAGCACAACTGCTATTGAATTTGCCACAGAAATTTTTAGCATGCCAGTGACTTCAAATATATACATTTTCTGCTATTTTGAAAGCAATTTAGATATCTGCTAGAATCAGTGTCATTATACATATAAGAAACATCAGTGGATCGAACAGCAACCCATCCCATTCTGTGATATGAACAGAACATGACACTAATATGACAGTGAAAATGTTATGTCTAATGACACTGTTACATATCTGGAAAGACAGATGGAGTGTGTGTGGATGTATGTGAAGAGAAATGTGCCCTGAGAGTGTTTCAGATATATCAGACATTGAATCTTTGAGCACTTATCTGAAATGACTGATACATTTTTTTTCTGTCCCTCCATACAAAGTTACACAATATACTGAAAAGATTTTCCAATAATGTGCCAGAGTCAGCCTTGAAGAAAATTCAATAATGATCAAAAGTGATAGCACTGAGATATACTTCGCATGTGGTTCAACAGACACCAAGAAGTTACTTTCAAAAGCATTAGGTAGGGTACACCATTAAACTAATAACTAATTTTCTTTGGACGTGAACCTCATGGAAATAATAAAATGATTCTGAAAAGTTAAATTAGTTTTGAGAAAAGTATTCAATTTCTTGTTGGGGTCACTGTGCATTTTTAGTCTATCGTGTCAGTTTTTCAGTAATAAACACTTAAGTATATCTCAACAGTCTTCTTACTTTTAATTAAGATTCGTGATGTAAATCATCCGTTTGTGGGCTGTGTACTCCGACAGGTTCATTCAACAAGATTAAAGTTGCCTGCCTTTCATATTTGTCTCGACTGAAGAGAAATCTGCCTCACTGTCAGCTGGTGATTGTCCATTCCACAAAGCCATCTGCAAATGAATGCAAATCTCACTTTTTAAAGGACACAGGAGTCTGTTTCCTAGTCAAGAAGAACAAACTACCGTTCTGCTGGAGCGCCTTGCCTTCTTTTCTAAAGCCATTCATCACATTGTCAATTACTGTAGGAGAAAAGAGAAAGTGCATACATAAATCACCATTATGAGTAGGGTCGGGAAAGAGGCAGGCAAGGTGAGGACACAGACTCACCAAAGTATGAGTCACAAAACATTTAGGCTTGATCTACTTCAAATTCTTCTCGTAACTGATAATGTGGTGGAAATCATTCCCAGTCTGCTGAATTGAACTTAAGGGATAGTTTACCCAAAAAAGAAGAAGAAACAAACAAATTAAAGAACATTCTGTGATTATTTACTCATGCTGATGTTGTTTTAAAGCTTTATGACTTTCCTTCTTCAGTGGAACACAAAATAAAAAGATGTTCATTGAAGATGTTGAATCTTATTCACATTGCTCTTTTCCATAAGTAACCACAGGCTGTCAAGCTCCAAATAATTATATCAAATTGTAATATTTGTTACATTTTTTTAATTATTAAATAAAAATGAATGACATTTCTTTAAGACATATGATTTTGTGTTACACAAAAGAAATTCATACTGGTTTATAAAAACAAACAAAAAATGATTTCTGAGTGTACTATCCTTTTGAGAATCTCTTGAGATACTCTTGATCTAACTGTTAATGTGTGAAGGTAGCCTCCAAAAAAGCAATAAAATGAATGTAGAAAAACACACTGAGCTTCATTTTACAGCTCATATTTACAGTAAGTGGCTGAAAATCCATAGATATAATGTGCCTATCATTGTTACTTCCCTGATGAGACATTAAGAGTTTTTGATCAGTCATTCTCATGTGCAGCTGAGCATGGTGAAACTTAAGCAGGGAGTGTGGTAATACGGTAAAATCAACAGCTAGGCGTTTTGCCTTGGCAGGTCTGTTTAAGTTGTTGTAGCATGAATCATCAGATAATTCTAAACCTGGAAGCCCCCAGCAACGAATGCACATCCCACCCTTACTGCAAAGTCCCAGTCACCTTCTCAAGAACTCTAATGCCTAATAATGAGTAAGTAGGGAGACAGGGAACAAGGTGGACTTACTGTATTCCCTCTGTTCTCAATGGTATGAAAGAAATTGGAGGTCAGAAAGACAGTGTGAAAAAGAGATCGGGGTGCTCAGCAGTCATTATTCATGTTTAAAGAAGTCCCTCTGCACTTTTCCATGACCATCTCATTCGCTGATGTGCAACTTTGTTTAGTAATGCATCTGTGTCCATTTCCACAGCCCATTACAGGCATCTGTCTCCATTAAAGACCAGGATGAGGGAGAATCCCCATAGGAAAAGAACAATACACACAATGTTTTTTCTATCATAGAGGAGACTTTCCATTGACTTCTATTGTTTCATAGAATTACATTAAGGTAACCCTTACAGAAACCTTTCTAAATTTTTACATTTTCATTAAGCTATTATTTTTTGTGCTTATTAAATAATCTTTGATCGATACCAGCATATGATTAGAAACCTCAGTGCCATTCAGAACTGAGAATTTAAAATAAAAAATGCACTCAATTCTAAAATTCTTAAAAGTTCTAAAAATTCTTAAAAGTTAAATTGAGGTAACAAACAGGACAGAATTTTGAATTTAAATGGAAGGAATTATAATTATAATTAAAATGAACTGAAAATTAAAACAAAGTGGACAGATGGAAAAACAAAGGACAGGTGGAACAAACAATGGACACAGGGAACAAACAATTGTCGAATGGAACAAACAATGGACACATGGGAAATGGACAAATGGAACAAACAATGGATACATGGAACAAGCAATGGATCAGTGTAGCCAGCAATGGAACAAACAATGGACAGGTGGAACACACAATGGGTGGAAAACAGTGGACACGTAAAAAACAATTTGTTTTTCATAAAAAACAAACAAATGTACATATGGAACAAACAATTGACAGGTGGAACACACAATGGATGGGAAACAATGGACAGGTGGGACAAACGATTGACAAATGGAACAACCAATGTACAGATGGAACAAACAATGTATGGGTGGATGGATGAGCAGATAAACTGGCAGGACGTTAGAAAGAAAAAAGAACATTAGAATGAGCATGAGCTGAGTGCATATAAAGAAAGATGTAACTTATATGGTTTTATTGATCTCAATGAAAAGAACACTGAACATATACTGAGCTCTTTTCGGCTCATGCATCAGGACATCATAAAAACCTTTTCACACTTGTGATACACAGAATCACACTTAGAGGAACAGAGCATAATTATTCTGATATGAATTTTGAAAAAGCCCAGTGGACGAGGATGAGCAGAGGTGAAAAGAAAAGTACTTAAAATTTCACACCACGGAGCACAGAATGAAGAAAACAAACACGTTCAACCCAAAGTCTCTGCTCGGGCCAGAGGCTTCTGCTTAATGAGAGGTGAAACAGGAAAAGAAAAAGACTAAGTGAGAGAGGGAGACTGAATGATAAACATGCATTACATCACACATTCCAGAGATAACCAAGAACTTTGATGGGAGCATTTGTGTCTATTAGTCATCAAAGCATAAATTAATTTGTTGTCTGCTTTTCATCAAGGTGTGTGTGGGAGGGGGGGTTTGGTACGGAAGCGTTATGATGGTGGGAAGCTTATTTGGTGACCTGCAGTTATCTGTCACTAAAATGACAGTTTGGGAATTGATAGGTGTTAAGCTGTTTGAACTACAGCCATGGTCTTATCTTAAGACGAGCCACCTGCACCCTCACATTTGTCCCTCCCCCGTCACGGTAATGTCTAAAGTCTGCCCATCAGACATTAAAGTCATAAGAAAATGTCACTCAAGGCCTTCTTTCTCTTTGTCTACATCTCAGATTTTTCACAATACAGACAGAAAAAATATAATTATATTTAATTTAATATATATATATATATTTTTTACTTTAGAAGAAACATTACGTCATGAATGAAATAGTTAGATTCATGCTGTTCATTAGTACACTGGATGTTAGGATTCAACAACTTTTACATTTTGTTGATCTGAATAAGTAAAATGTGTTTTTTTTTTTTTTTTTTAAATAATTTCCCCTATTCCATATTTTTTTTCAGAGACAAATGTAGGCTAAGTAAACCATTTGCAGGTTGATTCCAAAAAGTTTAAACACTCTGTGGAACTATCAAAACTTTGCTCTGTTTGTTTGAACATTTTGACCAACCTAACATAGCAACAGGCTCAACCAATGGTGTGAGTTTGGGGTGGGGCTATCTGTTTAGCTCAAAATTTTCTTTAAAATCAAAATTATTTTCTCTGGTCATCAACACAATGTAAATGCCATTAATAAAGCTTAACTTTAATATTCTGTAAATCTTAACTTTAATAAGTTTAATACATTTACTAAGTAGATAAGGTGTTTTTTTATGTAAAATATGATAACAGAAACAGTGACAAAGACAAAAAGCAGCGTTCATATGATATGATCCTGGTTTAATTGCAACGTAAATAGCGACTGATTATGATATTATAAACAACCCGAATTCCAGAAATGTTGGAACGTTTTTTAAATTTGAATAAAATGAAAACTAAAAGACTTTCAAATATCATGAGCCAATATTTTATTCACAATAGAATATAGATAACATCACAAATGTTTAAACTGAGAAATTTTACACTTTTATCCACTAAATGAGCTCATTTCAAATTTGATGCCTGCTACAGGTCTCAAAAAAGTTGGCACGGGGGCAACAAATGGCTGAAAAAGCAAGAAATTTTGAAAAGATTCAGCTGCGAGAACATCTAACAACTAATTAAGTTAATTGATATCAGGTCTGTAACATGATTAGCAATAAAAGGGATGTATTAGAGAGGCAGAGTCTCTCAGAAGTAAAGATGGGCAGAGGCTCTCCAATCTGTGAAAGAGTGTTTAAAAAGATTGTGGAATACTTTAAAAACAATGTTCCTCAATGTCAAATTGCAAAGGCTTTGCAAATCTCATCATCTACAGTGCATAACATCATCAAAAGTTTCAGAGAAACTGGAGAAATCTCTGTGCGTAAGGGACAAGGCCGAAGACCTTTATTGGATGCCCGTAGTCTTTGGGCCCTCAGGCGACACTGCATCACTCATCGGCATGATTGTGTCAATGACATTACTAAATGTTACTTCCAGAAACCACTGTTGGTAAACACAATCCGCCATGCCATCTGCAGATGCCAACTAAAGCTCTATCATGCAAAAAGGAAGACATATGTGAACATGGTCCAGAAGCGCCATCATGTCCTGTGGGCCAAGGCACATTCAAAATGGACTGTTTCAAAGTGGAAAAGTGTTCTATGGTCAGACAAGTCCAAATTTGACATTCTTGTTGGAAATCACGGACGCCGTGTCCTTCGGGCTAAAGAGGAGGGAGACCTTCCAGCGTGCTATCAGTGTTCAGTTCAAAAGCCAGCATCTCTGATGGTATGGGCGTGCATAATTGCATACAGTATGGGCAGCTTGCATGTTTTGGAAGGCACTATGAATGCTGAAAGGTATATAAAGGTTTTAGAGCAACATATGCTCCCTTCCAGATGACATCTATTTCAGGGAAGGCCTTGTGTATTTCAGCAGGACAATGCAAAACCACATACTGCAGCTATTACAACAGCATGGCTTCGTCGAAGAGTCTGGGTACTGAATTGGCCTGCCTGCAGTCCAGATCTTTCACCTATAGAGAAAAATACATCAAAGACGACCACAAACTCTTCAGCAGCTGGAAACCTATATCAGGCAAGAATGGGACCAAATTCCAACACCAAAACTCCAGAAACTCATAACCTTGATGCCCAGACGTCTTCAAACTGTTTTGAAAAGAAGAGGAGATGCTACACCATGGTAAACATGCCCCCGTCCCAACTATTTTGAGACCTGTAGCAGGCATCAAATTTGAAATGAGCTCATTTTGTGCATAAAATTGTAAAATTTCTCAGTTTAAACATTTGTTATGTTATCTATGTTCTATTGTGAATAAAATATTGGCTCATGTGATTTGAAAGTCTTTTAGTTTTCATTTTATTCAAATTTAAAAAAACGTCCCTACATTTCCGGAATTCGGGTTGTACAAAATACTTTTAGTTTTAGTTTTTGGCCTAGTGTATGTTTTTGGTTTCGGCCAATAACTTTCATTTCAGTGCGATGCTCAGCTTACGCAATTACCTTGGAATATTCCTTTGAATAGCACATTATCTATCTTGTAGCCCTTGGGTTTAACACCTTTGAATTAACCTTTTTGGGGCTCGGGGAAGAGCCAGACATCATCTGAGTGTGATGGGATCAATATACTCAGGTTCGGCAATGAGTCACAGAACATTTAGGTCTCCAACACAGCTTTTAATGCTCCAGCAAACTCGAGACAATAAGACTGGGAATATGTCCCCATTTCCTGTATGGACAAACAACCACTGCAGACAGCACTTTCAGACCTCTTGGTAATAACAAACACACACTCTTTGCAGATGCACACCTTTTAGTTTATGCAACTGTGCCATCTTTCTCCTGAGATCTAGAGGATGATGAAAAAAACAAACAGTATATATAAAGGTTTGAAGTATAACCAGCTTCCTTGATATACCAGGGCAACTGATGGGCCATGGGAAGCACAGCAGCTTTGTTTACAACAGGAGTGTTATTGATCTGAATCTCAGCTGTCTTAGATGTTTCTGTGATAGTGGTTTGCAGAAGCCGGATTACAGCAGACACAAATCTGACCTGTAGCATCACTTCTAATGTCCAATCACAGCAGGAACAAGAGTCATCGGATATTACATGAACGCAGTGTGGCTTTTCAATAAGAGTTTAAAGAAACGTATTTGGTCTCCTAAGGCTTTCAATTCCAATTTGAATTATTACAGTAATATGCATCAGGGCCATTTCAATATTTTCAGTCTGAGCTTTATGCGCCACAAGGTTTTAATAAACAAAGGAATTACTGAATGTAAATTTTATTGCACGGTTCACTCTGATGCTTTCTAGTATTCTAAATCAGTGCTTCTCAATTGGTTTTGCTTCAGAGCTCTACATTGGACATCAAGTGGCGACCCAAAAAAGAAACCAAAATGGTTTGTGATGCAAATGTAAACAAAAATTTCCTTAAAATCTTAATTAATATAAAAAATATGATTTTTTTTTTTTATTATAATTATTTTTAATACTAATCTTGAGGCAGGGGATTTGTTACACAATCACCACTTTGATGGCTATAATGGTGGAGAGTTTAGACAGACTTCTAGGACAGAGTTAACTAGGGATGCAACAATATTAAAATTCTGGCGATATAGTTATTTTCATTTTGTATCTGATAATTTATAAATGGGCGCTAATAAAATTCTATAGTATTTCGTCTAAATCAGTGGTTCTCAATTAGGGACGTAATGCAACTGTCACGATCACCAGCTGGAGTGCCCTTGATAGCCACCAGAGGGCACTCCACATAAGACTATTGGCATTCCCTCACAAACTACATTTCCCATAATTCTCTGTTCGCACTTATACGCACTCATTGCATTCAGCTTTTGCTCATTAGCTCATTACCTCTGCCTGCATTGCCTGGTTTTCTCAGTCGTTCTTTGCGAAGTCTTGTATGCGTCATTACTGCATGTCTGAGCACTCATTTTAGGCTTGTTCGAGATGCATCGGCGCTGCGCAGACCGATCGGTGTATGACATCAAAGTACCGCGAGAGTGATTCAAAAGTTCAGTCACATGCTCTCCAAACACTCTCGTGGTACTTTGATGTCATATGCCGATCGGTCTGCGCAGCGCCGATGCATCTCGAACAAGCCTATTGTGTCCTCTTCCTTGGTTTTGACCTTGCTTGCTATCTTTTGGATTTACCCTGTTTGCCTGTGTTCCTGTTTACTGTTAATGTTTGGACTGTTAACCCATGTGTTTTGACCTTTTGCCTGGCTTTTTGGATTACGTCTTTGGACTACCTTTAAATAAATTGCTGCATTTGGATCCTCAACCTTTGCATCTCCGAGCAGTAACGTTTTTGTACAATCTACTTATTCTCCGCAGATGGTTAAGTTTAGGGCTTTGAGGTGGACCTTCTTGTTTACTTTATTTCTAAAAAAAAAACCTTTCCAAAAAAACAAATCGCCATCTTGTAAAATATATATTTTTTTCTCATGATTTTGCTTTGCGAAAGAGAAAGGGACGAAGATAAGATCTATGAAGTCATGAGTGTATTCACATTCAGCAGCACAGATGTCTTTGCAAACTGTCCACCTCAACCACACACATTCACACCAACACCTCCAGGACTGTAAAGCAGGAGTCAGTGGCACCTTCTAATTAAGAAACTCTGGAACTGTACTGGCACCTGCATGAGTGTGAAAGTCACAAGGCTAGTTGAGACACATGACATCAGTGTCACACACTCCCATTCTCAAACACACTTGGTAAATTTTTCTGGCCACATCATGATTAGCATCTTCATATCGAAGACTTTTAAGCAAAAAAAAGATTTATCTTAAAGTGCTCCTTTTATGATTTTTTGAATATTACCTTTCATGTAGTGTGTAATATAGCTGTTTGTGAAGGGAAAAGGTCTGCAAAGTTTTAAAGATCAAAGTGCATGACTAATAAAGTTATTGTCTCCTAAAAGAAAGATTCGATTCTGAACTTCCGAAACGAGTCGTCAGCGATTCCAGTTTCACTTCTTGTTACATACATGGGTAACAATGTAACATTTGCATAATGTCAGTCTATGGTCTTTATTGGCTACCCGTGAACAACGTCTACTTTGACCTGCCCTCAAACACTGTAATTGTAGCTAAGGTCTGGAAGAGTACGGTTCATTTTGTCGACATGCCGAGAACATGCTGTTTTCAGCACTGCGAATTCACTTTGCATGCACTTCCAAAAGATGAGGACTCACACTGGAATTGATACAGAAAAAATGACAGCATAAATAATTTTCTTATCAATGTGTGTATACAAGTGCTGAAGAAGCCTCTGGAGCTGAATTTCAGATATAGTAATAGACATTTTGTTTTTTGGTGTGCACTGTAAGTGGTAGACCAATCAGGGCAGAGTAGGCTTGTGGAAAGGAGGGGTTTAGAGAGACTGAATCTTCAAACAAACCGACTCTCTGAGAAATAAGGTGATGTGCAATGTATATTTAATGTATAATGTATATGTTTTTTTTACCTTGAATGCATGTAAACGTATTGTAGGAGACTTCCATAACAAAATTAGAAATGTTTAAAATAGCATAATAGAGGCACTTTAAAGTAATACATGCATTGGTTTGCAAAAGCTGTAGAACTAAATAAGATGGCTAGTCTAACCAATCCAGTCTGAATCTAAGTCTAACTGGTTTTGTGCTTGGAGTAATATCTAACAAATCTAAATACTATGGATTCAATTAATCAATCAGCCCCTGAAACAGAAGAAAACGCCAAGAGACAAAGCTAACGCCTGCATATAAGGCCCCTCTAATCAATTACTGATTAAGCTGAGAGCCTGCACACCTTGACTATCTCAGTATTGACTGAGTATTGATTTAGCAGACCAACAAATAAGTGTAATTTATTATTTGTGACCCTGGACCACAAAACCAGTCATAAGTCGCACGGGTATATTTGTAGCAATAGCCAACAATACATTGTATGGGTCAAAATTATTGATTTTTCCTTTATGCCAAAAATCATTAGGATATAGTAAAGATCATGTTCCATGAAGATATTTTGTAAATTTCCTACCGTAAATATATAAAATATTTATTTTTGTGAGTGGATATGCATTGCTAAGGACTTCATTTGGACAACTTTAAAGGCAATTTTCTCAATATTTTTATTTTTTTGCACCCTCAGATTCCAGATTTTTAAATAGTTGGATCTCAGCGAAATATTGTCCTATCATACATCAATGGAAAGCTTATTTATTAAGCTTTCAGATGATGTATAAATCTCAATTTCAAAAAAATGACACTTATGACTGGTTTTGTGGTCCAGGGTCACATTTAGGGAATGAAATGTAATCCATAAATTCCATCACTAAGCATGATCATAGGTTAACTATTATAAGACCATGTTTTGTTCTTATATAATCTGATAGGAATAAATAAATAAATAAACATAATTAATTAGACAAAAATGTACAATTTACAATAAACACACTTTATATCCCAAATTCACTTGCATACATAAAATATGGTAAGCCTATCCTTTTACCAGGAGAAAATATCATTTTGATTTAGTTTTACGTAATCTATAGAACAAACATAAATAAATAAAAAATGCTTACAAAGTGAGATTTGTAAGTCATAAATTACTGTGTGTCAAAGGATCTACTGTATACTTTATTTCCCTAACCACAGCAGTTTAAAACCCAAGGGAGAAATTTCCACTGAGCATGTTAAAATTAAAAACAGACAAAACAACCTTCTCCAGATATTAACTGTCAAACAAAGGTACAGAAAGGCTTAAGTTGCATTACTACTTGTCCTAATGTCTGAACATTGGCTAAAATTAAAAACATTCATAAATATCCTTAGTGGTGTGAAAGATGGGTCACTGTGGTGGTTTATTTAGTTATAATAACAGACCAGCACATTATCCCACTAATTACAAAGCTAATTTAGAAATAAACAAATGTAGCCTATATAAAATACTTTATCAGCACTTCTGCTAAGAATAAGTCCATGACAATGCCGAAAACAACTGAGTTAGAACTCTAAAATGTTACAGCATTATTTTATGTTATTATAAATCAGATATCCAAGTTAGCCTACCAACGGTTTTAAACTTTCTCCCACCCAGCTTGTTGTGTCTCTTACTGGTTCATTGTTTGTCCCAGCGATGTTTTTATTTTCATTTTTTAACTAGAATAGAAAGTTTCCAGATATCTATAAAAACACTTATAGGCCTAAAGTCCGTTTGACACAATATGGCGGCAAATTAACGAGCACGAGACCGCAGAGTGATCATTGGTTTCCCGGAAAAGCAGTCAGTTTATACAGAGTAGTCTGGATGAGCGGTGATTATTCCTTACTTATTTTGACCACTTCCATCAACTTTTCTGTATTTACATATATGACGAGACACGCACGGGTAGCTATTAACGCAATTTACCGCGAAACGTTCGCCCGGTCTAAAATATAAACACTTATAATAGGCTTACTAGTGGATCAAGGAAGTATTGATGAGGTATTGACTCATTATTTAAATTTTGTTAATTCTGAACAACAAAAAAAGTTACATAAATGTACCAAGACACAGTTTTAACACCTTAAGTTCATGCAACTGCTCCCTGGACTTGTTTTAACATGGTTGATTGCTAGTAAAAAAATTATAAAATCATGCTTTGGTAAATCATATGACATAAACAATAGAAATTATGAATTAAAAATCGAAATTATGACATAAAAAGTAACAAAATCTGCCATAAAGAGCTTTTGACAGAATTGTCATAATTATGTCACAATTGTCATAATAAAACCTGTTTGTCAAGTTTGCTCTAGAAGCGCTATTAGTGTAATGGACAGTAAATTCATGTCTGGGGAATATGAAATATGATACAAGTAACTTTGAAAGCAATGTAATTCTTTAGCACAACACTGACATCTAATGGTGGATTGGAGAACTCGTCAAAGTATCAGCATCTATATTTCAAATATTTTGATGCCTGACAAACAACATAACAGCAAAATAAACGTTCATTAATTTGTAATATTTTATGTATTTCATTATATTTATATTAGATATTTAGACACCACCATGGCCTGCACTTTTTGACATTCTGTAGATGTTCTCTACCCATGGGCTCAGTGGGCCCCATGGTGCAGCTCCACTTCCAGGGTCAGTGAGCCCCGTGGCGCAGCTCTGCCTCTTAGCTCAGTGAGTCCAAGAATCTTATGTTCCGTATAATCTGTGAATATATCTGTGAATAGCTGCCATAATTCTTCAAACTCAATAAGGCTGATAAAATAATGAAACCTCATTCACAACAGTTTTAAATATATACTTCATTACAAAAATACAGATAGATAATTATACAATACACATTTATAAAGCTTTTACAGTAAGCCCAGCATTCTGCCATCCACTTCAGAAAAAGTGGGATGCAACCTACATGAGGTGAGCACTGACACAGGCTATATTCCAAAAACTGAACAACAATTGCAAAGACATGAACACAAAACCAGTGCAGGTAAAACATAACTAGAATACTGAGCATCTGGACAAGAGGCTGATGAAAATTACAGAGTACACATGCACAGAGCAAAAGCCTCAATTTGCTTAGTAAGACATCTGTGTGTGATTGAATTACGGTTAACATGTTCTGACAGAAGAAAAATGCACATAAATAAGCTGTTATTCAGTTCCAGTTTCATTAATACAAACTTCTAATAATCTTCACACAGAGACTGCTGTTTCTGTGATATTTAAACCTGAGCAAAATCGCAAAATGCGTAATGGAGTTCAAAGCAGAGTTCCACTTAAAATTAAATGAAAAAGATGATATTCTCATAATAGCTAAATCAGCAACTGAGAACAAATGAAAGACATGTCTTTAGTGGTCCCTTGATAAAGACAATGAAGACCAACAAAATTACCAAGAAATGGATGAATTAATAATATAGTAGGTAGGTGTATTTACAGTGTAAGTATATTGTCTGCAGTCATCATGGCACATGAAAAATGGGTTTATTCTAAAATAGTTAAAAAGGCATAAAAAAAATAATTAAAAACAAAAACAAAGACCAAATGTTGGTGATCTGTGGCTGTGCAGTCTCAGGCGCTGACTAATTTTAACACCACAGAATAGAATAAAACTAATGAAAAACTAGTATAAGCTGAAATTAGGTCTACAGTATGTACTGCATGCAACACCATGAAATGAGAGCTAACCGAAGTATGAGCATAATACATGTTGCATAAAGGTGCGGTCACATTATCATAAAATTTCACATGAAAAAGTCCATTGTCTATTGTCAATAATGTAGCAATGTATGAAGCACAGCTTACACAGAAGTTACTTTCTGTTAGTCATTCACCATGTGACCTTGAACCCTTTGCGGAATCTGTGTGGGGAAATCTTTCACCCTCATGTGAAATTCCTGATCACATGGAATCCTATTGAAATGACAGACTTTGTCTGCAAAAACTCGCTGAATAACAGTAAATGCGATTGTACCTTAATGGTCTATACATCCATTCAAAAGCTTATAGTGTCTGGCCAGTATACCCTGCAATGTTTTTACATAAAATAAGGGACGTAGCAACCATTACAATATTGAGCTGTGCTGATAAGATTTACATTATGTCCCCACTTTTCAGATTGTTCCTACACCCCTGCATAAAATATTCTTAATAAATAAACTACAAACATTTCACAGGCTGAATGCTGTAGTGTAAAATCACATTTGATGCAGTGAAAAGCAAACTTCTTAAGCAAAATATACAAACACATTTTTAACTGTTCACATTGCACTGTTGTACTTCAAGTAAGTGAATTTTGCATTTCTCTTGCATTGATTATAAGCAGTTAAGCAATGAATATTCAAATGACCTGCATAATCTATTAGCAAATATCTATTGTATAACTGGTCCACAGTCCATTGGCTTCTCATTGGCTTCACTGGAACGAAGATCAGCTCTGTTCTTCCTTTTCCTGCCATTAGAACCTGATACAAATCAGAGAGGTATGTTGAATGTATGATATATTCTTTTTACTTTAGTTTTCAAAGAATTAGTTTTTTTTCCATACAATGAATTTCCAAAACACTGGACCCCAAGAATTTTCATTGTATGGACATAAATGTATAACATTTTTCAAATTTTCTCTTTCATGTTTCACAGAAGAACGAAAGTCATGCAGGTTTAGCATGACATGAGGGTGAGTAAATGTTGACAGAATTTTCATTTTTGGGTGAACTATTCCTTTAATAATCATATAGTCATACTACCTATGTCTAGATGGACCATAGGAGTCCAGCATTTGAGTGCTGGCCTGCTCCAGATTCCAGCCGCATCTCTCCAGAGCTTCCACGCATTCAGGCCGAGCCTTCAAACCCAGTCGGAACAACTGCTCCACCTACATCAGGAAACAGTCATCTATGTGTAAATGCTTCAAAGATCTTTGATCATCCATGAGCACCTCTCACTTTTGTGTCTGAATGAAGCACACAGATACCTTCAGATATTTCACGGCCTCCTGAGCATTCCAGCTGTGTGTCTGAAGGGCCGTTTGACACTCTTCTACAGTCACTCCATGTACCGCCTCCTGCACCTACAGAAACAACCAATCAGCCATCTCAGAATACCATGACATCATTGAGTACCCAATGGTGAGAGTATCTGGAAAAAAATTGCTTACTTGTTGTAGCTTGATACGGTTGTAGGCACCTGCTTGAGTGCTGCTCGGCCAAGCCAGACTGTTGGAAGTCCCGCTGTTACTGGTGTGGCCAGGGGAAGCATTGGGCTTGTTGACTTGCTGTTGAACCATTGGCCTCACAGTGGCCATATTTGGGGTTCTTTTCTCATCGTTTCCTTCTGAATCCTTCAAGAACCTCTCATACTTGTCCAGGTATGCCGGTTTATCAGGTAGCAAGTAGTAATGAGTGGTGCTGGCCTTCACGCCACCATACACGATAGGCAGGATGCAGGGACTCTTAGCCGGAGTCTGGCCCACTTCAGTAGATCCGTACTGAGAACTTGCAGTGGTGGCTGTTGATGTAGATGATGTGGTGGAGGAGCTGGATGGCGCAGAGGAATATGACGACGGGGATAGGCAGGAGCCCAATGATCCGACGCAACAGAGGCTGGATCTCTGTTGAGGGGAGCCAC
The DNA here is from genome assembly GCF_019924925.1 of Ctenopharyngodon idella. Taxonomy (NCBI): domain Eukaryota; kingdom Metazoa; phylum Chordata; class Actinopteri; order Cypriniformes; family Xenocyprididae; genus Ctenopharyngodon; species Ctenopharyngodon idella. The sequence continues at coordinate 13,572,601 of NC_067242.1, forward strand.
CTTGTGGCGCCATGGGGCTCGGCGCCCGAGAGTTGGGCTGAGATAGAGCATGATCCCTTGGGGGTATCTGAGGTGGACAGCGGCTCCCGTCTTCATGGTCTCCAAGGGAAACCGACAATCTGCTGCCATATATTCCTGCCCGCTTAGAAGGCCGCATGGGTGGGATTGGGATTCTTGGAGGGATTTGAGGCTTGTCCTCATAGGAGGAGGGCAGGATGATCTGGCGGTGTGGGGCGAGAGCTGAAGGAGTCGGGAGGGGTGAAGAAGGGAGTGAACGTCCGGTCGGAGGGACCCGAAGCTTCACCATCACCTCCCTTTGTAGCTCCTTGAAGATGTCTGCTGATTGTGAAAATGAGTGGGATTCCTCAACATGCTTGGGTGGTAGAAAGAGGTTGTCCTCCACATTGCATTTACCATCGACTTTAATGTTATCCTTTGATTGTGTTTGTTCAGATACAGTGTCTTCCTGCACCGCAGATGAATTTATGGAGCTCACTTCCATGTCTTCCTGTTCAGCGCACTCCACGGCCACCTCGTCGTACGCCGGAAGGGGAGGCAGGGGCCGCATGTCCCAATCCACCACTGGAGTAGGGTGCATGGGGTTGGGCAGGCCTCGATTGGGGCTCTGCAGTGGCGCCATATCCAAGATAGAAGCAGCGTAGGATACAGGTGGTTTTGCTGTGCTGGGGTTGGGCGTCTCGGTAATGGGTGAGGGTGATGTAGAGCTGAAACTATCGTCTCCAAAGTCAATGAGTGAGACTTCGCTAAGACGGTCACTCGGACTAGTGCTTTCCCAAGGCCGGAGGCGTAAACCCAGGTAATTGGGAGTCTTAAGCGAGAGCTTCTTCACACCCGTCACTATCAGATCATCATCATTGTCCAGCACAGAGTCGTAAAATGGTTCTGGGAACAAGATATCGGGCAAAATGTAAAAAAAATTGTTTTTGTCATTCAGTGATTCTTAGAAGAGAAAAGGTTCTTACTCTTAAGAAGAACTGCTGGTTTAGGAGGTCTGGGAGGAGGTTGTTCTGACACAAAAGTTGAAGAAGAAAAGATCAGAAATAAAAGAAGACAGAGCGAAAGAGAGAAGTTGTGAATTTGAAGAAGATCAGAACAGCACAGCTCAACAAATCAATCCATTGCTTACTTTTAGCCCGGTTTGGAAGTTTAGTGGGCTTGGCCGTATTTGAATCCAACCCAAGAACATCTGGAGGATCCATGGGATTTCCAAGGTACAGACTGAACACAAAGCACATGGGGTAAATAAGTAAATCCACTTCTGTGTATTTTCAGTCATTCAGTGGTTTTCAATAAGTGGGCAGAGATGACTAAACAGTACTTAAATCAACAAATTACTATGAATATATTAAAATAATTGAAATGTATATGTAATTAAAATGTAATTAAATTAAAATGCTTAAAATACAATACAAAATCAAGATGAGACTGATTTCAATTCAAACCGAGATTTCCTATATAATAATATAATAAAAATAATAAATAAATACATATTTATTTTTTTACCCCTCAATAACTTTTTTTTTTTTTTATTGAAAATCACACAGTTCTTGAAACATTTGAAATCACAAAACAAATCTAATTGCTAATTTAACATATCCATACTCAAAGTTTCCGTTTAAAAAGTTTGAAAGCAAGCAGCTTTATTATAATTACAGCAGAAATCCCAGAAGTAGCATATTTCAGGAGCTTTTAAGTCAAAAAGGTTGAGAATTACTGGTTTAAAATAATATATTGCTGTTCCCTAGTGGTGAACACAAGTAAAGCAGTCTGTTCCCTGAAAGAGAGAAAACTATCTCTTGTCTGCTATCAAGAGGTCAATCATGCATGGTTATGGAATATTACTCATCGATCTTGTCAGGGGCACCCCAACTTCGGTGTGGGTCTGTGTCTCCATGGCCTGTATGGATGAAACTGTGCTTGAGAGGTCGGCTGATGTCGTGGGCAGACAGACCAGCCACAGAGGTCACCACATTCCTAGGGAACTGTCCCACCTTCAGGGTCTGTCTGTTCTGACCTCTCCACCAGTAGTTCTCTGCTCTGCAGCACAGAAAATAGGCTGTAAAAACAAACTAAAAGAACTAAATACACACAAACATTTTTTAAAGAAAGCAAGGCTGTTCTGTTCAACATTCATGTCCTTAGCATAAATGGTGAAAAATTAGGACTGTCAAGACTTGTAAATCATTTAATGATTATTAAATGTCTTGATCAAATTAAAAAAAATTTTTTCTTTCCAAGGCTGTGGGTTAACAGTGACCACATAATACAGTAGTTTCCTACACCTGGCTGACCCAAAAAACTCGCCCTCACCTGCCCTCAATGATAGTGATGATGTCATTGGCATGAATTTTAAGTTTGTCTGGTTCATCAAAGTCCTGCAGTGCCCTCATGTCAGTGGGCATTGTCTATAAGTGAATTGGAAAGACTTTATTAATTAAAACAACCAATAATTATATTGACATTCTGGTGTATGTGCGATACAATAAAAAGACTTTGATACAAGGACATTCTAACCAGTGTCATCTTCTGCTGTTACTATCAAAGACCTTACCTCCACAAGGAAGTCCCTGAGGGACACAAATGTCGGCCTATCCTCGGGTTTGGGCGACCAGCACTGCAGCATGACATTATAAATGTCCTGCGGACAGTCCTCTGGTTTGATAAGCCTCTCTCCCTCCTTGTCGATTTTATGGAGAATCTATGCAAAAGGACACAGATGTCACACCAACTTTACTTACAGAAAGAAGTGTTTAAGGTCAGGTATGTGTGTATACCTGACTACCATTGAGTCCAACCCATGGTTCCTGCCCGTGGGTGAACATTTCCCACAATGTTACTCCAAACATCCAGGTATCACTGGCGTGGGAGAAGGTACGTGTCTTCAGGCTCTCTGGAGCACACCTGCAAAGCACAGAGCATGTCAACATGGGCTGAGGGAATGAATAAAAAGTAGATGGTGGTCTATAACTCTTCTCACCAGGCAAAAGGGACTTTGTGATGCTCCTGCATCACATAATGATCATCGTTTTTAGGCAAGGCCCTCATTAGGCCAAAGTCACCGATCTTGATGAGGTCGTTGGAGGCTAAAAGGATGTTGCGTGCAGCCAGATCTCTGTGAATGAATCGTCGGGACTCAAGGTATGCCATGCCACAGGCGATCTGAACGGTGTAGTGGCACAGCACTGATATCAATATATGACCCTGACGCTTCCTCAGGCGGTCCAATAAAGCACCCAATGGGGCAAGTTCTGTCACCTGAAACACAAACAAGATGGGCAAAAGTATAGTTCACACAAAAATGAAAATCATTTACACTACCAGCATCATTACTCCAGTCTTAAGTGTTTTATGATCCTTCAGAAATCATTCTAATATGCTGATTTGGTGCTCAAGAAACATTTCTTATTGTTATCAGTGTTATGATGCTTAATGTTTTTGTGGAGATTTTTTCAGGATTCTTTGATGAATAGAACATTCAAAAGAACAGCATGTATCCTTAATGTGTCCTTGCTAAGTAAAAGTATTAATGTAGTTTGATTTGGTTCAGGTTTGTTTGCTTGAGTCACCATAAAGTTAGACTCATATAGGAACATAGTTGTGTTTTTAAAGACACAGAATGCCATTTTTAGTACTTCCTTACCATCTTCATGGGGTGTGTGAGGACAACACCATATAGACGAATGAGATTGTGGTGGTCCAGGGAGTGCATGGCGTTAACTTCCCTTATGAAGTCATCTAGACCTTCACCCTGGTCCAACAGGTCTGTCTTCAGGCACTTCACAGCCACACTCAGCTACAGCACAGGAAGAAAAGCTATGCATTATATTAATTTTGCATATGGAAAGCTAATCATTACTAGTGATGTTTATCTTCCTAACCACTCTTCCAGAGGGGGCTTGCCATTCTCCGCGTTTCACCACTCCGAAGGAGCCGTCTCCCAGTTTCTCGTAGAGGGTGAGGTCTCTGTCACTGATGAGGCAGGTGAGATCAGCTGGCTGACCCTCTGGTTGAGCTGATGATGGGGATGAGCTGCGGAACACCACTGGGGTCTGGGAATCTGAGTCAGGCCGCTTCCCGGTGAACACCTGCTGGCCCAAGATTAGAGACTACGGCTGAGGGTGATTCCACCTGCCTCTGACTAAAAGATGCAATAGCTCTTCACACAGTGAGAGGTGTCATTCATAAACCTGGCAGACATCAATGATAATCTATGTGAAACTCAAATGCAGCTATGAGAAAAAAAGTCTTATTATTAAGTAGTCGACGTATTTACAAAAAAATCTCCTTCAATGTTTCACAGAACAAAGAAAGTCATATAGGTCTGGAATGACATAAGGGTGAGTAAATGGTGACAGAATGAAAATTACCCACTTAATCACTTAAAACAATTCTCTTGCATTTTACATTTACGAATCACTTCAAACTTGGTCAGAATAAGGTCAAGACACGGCTGATGTAAAATTGCAAAAGGATTCTTGATATCTTAAATAGAGTTGCCATGGTAACACATTAAACTTTAATAGTCTTTTGGGCTGTTTTCATACTTAAAATTTCATGACATTCAGCACACACATTAGAGTTGTCGGCCGTTAGGCATAGGTAAAAAGTAAGAAATGGACATGGAGGGGAAGCTCTGTAGCCCCCTCTTTTGGCTAAAGTGATGGGATTTAACAGTTTTAACTTCAGTCGACAAACTCGCTGCATATATTATTCTCATGAAGCCGGATAACTTTCAGAATTACAGACATTAACAGGAAGTCTGCCATTTTTTCCATTTCAGGATCCTCACCATACCTTGCTCACCCATGACTTCCGTTTGCACATGGCCCTTCTCCTTTTTACTGCCTCCCACAGCCGTCTCTGACCTGCAGAGCCAGAGAGATAAAAAAAGTCAGAAGGTTTAAATATAATGAATATAATATAAAATAATATTCACCTCATCTTTTTTATATTATATTATATTATATTATATTATATTATACAGTTGATGAAAATGAAAATTATGTCATCATTTACACACCCTCATGGCCGCTAAAGTCTAAACGTTTATGTGTAATAAATTCTATGTTGAATCAAATAAAATATTTATTTTCTAAAGCTAATTTTTTAATGTCCATCTGACGCTTTTGACATTTAACCCAATAATGACTTTAAATCATCTTTTGGGGGTAATTACTCAGCCAAATTTGATGTGCGATTAATTTGCCATTAATTAGAGTAATTAATCACCACATTGTGTAATTAATTAGAATAAAAATTTTAATTGCTTAACAGCCCTAAAATAAATAAATAAACAAATAAATAATAATTTAATTATTTCTTCCAACATTTAAAACTCCTCTCCCACACTTAAAACACATGCAACCCCACTCACCTGGTCGGCCCATGCCGATCTTTTCAAGGTCCTCATTTTTGACATAGTCAAAGTGTGAGAGACGTGTGACATTGAGGTCATCACGGATACGCAGAAAATATTGCTGGAGCTGCACATCGGTGAGCAGCTCCATGAGCCACTCTGTGCCTTCGTCAGACTGCATGTCTCCACCGTCCGGCTGCACACACAACATAAGAACATCTTATATTGTTTTAAGCATAAACAATATTATCCTTCACAGTTCTGCTTCTCAAGTAAACCTGTTATTTTAAGGATATTTCAATATTTTTCCCAGAAAACAAGACAAAAATACAGTTTTTTAGCTCTGTAGAGAAAAGCGTAAACCACATCTTTTACCTCGTCTTTTACATTATACTGCCGCTGGTATTCTGAGACTGCCGCCATTTGTACATGGAAAGCAGTGCTTTCAGGAAGTGTGTGTATGAGTGAACTGCACTCCCTCGGGGTGTGTCCTGTTTTTACAGTAAACTGTCAAGCGTCTCCTCTAATCTGCAAGATATATTTGCTTGATTCTTCTTCCTCCCATCAGCAGCAACACAAAGCTCTCTTTTATAAGCTAAAGTCAAGAATAACGTGTGTAATCTGATTCCTCGCTGAAAAAATAGTTGCAGTCTCATGTGAAACTGTGTATTCTGTTGCAAAACCTCTGCCCAGCCTCCTGAGAATTAATGTGAAAGATTATTCCCACCCTTTTGGGTGAATGAATCAGTGCGCAGACCGCGCACAGTGCCTTAAATCCAGTTAATTGCAGCTCTGTCCTGTCTTCCAAACAAGTCAACATCCATCCTCTGTCTCATCTTCTTAAGTCTCGAGTCTCAGTCAGATGAATAAAAAGGTCACAGCTTGTTAACGGTAAGGCATTTCCATATTAGTGTCTTTTCCAGAAGCAGCATTTTGCTTTCTCTTGCTGAGTCACTGCGAGATGCAGTACGAGTGCGGCGGACCTCAAAACACAAACCTTAAGCAGTACTGCTGTACAAAACTGAATGTGCTCCACACTGCACTGCTTAACCTCCCCCACACCTCCCCCCCCCAACATCATTGTAAAAATATTTGTGGCCATTTTTATAGTGACAGGAAATGACTGAAATAGGATTAGCAAACATCTCAAGCCGGATTCAAACACAGGTAACTCACAAATGTGTCACCACACTACATGCATGTACAACAACAACGGATGGACGTATAGACAGACAGACAAACTAGATAGATAGATAGATAGATAGATAGATAGTGTATTTCTCCAGTGATTTTACATACAGGGTTCCCACTTTTTCATGAACACCAGATTCAAGGACTTTCAAGGACTTTTTAAAGCACCGTTTATTTTATATCAAGCACCTATCAAATTCACATCCCAGCATATGAAGCGTCATGAAAGACCTCTTACAGTACTTATTATTTTAATCCTCCTATTGCATTTGCATCCATTTTAACCCGGAAGAGGTACAGAATCAGTTGTACATTAATTTTGGAAATATATTAAAACCATTTGCAGCTTTCTTATCCCTAATGCTAACAATTATTCCATACTAGTTTTGGTTTTCATTTTTTATGAATCATTACTTGAGTAAAAACATTATAATATAGAGAGAACATAATAAAAATACATTTTGCAATTGAGTGAAAAAAAAAAAATGATTATATGGATTGTAATTATGGCTTATAAAGTCAGAATATATACAATATATTATAGATATAAGCATGCAATTCTGAGAAAAGAAAGTCAGAATTGAGAGATATAAATGGGCACTTCTGAGAAAAAAAAATCAGAATTGCAATTTATATATCACAATTCTGACTTTATAAGACACAATTGTGGCTTTATAATCACGCAATTCTGACTTTTTAACTCACAATTGTGAATTTAGGGTAGAGTGGGGGAAAACTAACTCTACATAGTATGCATAATATTCTTATTAATAAGTAGGGGTGAGTGATATGGCAAAAATATCACAATTCATGATTTGATCACAAATCTTTTTCATGTTGGTTTTACTACTTTTCCAGTGACTGAGCAGTACTGTCAAACTAATTTCCCTATATATTAAAAAAGTAGCCTTACAAGCCCACAAATTTTAAAAGAAAAAAGAATGACAGACTTTCAGATCGAGTGGATGAAGATAAAAATACTAATTTATGAGTTTCTTGTTAAAGCTACTGTATTAAGGAAATAGAAAAAAAAAAAAAAGAGGAAATTCTGTCATTATTTTCTCACCGTAGAAGTTGTTTAAAACCTGAATAAATTTCTTCTGTTAAACATACAAGTTTTTTTTTGAAGAATGTGGGTAAACAAACAGTTGCTGGTCCCCAGTAAGTTCCAAAGTAGGAAAGAAAACACTATGGATGTCAATGGGTACTAACCAAATATTTGGAAATATGTTCTTTTGTGTTCAGCACAAGCCAGAAATTAATACAGGTTTGGAACAACTTTAGAGTGAGAAAATAATGACAGAATTTCCTTTTTTTTTTTTTTTTTCTATTTCCTTAACACAGTAGCTTTAACAAGAAACTCATAAATTAGTATTTTTATCTTCATCCACTTGATCTGAAAGTCTGTCATTCTTTTTTCTTTTAAGAGTGTGTGCACTTCGGGTGTATCGCTCAGAAAAGCACGTGTCAGACCAGCACGCAGATAAAATGTTTAACCGGCAAGGCTTTAAAACTCATGCAAATAATAAACTTTTGTGATTGTGAATAACTGCGCTGTTCCATGAGTATAACTCTACCACTGTTTTAACATGTGATGTGAATGTATGTCGCTTTCTACTACACAGTATGTTGAGACCCTATAGCACGATACAACAATATTTCTTCAAAATCGCACACCCCTACAAGAATGTTCATTTCGGACACAGCAAGTGTCACAGCTTAAATGTCCAAACCCCGCCTAATAACAAGCAAGGGGAAGTACTGCAATGGAAAACACTTGGAAACTGATTGTAAAACAATATTCCAAAACAAATATACTAGGACTAAGAGGGGCGTGTTATAATGTTCACAAAATTATTCAAATTTAATTCAAGCACTTTCAAGGACCAACTTTCCAGGCCTTGAATTCATGTGTCTGAAATCCAAGTACTTTCAAGGCACGTGGGAACCCTGTACATAAATATGCCCAGACATAACCGATTTAGCTGACTGACCAATCAGAATCAAGTATTCCAGAGAGCTGCGTAACATATATATAGAGAGAGACAAAAAGGGTGTCAAAACTTCATTGATTCTTTTGGGGAAATGTACATCCACTTATAGAGCAGTAAATCAGGACATGTTCACCCATTCACTACTGATGAATTATGCAGCCTCCCAGTGTGAAACAGAGAGAGAGAGGGGTAATGGGTGTAGAGAGAAAATGATTGTGAGTTGCCTAAACACCCTGAATTAAAACAGTCCACAGATGTCCATAAACATATTTATTCGCACTTTTTCACTAAACACGTAAACCATCATAAATCACCCACTGAGTGTGACAATGACGCATTAACCCTTGGCAACTAGAGCATGACTAAGAGGAGCAGACAGAATGCCACATGGCATCTTTTTCCCTTTTAGAGATGCTATACGCACAAATATGAGGATTTCCAATATAGGACACTGTCGTAGGAGGCAGGGTGGGTGGAAATGTACACTCTTTGAAACTCTGATACTGTGAGTTAATATAATTATGCAACAGACTCACACTGGCCCTATATAGAGGAACAGCACATAGAGAAACAATATTTATATCCAATTTAAACAATTCATTCTTTGATTCAGGACATTCTAAGTTTAGAGAACTAAATAGAAATAAGTAGATAGACAGACAGACAGACAATCTACTGGCCTTATAATTTGGTACAGCACATATAGAAACAATATTCTAATATTTTATAACTAATTTAAACAATTCAGTCTTTTATTCAGGACCAAGTTTTAGAGAACTAAATATAGTCTTGCTTATTTACCCAGCGAGGCATTTATGGTTAAGTGATATCTAGAAGTGGTCTTACCAAGCTTTAGGCCAGTCCTGAGGTCTTCAGAAAATATCCAAAATAGCTAATGTCAGGGACGGTCCTCCGGCGGTCCAGTGTTTGACAGGGCCATGACAGGCACATATGAGCCAAATCAAGGCCGCTTCTGACTAGTCAACATCAAACTGCAAAACAAATTTACAAATGCAGAGATGAGTTATCTTGAGTTATCATAGTGAACATTTATAACCTTGTTACAATATGTCTTTGCAAACATTTGATACTAACGCAGAGATTTGCACAATAGATGCACATGATCGTGGACCCTGTAAGGTGAACATCATCCAGTTTACATGTTCAAATCGTTCTCGCTGACTGACTTTTTATAGACATGCAAGTTAATATGTATAATAACACTTGTTTTGGTTGCGAACAACTCTATGTTTAACAAATCTGTTGAGTGAATGATTCAATGAATCATTTCATTCATAACACACAAAACACTCACATTGTGTAACAACAGCATTCAAATATAAATTAATCTCTTTGGAGAATGGATTCAAAAGATTTGAATCACTAAAAGTAATATAATATAAAGTTATTTTAGTATCACTGAGATTTATATTTATCGTTTTCATTTTATGTATGCAATATTATAAATCCATTAAACTAAATTCCTCATGTTGCACACGGCTTGTTTTTCAGATTATTAATCGGAGTTCAGTAATGTATTTAAAAAATACCATATTAATAATCTGAAAAATAAGCCTTGTGCAACATAAGGAATAATATTCAGAGTAATTTACAGTTTGATTGATGCCTTTAGGCCAATGGATTTAAATGGGTTCAGTATTGTATAGCCTATAAAAGGGATAATTTTCTGAACATTTTACTATAAGTTTGATATCATAATGTCATATAGTTAAATTGTTTAATTGATTTATAGGGCTAATTAATATATATTTTATTTCTTGAAATTAAGCCTTGTGCTATGCAAAGGACATTTGTTTATATCCGGGTTGGTTTGGGCTGAAAAAAAATGAAATGCGCATAGAGATTAATGGGTATGAAACCGTATGCCTCGAACGTCAAACGTTTAACTAACTTTACCGCTGTAAGCGACTTTCGAGTCATCATCTCAGGCCCATTAGTGTGGTCTAGCTAGACAGCGCGCTAGGTTTTGAGACACAGCCACCTGTCTTCCATATATTCAGATAAAGCCGGGCACAACAAGCGTAAGTAACCTATAAATAGACAGTTAAGTTTAACGAAATAGGCATTAAAGGCCGGTGTTATCCATACTGATCACATGCTCTGTACTGATGCAGTCCTGCAGTCATCAGGATGGTTAGCGTAGCGCAGAGGTACCTGCTTCGATTCCCGAACATCCAGTGCAGTGGTCTGAGCTCACGTTCATATAGTTTTGAGTGAATTATATTTCAAAACAGACAAGACTGTCAAATGAATTACTTACCTCTTAAATAGTCGTTTTAAAGAAAGAGAATAAGCTGCTCAGCGGCCGTAATCCTTCTTCACCCTCGGTACAACAAGGATTGCATCTCTTTCTTAAAGCGACAGCGCTTTTTACGCAGACGAGCGCGCGGGGGCGTTTGTATCTTTATGGGAACCTTACATTGACTGTGCTTCATAACCCTTTCATGCATTATTTACGACAACCTCAGGCAGGATTTTTTCCTATGTGTTTTTATTGCTCTTAGGGCGTGGAAAACAAGATCTGAACCTTTTTTTTTTTATACACATTTTTTCAGAGATTTTCAGATATCAACTTGAGTGGACAAGATGCGTTTTTGGTTTTAACTTAAGAGATACTGTATTAAACATAATGCATTAATAACAGTAATAATGTTTATATTTAATAAAACAATGAATACAATTATATAAAATTATGTGAAAACTATAAAATATACAAAAAAAAAAAAAAAAAAACCATAATACAGCTTTAATTATTGTTGAGTTTGTTCCTGTTCGACCATCAGACGGATTAAAACTTCATACAAGTTGAACGTTTGTCTTTGATATCAGAACATGAGGATGTGAATCCATCAAAGATCTGGTGGAAACCCAACTCAGACTATGTAGAAATTTCGCTCATGCTCCCTCCAGTCTATGTCGATTTACTCTTATTATCTGATAATTCTGATGTTCAAAATGAACTCAACCTCAGACTGAAATTTACATTGATCTATTGATGTTTTCAGACTGTGAAAAAAAACTAGCGATCGGGTGTTTTTCAGTCTCATCTGAAATGAGCAGTGTTGAGAGTAACGCATTACAAGTAATCAGATGACCTTTTTTGATGTAACAAGCATTACTAGTAACATGTATTACATAATCAGATTACTTTTTTGATGTTAGGAGTAAATAACCATTACAAGTAACCAGTAATCAGATTACTTTTTGACATAATTGCAAATTACATTCTAATAACACAAATACATTTATTTACAACCAAAAAGTTACTGAATAAGAACAAGTCACAATATTGGTATGAATTGTAGATGAAATATAGCTAGTGATGAATGTAGTGGACAGATGATTAATCAGAATTTCCTCCCAATCTAAAATCAATACTTGGAAAATTTAACAATGATATGACTCCTGCTACCTGATGTTACAACATTTATTTATTTATTTATTTATTTTTTACCTTATTCCGAAACCAGAGCAACTTGGCATTTCTGACTGGCTGTCGGCCATCTTGGTTTGGAGAAGAAAAAAAATCAACATACAACGGCTTGAAACTTGGTGGCAGAATATAGGATGATGCACTAGAGTCCACTGTAGTGGTTGATGTGCAACTGTGCAATCAAAACCCATTGATATGCAAGAGATGGCTTTTTGAATAGCTGTCCACTGTAGTGACGTCTATGCTTGAAAGGGCTAAGCTAAATCTAAACGTGGAATTTGTACATGTTAAATAAAACATTTCTGTGTCCATTGAAGCTGTTTTCATTGGGGACTACAATGTTACTAGAGACACATTTTAACGTAATTTACTATAACATTGACAAATGATATCCTTCTAGTATTTGTTACAGACCTCATGAACAGTGAGCAGCCAGCAATAAATTATCATTCAGTTTTGCAATTCATTATTTGCGAGGACCAAATGACTAACAATTTTTTAAAACTAAGCCAGTTACAAATACACCCTTATCATAACATCTTTTGTATTTTTTTTTTTTTTTTTCCATAAAGTTGGCCCTCCCAGTTCAACAAATATGAACACAAACAAGTTAGTCACTATCAGGTGACAAACAAAAATGTTCAATGTTTTTCATTACAGATCTGTTTCATGTCTTGTGAGGTAAGAAAACAGTAAGTCTTACACAGCAGTAAACGTACTTGCAATGCCAGAGTTTATTTCAGAGTAAATCGAGGCTGACAGATTTTGAAAACACGCGTCAGTTAACATTTCACAGTAAACAAATGGCTGTTACCCCAACACCCAACACATCTGGACATATTCAAACAATCAATTTCAACTTCCCTGCTATTGATTTTTGATAAATTTGAATTTGGTAAATCATCCCTGCTTGTAAGTAACTGTTTAATCACAAATTGACCACATACAGCTTGAAGCATAAAGATCCTTTGCTTTGTTTTTAACACAATCTGTGATGTTTAGATTTAATTCATGCACATTTTTACATGCTATGAAAGACCAAACAAGTTCTGTTTCTGATAAGTACCACAAAGAAGAGAACAAGACGAAGTTTCAGAATAGTATGCAATACACACTTGCAAAACTTGTCCACCAAACTTTGTCAGAAGTGCCTTCAAACATGAAACCATTATGTAAAATCAGCAGCAAGCTAATCAGTCATACATCATATTCTAATCATTATGCAATATGAACATCCTCTTGCCTAAAAAAAAAAAAAAAAGTTACAGGTACAGAAATGCGCAAAAATCTGAAAGAGCTTCTTTATAAACTACACAATTACACTTTTTTGAAATCGCAACAAAAATAGACCAGAAAAGTGAAATCTGAAACAAGAACCCAATGAAACACTGAAAAGAAACTGACTCTGAAAAACAAGTCATGACTAGATGTAACTCACAATTTACTTCAATAGTTGCCTAATTAAATATAGTTATTAATAGTAACAAAGCAGGAAAAAGCCACACAAAAACACATGATAATAATGAAAAACAAATATTTACATAAACTATGGGAAACACTGTTCCCGATAATTTGATCCACCCTACAGTGAAATATGAGGATCACTGCCCTCGATATATACACGCCGGTAGGCAAAAACTACCTTTGAACACTCCACATTATGGAAGACACTGCTCCCGATAATGGTTTTAGAATAGAAATATAAATGTTACAGAGAAATGCTTTTGTCACTAAAATGCTTGAGCCCCCGAAGCCATTGTCAAAATGAAAAGTTGCCTTGCAAATTCATTAAATTTTTTCAGACCAACGAGAACTAAAAAGATACTTCAGTACAAGGAGATCTGAAAAACCAAATTTCAAAATCTTCACTCAACAGCCCAAATTGTTCTATTGGTTTCAGTTTTGCCAAATTAGGGCTTTTCTTCAAAAAAAAATAAAATAATTTTTTTTAAAGAAGAGGAACTGCTCCGTAAGTAATAAACCAGGTGCTTTTTAACTTATTTCCTCAAGCACCTGTAACAAGAGACATTTCTGATGCCAGCTGTTGGTAACATGCATTTCTGTTAGCAGATGCTGCTTTTAAGAACTGACAGTATAACCGTCACAATTATGGAAGGCACTGCTTCCGATAATTAAAAAAAAAAAAGACACTTTTATAGTGAACACTGTCACTGATAAATAAATAAGAAATAAATATAGTATGGTCCTCAGTTGGTCAAAAAGGCTGAGTTTGGGGGTTTTACACGAAGTGACTAAAATCCCCAAGTAGCAGCCGAGAACAAGGTTTACTCCATATGCAACTTGATGAGACATGGAAAAACATCTTTAAGAAAAATAACAACTTGAACCTGAAATGCACCTTAAAATCAGTTAGCAGAAGAGCTAAGCTTGTGCTCCAATGTCTTTATCATTTAATTTTGTATTATTTACCCTTAGTTTAGCAATAATACATATTATAATCTTCCAAATGCAATATACTAAGATGTATAGATATAATAAGACTGATAAGAATGATATCTGTATTTATTATCTCAATATAGTTCTTATGTTTAAAGAACTTCCACAATTTAGCTTAAAGCTGCCATCTCACTAATTTTGAAGATATGCTTGGTCAAAGTCATGGTTCCAAATCAAATCAGATCTACTTCATAGTGGCAGGATTATATATGTGTGTATCGAGTAGAACCTTTAAACAAAACCAATGTCAGGTTGGTGAAAAACACTATATCTCGTTGTCTAAGGCCCAGATATCTCCAGCCAGGTCATTGGCACAGCCCTGGATACTCCAGGTGAGTAGAGCAAACTTGTTTAGGACCTGGTCTATGTCGAAGCTTGCTTTTTTTTCATGTACATCCTTCAGGTACTTTTCCAGGTCTTCAGTGGCTTGCCACCCATTTCCAAAGAAAATGTGGCGGAACGGGACATCTCTCATAGAGACGTAAGGAGACAGAAAATTATGCTCCACCTTAAAAGAGGAAGAAAGTGACATTAACATGAGAACTTGGCCAATATGCATCAATCAATGATACAAGATGCGCCTAGAAAAGCCAAGAGAATACCTTTACCTTCATTATGCGGTTATTGAGTATGCGACACATCTCTATGTCATCCAGGTCGCTGTTATCGATGTCAGTAGTTAGAGAGGCTGCAGCACGACCAAAGGAGCCTTTTGCTGCATTCAGCCACTCCGTGGACAAAGACTCAATTTTATCGACCTGTTGAAAGTATTTTGAGAAACAAGCAAGTTATTTTGCAGATTAAAAACTGGTTCAAGTTTTTTTGTATCTCATTGCGAAAACAATGCTAACGACAAAAAGCATTACCTTGTCATCTTTGAGCATGTTAACACCAGTGATGATGGCGTTCACATGCTTATTGATCACACTGCTATACTTGGTAACGTCCAGTTTGAGGATGTGGTCATGAACGAGACGGAGGGCCATCTGCCCAGCAACCTGAGCAGCAAGCAAGGACAGCTCAACCACTTTCCCACCGGTGACGAAATCCAGTTTATTTTTATCATCCTTGTCGGTTCCAAAAAACTCGTAGTCAGCAGTGGCCTGGTGAAAATGTTTTTAATAAAATGAGTTTGCAAACATCTGGATGACTCTTTGTATATGACATTTACGAACAGAGCAACATTTAGGGCCATCAGTCTCTTAAAACCAATGGGTGGTGAGCTTGAATGGTAAGGAAAAGGCTTTTTGTGGAACTTAAAGGGATAGTTCACCCAAAAATGACAATTATCCCATGATTTACTCAACCTCAAGCAATCCTAGGTGTATATGACTATCTTCTTTCAGACAAACACAGTCTGAGTTATATTATAAAATATCCCGGCTCTACCAAGCTTTATAATGATAGTGAATGGCGCTCCTGATTTTGAAGTTCAAAAAAAATGCATTCATCCATCATAAAAGATATCCACACGGCTCCAGGGGATTAATAAAGGCCTTCTGAAGCAAAGTGATGGGTTTTTGTAAGAAAAATATCCATATTTAAAACTTCATAAAGTAAAATAACTAGCTTCCGGCAGATGGCCTACACAAATCAACTTACGCCAAAAGAGTAATCTTTGACCTGACGGATGACGCATTAATGAAAGCGGAAGCACAGAGGACATAGCAAAGCAAAACAAAACAAAGGTCACAAATTAGAAGTCTAAAACGAGAATTTTTAAAGTGAACTATCAGAGGATTTCAACATAAGAGGTGGCGTCTAAGATTACGCTACTCTATCTTACGTCATACATCGCTTCAGAATTTACAGACCGTCTGCCAAGCGGTAATTATTTTAGTTAAGGAAGTTTTAAATATGGATATTTTTCTTACAAAAACCCATCGCTTTGCTTAAGAAGGCCTTTATTAACCCCCTGGAGCCGTGTGGATTACTTTTATGATGGATGCAATTTTCCGGACTTCAAAATCTGAAGTGCCACTCACTGCTACCATTATAAAGCCTGTAAGAGCAAGGATATTTTTTAATATAACTCTTATTATAATTCTTATTATTATAACTCATAATTCTTCTGATTGAAGATTTTTTAATCACATTTTTTTATTTTTGATTAAATTGACAGGCCAACAAAACAAAACACAAAACAAAACCGCTTACCTGAGAAGAGATGAAACTAAAAGACACAGATGGGATTCCAGAAAAGGCCAGGAAAGGATATGCAGCATCATCCATCTGCATGGGTGTCAAACTGAGCACAAAACGAAAATGGACTCATGAGCATGTACACGTCATGTCACCACAGAAACAATCATGATTATACTGATGTTTTGACCCATTATAACAAAAATCAAAGCAGATTTACTTACAGAGATGACAAACTACCACCATAACTCTGGAGAAGGTCTGAGCGTGACACAGGGCTTTGGACTTTTTTCAGGGTGTTCTGTAGAAGGGTGTGCAACAAAGGACTGGCCGAAGCTCTAAAGGAACCCACACCTGATGATTAAAGAGAAACATTTAATTTTTTTTAAAAGGATAGGGAGAAGAATGGGGAAAGGGCTTACAAATGACATGAGTGGAACTTGAACTTGTCCACCACACAAGTAGATACACGAATGGTTTGTCATTTAAAAAAAAAACAACAATTATAATTGAGTGTACAAAATCCTATAATAAACTTATCACTTGCACACATTAAACTTACCAGTAACAACCCCATCCAAACTAATGTAGGTAAATGCTTTCCTGTCTAGTGATGACCAGTATCCCTGTTTAACAAAGAAGACACAACACGTTAAAAAAACATAACTGCGTTTTAAAACAAACTGCATACAATTATCGCAGCCAAGCACAGATGATATTGGAGCACACAAACCTCAAGCCATTCAGTAACTCCAACGTTCCCAAAATCCCCTGCAGTCCAGCTGGCAAACACAATGCTTCTTTTGGGCTTGAAACCATCTAAGGTTAAGAGGACAAGGAGTGAGCACATGCCAGAACAATACACAGACAGTCTGCTTTTGAACACAGGTAGACAAGAGCATACCTTTCTTCAACTCTGTAAAAACCCTTGCAAGCTCCAACAGAAGAGTAGTTCCAACTGCAGACTTGGCATATCCCCAGCTCAAGGAGTCCCTCTGCGCTCCAATCACAACATAACGATCTGACGGATTCAGACAACCACAGTGAGACCACATACATTCAGATCTATAGACTTATTTAAGCAAAATGTAGAAACTCACCAGGGTCCACATATCCTTTGATGACTCCAAACACGTTATGGATCTTTGTGTCAACAAGGTTATTACTGACAGATACGGCTACTTTGTCAGTTTCACTTCCCAACTTGTAACTGGAGAAAACACCCTTAAAGTTATCAGGAGCAATGTTTCCTCCCATTTTCCTGTGAGAAATTAAAGAATACCAATTAATCTTGATGTTTCTTGACAAAGATTTTAAAAAATGATCAAGGTAAACCAAAACTATAACGTACGCAAAGATTTTGCGTGCCATATCAGTAGTAATGGTCTGGGCGAGTATTCCTGGAAGACCAGAGGACTTGGCAGGAGGAAACTGAGTGTGATTAAAGGATGGGAATCCTGGGGTGTAAGGATCACCTGATCCTAGGTGGACCTGTAATTAATGACCAGAAGGAATGAATAAACAATAACAACAACAAATAAAAACAATAAAATACATTTAGGATTTTAATTGTTCAATTAATTTTTAAAATTCAGTTTAAACCATCACTGTTACTGATTTGTAATGTATTGTATAAGTCAACATTTACCAAGCAATTTAGATTGCTTTTGCCATCATCTAAAAAATAATGAATATATATATATATATATATATATATATATATATATATATATATATATATATATATATATTTTTTTTTTTTTTTTTTTTAAATAAATTGTAATTAATTAACTGTAGTCTTTCCATTTGAAAAATTTCCACTTTTTTTTTTTTTTTTAATTAGAAGTTATAACAGCAAAACAAAATCAACACAAACATGAATTTCATTCTTCTGCATAACTTACATGACCATAGAGCTCAATATCCTCAGACGTTCTATAGTCAGCTGGGTCTGGGTAGATCAGAGCTGCTACTGCACCCATCTTAGCTACATTCATAACCTAATATGGTGACAAACATATTTTGATCAGCACTAGCAAAAAAGTATGATACTATTAATAAACTGTTTCTAGTAAAACACTAACAGTTCAAAAAGAAAATGAACTTATTGGTCTGCTTTTCATGAGTCACCTTCTGTGCCATGCTGATTTTTCCAGCTCTCATCAGTACGACAGACCCATTTAGATTCACTTTGTATTCTTCATTCTGCAAGGTCTGCAGGTCAGCAAGCTCACCATAGTTGGCGTACACCACTCTGCCCTGTGAATATAATTGTTTAAGAAAATGACTGAGAATGCAAATCATGGGACAACTAATGACATAGCTGACTGACAAAGCCAAGCAAGCAAAAAAAAAAAAAAAAAAAAAAAAAAAAAGTGTTTCCGGCAGAGGAAGAGAAAGGCTCACCTCTTTTTCTCCTGTTTCACTGTAAGCCAGGAACCCCCTCGGACTTCCGATCTCCTCTGAACCAAACCGCACTTTATTTGGTTTGGTGCTTTTAGGGTTAAAAACAGTCCAGATTACAAATAGTGCAACCAAAGAAAGATGGAAAAACTATAACTGCAGTTACTAAGGTGTTCTGAGTGGTTTTTACCATGTTGCTATGTGGATTTTACTGTTTAGCATGTTGGGCACTTGTCAGCGTATATAGTTTTTATTGTGTTAAGAAGTGGTTTTAGTTTGTGCGCATGTTAACGTATTGCTATGTGTCGAGCTCCTGGAGGCGTACCTGCTGTGGGCAGAGCTAAAGAGTCACGAGCACGCGCAGCTTTTGAGTAGAGATCGTCTGCAAGCTGCGACATCATTATAAATAAAAAGGGAACAAAAACGTTTGCGTTGTTTACATTTTATGCACTTGCGTGCCGATTGTCAACAAAACACAGACATCTGATGCAGTTACTCACCGCCCGCGATCAGCAAATCCAGCTACGAACTGGGACTTGTTTACAAGCATTCATCACCAAAATACCAGGAACAAACAAACATACACGCACAATTCCATTGCTGTACCGGAAAAACAAACTTCATCCACTGTTCCCTTAACGCTGGGTTCTTTGGGAAGCTAAAAAAAGTAATCTTTCCCTCACAACCAAAAACACTCCTTTGGTGACAGGACCTCTGTCCTCCAGAGGTCGCATTTGAAGGCTGCATACGTCATAATTGCCTTATTTAAGAAAAGTAACCGTAATAAAAATTTACTGATAATTATTGTGAGGTGTAAAATACTGTAACTTCTTTCTTACTTTGCAATCTAACGGTTATTTTTCTTAAATGAGACTACATTGATGTACGCAGCCTTCAAATGCGGCCTTCGAAGGGTGCAGCCCCTGAATTGGTACACAGCTACTGTTGAAAAATCTCTCGGCTTCCGTAACCCGAACGAAGCGCGTTGATGGGCGTGCTCTTGCTCTGGGTGATGTATGTGTGCACGCTTATCAGGGAGAAGTGCCCATACAAGGAATTCCGCCCTTTATTACGTGATAAAGGGCCATACTCAAAAAAAAAAAAAAAAACTCTCCGTAACCGGAAGTAGTGTATTTGGCACAGAAATACTCCATCATACGTCCAACTCGTGTTATATGCTTATGTGTTTTTTTTTGTGTTCTAACAGGTTTTTAGCATGTATTTTTATGCATGTTATGTGGTTTTTACTGTTCAGAAAGATTTGTTAGTGTTATGTGCTTGTTAGTGTGCTGTTATGCAGTTGCTAGGGTATTTGAGTGGTTTTTGAATGGTTTTAGTTTGCTGTAATGTGGTTGCTGAAGTTTTAAAAGTTTACTTAGTGTGTTGCTACACAGTTGCCAGGGTATTCTTTGTGGTTGCAGAGTGGTTACTTATTTTCGGACAGCGTTTCTGGAGTGCCTACTGACCTGTTAGGATACTGTAGCTTCACATAGTGCTCATCAACCCAGGGCTCCATATTCAGTTTTGTGAAAATATCATGGATATTGTCACCTAACTTGTTATCTACAGATGATCCTGCATTACGATCCCTCTGGGAATACACGCTTGATGGAAGAACAACAGAAAATCAGTAACAATAACAGATACGTACATTTAAAAAAGGCTGTACTTTTACTTATTCACAATTGTGTTAATGTTTAAACTGACAATGCTAACAATGACCAATAATATCAAATGATTTACAGATACCTTAATTTATCTTCGATGGCTTTAGATGACAGTTTATCATTCAGACGTTTAACAAGATCACTCCAATCCATAGAGGGTCCAGAAACGTCATAAATCGGTGGAACATCTTGAGCTTTTTCAGAGCTCTGATCATTGTCTGGTGAAGAGCAGGAAGGAGACTCAGACTTACGGTGGACAGAGTATCCAATGAGTAAACCTGTCACAAAAAAAACAAAAAAAACAAAGAGCTTGGTTTCACATATGAGTCCTAGGGAAAAACTGAGAACATCTCCTAATAATAACTTATTACATGGCTCTCTAAAACACTTAATTTTGTTAGGTCATTCACAGCATTATGGGGTCAAGTATTTTTGTATTGAACGCTTAACTGACCATTGTCCATGGCAAACTAATTTATATCTCTTAAAGTAATCAAATTAATATTTGAAGAGTTCAGATGCAAAAACCGCTAAATGCCATCTCCATCAAAAATGAGAATGATATTGAGCGAATTCTCTCCGTATACATCTCTCCTAGTATACGTTCATCAAATACTTTCGCTTCAAATCCACTAAATCCCAGCGTCAGCCCATTCAGAAATACCGGTTCACTGGCAGAAACCGCTAAATGCCACTTCCCACAGAAGAACCAATCAGAAGATGCGAATCAAATCATATGATATCAAGATGAATGACACTGGGCGTATGAGCCGGCTTTTAATTGCCGAGCTGAAAGTTATCATCATGTTTTGTCCATTGTTACAGTGGCAATGACAGGATTTCGTGAGTAGCGAGTAAACACAACAGTGTTTGTTTTGCTGCTGTAAAACTGACAGAAACTGACGTTTTACTATGTCTTGTTGTCTAAAGAGCTGGACTTAGAGGTTTTTTGCAAAAACATCACACATGGACTGGTTTTGCAGCAAAAGACGGTCAAATTAGGTAACTACAAAGTTTACTCTATTCTTCTCCCAGTTCACCGACCACTTATTTAAGAAGTGGATGAATTTAGATGTTGTAATTGTGATAGCTCTGATTCTCAGCATCGGAGTGCAAATTAAAATGTCGGCATCCATCATCCATTGTAGATCAACTAACATGATTATTATAAAGGTGTTCAAATGACAAAATACATGTACTTGCATGTGAAAGGGTTAAACCACAAAATGACTGATCAAAGTTTTATGAATTTATTTGATTTACCAATGTTTTTTATATAATAAATTTGTATTAAAACAAAGCACAGAACGCAGAAAAATAAAACGGACAACAAAATTTCTAAAAAAAAAAAAAAAAATCATCATCATTTATAGGGCACAATTATTGTTAAACATAATACATTTAAGTTTTATGAATTCAATTGATTAGACATCCTTTTTGATTATTATAATTTAATGAAACCATTCAAATCAGAAACCAGAAATATTTAAATGGAATATTTCCAGAATTTGGGAAAAATTTTAATGGATTTCATAGGGCCCTAGTTTATTATTCTTTGATAATAACTGAATGAAAATGATATTTGGATATACTAAAGAACTGGATAAACTACAAAAACACTCACCCACACAGAAGACAGCCAGCACAACACCCACGCAAACCAGAGACCTCCATTTGTTCAATGGCCGAGAATTACTGGATCTCATGTACGCATCACGCTGAACGTGTCCTTGTTCTGTTCCATCCATTTCCTCCTCCTCCTCACCTTCCACAGAGAGCTTCACCTCCACACGGCTGCTCTCTCCATCAGGATTCTGAGACTGATTGAACCGGGTGTATGAGCGGCTGTTTACCTGTTAACAGGGGGGAAATAATTAGGCTCTAAACTCCAGAGAAATACATAAAGTTAATATTTAAAGAAGACAAGTTTGTCCAAAACAGAACTTACTATTTTCGAAAACTTCATTTTGGCTTGATCAATTGTTCCTGCCATGGAATCTGAAACAGAAGAGATATATCTTTAGCAACAATGTTTCTCACAATATCAGACAAGGAGCTCTTTTTAAAGTCTCTGAATTCATAAACACAGCCCTCCTTGTTCAAAGTCCAAAAATGTTTTATCTACTGAATAAAGGACAAGTCTTTTGATTCGTTGAACTGCATCCAAAACACAGAGCCGCCCTCTACAGTGGCTCCAGAGCTAGTTAATGCAGTGATAGGAATCGATATGGCGATTATATAATGTTGATAATGTGACGTGCACCACAAACATTTACTAATTGTGAAATACGACGTAGTTCAGTTTAAACCTAGTGGTCCACTAACCTATTTACACTAACCAAAGGAAGCTAGTGAAATAAATACAAAGGCAAAAATACAAAAAAGTACTTTTACATTTACGCATTTAGCAGATGCTTTTAACCAAAGCTACTTACAATAGAGCAACATAAACAATTCGCCACAAAGCAACAATATTTATAGTATACAATGCAAGGTTTCTTGTACAGCTTGTGCTTTGTGTGCGCGCATTGGTTTAAAGGGTTAGTTCACCCAAAAATGAAATTTCTGCCATTAAGTACTCACCCTCATGTTGTTCCACACCCGTAAGATCTTCGTTCATCTTCAGAACAAAAATTAAGATATTTTTGATGAAATCCGAGAGGTTTTTTATCCTCCATAGAAAGCAACAAAATTACCACATTCAAGGTCCAGAAAAGTAATAAAAACATCATTAAAATAGTCAACGTGACTACAGTGGTTCAAACTTAATGTTATGAGGTGAATTTCTGTGCTCAAAAACAAAACAAAAATAACTTTATTCAACAAATTCATCTCTCCCCTGTCATTCTCCTACACTAGTTACACTGCAGCGCTTCCAGGTTCTACGTCAGAACGCGACTCATTATTGGCCGGCTCCTGCGTCAGCATCACACGCATGTGTCGTGGTGCTCATGTGAACAGCGTCGGCCAATACTGAGTCGCCGTTCTGACGTAGAACCTGGAAGCGCTGCAACGCTAATAGCGTAGAAGAATGACAGGGAAGAGACGATTTTGTTGAATAAAATCGTTATTTTTGTTTTGTTTTTGAGCACAAAAAGTATTCTCGCCAGTATATGTGGGGATGTAGCCTCAGGGCATTACTGTAAAGTACTTCTCCATAAAATGTGGCAGTTATTTTTTAATAATAAGCATTAAGGGCTTTTTAGTGATTTGTCTGCATGATGTTATGCAAAACAACATACTTACATCATACTCCAGTGTCCATTACCTGTGATAGTTACTTCCATGGGTACATTTTCTGAAGTTTAGATTTTTTTTATTGCATAATTATAATTTAGTATAAAATAAATAAATAATACAGAACAAAGAACAACATGGAAGAACATGTGGGGGATACAGAGGAGAAAAAAATATATTACAATTTACATGAAATATTGTTTTATAATATGGGGTGTTTTCAAAGGTTTTTATTGGAGATTTTTTTTTAAATGACGACAATAGTAAATGTAAATCATAAGCAAATACTTTGCAGTTAGGTTTGAATTTAAGGTATTTTGCTTAGTGATATTGATATTTACCCATTATACAAAAAGTTTAAGACATCGTCAGAGTGAAAAATAACCTTTTTTCAACAAATTCATCTCTTCCCTGTCATTCTCGTACACTATTTGCGTTTGTTGAATAAAGTCGTTATTTTTGTTTTGTTTGTGCGCACAAAAAGTATTCTCATCGCTTCTTAACATTAAGGTTGAACCACTGTAGTCATGTGGATTATTTCATTGCTTTCTATGGAGAATAAAAACCTCTCGGATTTCATCAAAAATATCTTAATTTGTGTTACGAAGATGAACGAAGGTCTTATGGGTGTGGAACGACATGAGGGTGAGTGATTAATGACAGAAATATCATTTTTGGGCAAACTAACCCTTTAAGGTTTAAACTTGTATAATAAACAGCAATCCAGTCCAGATAAACAAGCAATGACAGAAAAACCTCAGTAGAGCCACAGGTTATAACCCAAAATGCCCAAAAATCTTTGTAAAAACTAGTTAAGAACTGTAGCTTTACAAATAGAGAAAAAAATTACACCTGGACATACTTCCCCATGTCTGTTGTTGTGAGGTTTAGGCCCATTATATCCTTTTTTCCTGCATTCAACTGAATCTACAATTGTTTGAATGACCCAAAAAAAAAAAAAAAAATGTTGTTGCATTAGAGGAAGAGGTTGCGTGAGGTTAAGAAAACTTCCTACAAATTTAACAACCACAGAAACAATTGGCGCCACTTTTTAGTTGCACAACACCATAACCGCACGTAGTTTCATTGTACAGAGTTTTAGATTCACTGAAAACAAAAATGCTAGAGGGTCAATAAACGAGTCAGGACATTCCTAAATAAATTAAGCCCAACCCAATCAAACCCAACCTTTGCCTTCGTTTAGAATGTGCCCTTGAGACTATTTGCAATGATAAGTCAAGGTTCTTGAGCACAAAACAGCATTTATCACGTTTCAACAACCTTGAACAGGAAAACAATTGTAAAAAGTATAAAGTTTGATAATCAAATAATAAAAAAACCCTGAAATTACAATCTACTCTGTATTCAAAGTGATTCTTTTATTCTTCCTGCAAAGGTGTCCATTCTGTCCAACAACAGGGAAGATACTGAGATAAACCAGAAAGCACTTTGCTGGATGTGTGATATGTCAGCACAATGAGTAGGGGAAAAAACACCTTACTGCAGATCCCTGCTAGTATAAATGCAGTTTAAGCTCAATTAGACATGGAAGCATGAAGATATTATCCTTCAAGACATGTGAGAGTCACAACCATCATCAGACATTGATATGGAGGCTGGTTCATAAGGATTTCCTTTGTAATTCAGGTTATAAACCACTTCTTGCAGAGCACTGAGAACTAACAAAAATAATCAATAATTAAAATTATTAATTATTAATCATTAATTAAAATTAAAAATATCTGTTTTAATGTTATTCTCATCTCTACAATACAAGGTTACAAGGAAGTTCCATATAAACACATGCTGCAAGGACGAATATCAATATAATTACTTATTTTCATTGTCTGTAAAGTATTTTATACGTTCATATAAGAATAAAGGGCAAATATGTTTATTAATCTTTACGGAACACTTGAAGGTCAAAGATGTTTAGCACTTCCTGTCCATGTGCTCGTGGCGCAGAAATTCATCCTTACTTTACGTTATATAGAGAAATAATTAATAGAAAACAAACCTAAGCACAAATAAATATTAAATTCAGCTCATTATATGCTAAGCTAGACCTTTATATTATTAATAATACCCATTTACAATTAAATTTTAGGTAAAGTCTCTATTTCCGCCTGCTTAATAATCACCAAGGTGACCGTCTATGGATCTTTCTACACACATGTAATGTGCATGTTCAACATTTTAACAATAGCGCAAACCGTATTAAACAACAGTCAACTTATTTATTCACCCAAAGCATGGCATGAAGTTCACTGACAGTGCATTCTCATCGAGCTGTCATATTGCAGGCCATTCTGCTAATTTATAAAAAAAATGGAGCGAAGGCTTATTGATGCGCAAAAGTCTTAAACAGAAAACTGGCCCTGTAAATAAGTGTTTCTTCTAATGCGTGTTGTTTAGATGTCAGTACTTACTTATAAATGCGATTTTGAATGTCCTGAATGCGAACCACGCGCTAGGTCGCCAATACCCGGTCCACTCACTGCACGTACATCCGCACGCAGATCTCAACGTCACTTCCTACTAGTTCCTAATAGGCTTTTACATCAGCCAGTAAAAGATGCGTGCTGAGTTCGGAACCGCCTACTGCTCTTACTATTTCTGTCATAGAAAGATATGATAAAGGGAGTACTAGTAGTATACTAGTATTCGGTTCCGAATTCAGCACTTCACATGGACAGTGCCAAACATTTTTTTAAATAACAAATTAAAGAAGTCCATTTAAAAATTATTCATCATTATTAGGCTACCCTTGCAATGAATATTTAAGTAGGCTAAATTAACCGAAATGTTTCCCCACTCTGCTCTTTTTGCAAAGAAGAGGAAGAATCTCTTTCACACCTATTCTACTTCTGTTATACTAAACGTTTTCGGCTTCGAATTTCAGCTTCCTTACTTCTTGTGTTTCAGCAGCTGTGTAATATTTCTGTCAGTAAGGTCTTTTTCACTCTGATGATGTCTTAAACTTTATGTGTATAATGGGTAAATACCATATTCACAAAGCAAAATGCCTTAATTTCAAACATAACTGCAAAGTATTTGCTTATGATTTACATTTAGGCATCATTTCAAAAAAATCTCCTCCAATAAAAATCTTTGAAAACACAGGATATTATAAAAAATTTTTTTGTGTAAATTGTAATATTTTTTTCTCTTCTGTATCCCCCACATGTTCTTGTTCTTTGTTCTGTATTGTCTATTTTTATACTGAATTATAATTATGCAATAAAAATAATACAAGATGTAAACTTCAGAAAATTTACCCATGGAAGTAACTATCACAGGTACGTACAGACAAAAATGTGCAAAATGTATATATACCAGTCAAATGTTTGGAAACATTACTATTTTTAATGTTTTTTAACAAAGTCTCTTATGCTCATTAAGGCTGCATTTATTTCATAATAAATACAGAAAAAACAGTAATATTGTGAAATATTATTACAATTTAAAATTAAGGTTTTCTATTTTAATATACTTTAAAATATAATTTATTTCTGTGATGCAAAGCTGAATTTTCAGCATCATTACTCCAGTCTTCAGTGTCACATGATCCGTCAGAAATCATTCTAATATGCTGATTTGGTACTCAGTTATTATCAATGTTGAAAACAGTTGTGTTGCTTAATATTTTTTTTTTGGAACCTGTGATACTTTTTCAGGATTCATTGATGAATAAAAAGTTAAAAAGAAGAGCATTTATTCAAAATATAAATCTTTTCTAACAATATAAATCTTTACTATCACTTTTTATCAATTTAACACATCCATGCTGAATAAAAGTATTAATTTCTTTCAAAAAAAAAAAAAGAAAGAAAAAAAATTACTGACCCCAAACTTTTGAACGGTAGCGTATATTGTTACAAAAGATTTCTATTTTAAATAAATGCTGATATTTTTTTACTTGTTATTCATCAAAGAATCGTGAAAAAGTATCGCAGGTTATAAAATAATATTAAGCAGCACAACTGTTTCCAACATTGATAATAAATCAGCATATTACAATGATTTCTGAAGGATCATGTGACACTTGATCACAGAAATAAATTATATTTTAAAGTATATTAAAATAGAAAACCATAATTTCAAATTGTAATAATATGTCACAATATTATTGTTTTTTCTGTATTTATTATGAAATAAATGCAGCCTTAATGAGCATAAGAGACTTCGTTCAAAAACATTAAAAATAGTAATGTTTCCAAACTTTTGACTGGTAGTGTAGTTATTTTATTAAAAATCACTAAAAGCCCTTAATGCTTATTATTAAACAAATTCTACATTTTTTGGAGAAGTACTTTACAGTAACGCCCTGAGGCTACATCCACAAATATAACGGATCATGAATTTGTGAAAACAGAAAAGAATACTTTTTCTTTTGTCTTTTTCTTCTTTTCATGTGGTTTTATTTTTTATTTTTCAGTCTATATTGTTTAGTGTGTTAAATAATGTATTTTATACTACGTTAGAATACATTTATAATTATTCTGAATAATAAAAAATAAATAATTTAAATAATAATAATAATAATAATAATACATTTTTGTGCCCTTGTAATCTTGTAATCAGTTTGTACTACACAGCATACATTCCACAGCATACTTCAAACAGATATGTGTGATAAGCTTACCTTGTTGTCCATTTTGGCGCAATCTGAAATGAAAAACTTTTGGCTGAGTGACAAAACTGGTGTAGGAGAAGGAAGTGGTGAATAAAAATTCCCTTGTATTCTTTTTCTTTCAATTTTCCGTAGTCATGTGCAAACACGTGCAACCATTTCCAATTGTTCTGCATGGGCATGTTTGAGTATTAGCAAAATATATTCTTTATGCAGTAAGAATTTAAAGGGTTAGTTCACCCAAAAATGAAAATAATGTCATTTATTACTCACCTTCATGTTGTTCTACACCCGTAAGACCTTCGTTCATCTTCGGAACACAAATTAAGATATTGTTGATGAAATCCGATGGCTCAGTGAGGCCTCTATTGAGAACAAAGCCATTGAAACTCTCAAGATCCATAAAGGTTCTAAAAACATATTTAAAACAGTTCATGTGGTTCTACTTTAATATTATAAAGCGACAAGAATACTTTTTGTACGCCAAAAAAAAAAATAAAAAAAAATAACGACTTTTCAACAATATAGTGATGGGCCGATTTCAAAACACTGCTTCGGAGCTTTACGAATCGAATCATGGATCAGAGCGCCAAAGTCACGTGATTTCAGCAGTTTAGCCGTTTGATACGAGATCCGAATCACTAATTCGAAACAAAAGATTCATAAAGCTCAGAAGCTTCATAAAGCAGTGTTTTGAAATCGGCCCATCACTAGATATTGCTGAAAAGTCGTTATTTTGGGCGCACAAAAAGTATTGTTGTCGCTTTACAATATTAAGATAGAACCACTGAACTCACATGAACTGTTTCAAATATGTTTTTAGTACCTTTATGGATCTTGAGAGAGGAAATGTCATTGCTTTGAATGCAGGCCTCACTGAGCCATCAGATTTCATCAACAATATCTTAATTTGTGTTCTGAAGATGAACGTAGGTCTTACAGGTGTAGAACGACATGAGGGTGAGTAATTAATGACATTATTTTCATTTTTGGGTGAACTAACCCTTTAAGATTTCTTCAGAATGATCTTGCAAACTGTTAAAAAATCTTGAATCACTTTGCTGAGAATTGATGATTTCACCATTACATTAGATGCACTTGTGTTATATCCTAAATAAAGAGCACAGATTTTGTGTCTTAAGAAATTTAGTTGAGTGAAGTTTAGCTTTTATGAAATCCACTGGGGGAAAAAATGGTTGATTACTAAAACTGGCGGTGGAGTGGTGAATAAAACCCATTTTATTTTGTCTGTTTTCTTTACTCATTTAGTGCATTAGATGCACTTGTATTTAGATCCTTAAGTACACAATAAAGACCACAGATTTTGTGTCTTAATGAAAACAGCAGATCAAAAGAGTTTTGCTGTCATGCAACCCACTGTAACAACAACTCAACAAGGATGTGCTATTACTAAACTACATTGAGCAACTGATAATTGTGAGAGAAGTGACTAACAGGCGGTTTCAATAGTGTAAAGCTGCTCATTGTGGCTTAAATAAGAGAAGACCTGCAGAATTTCAGCAATCCGACACCATCTGTAGTAAACTGGCTTGAAAAGGTTAGCATTCCGGCTGGGCCGGTCTAGATCCAAACCATCCAAATGTACATGAACAAGGCTTTTTTTAAACAACTATTTTAACTTTTGCAAAATGTGCAGGTAAAGAATTATATTAGACAAAATCCTTTCACATATAGACTGTCCAGTCTTTTACAGGACTGTACTCTCATTTTAACTTGATGACGTGCTTGGCGGTTTTGTCATTTTCACTGTATCATCCTCTTCTGTAATTGTGACAGGTTTGTATTACACATGGTGTGTTAAAGCCATATTATATTGAGTCAAATTATTTAGTTATCCATTTCAGTGTTTTCACTCCCACGACATCTAAACATTTTCAAAGACCGTTTCCTCAGCTTTGAATATAAAGATACACTATGTAACTTTTGTTTGTTTGAAATTAACAATTTAAATGACTCAATACATCAATCCTTCTTCCAAAACATGTTTTTGTTTTACCCTGATTCACTATGGTAATCCTGTTATAAGCGTTTATATTTTAGACCTGATGGTTTTTCTGGGAAATTGTGTACATGCGTCACTCGCCCGTGCGTGTCTCGTCATATCCGTAAATATTGAAAAGTTGCTCCGGCTAATGGTGTGGAAGTGGCATAGGTTAGTTGTTACAACGAGTAAGAAAGTTTGACTCTGGGGAATCAGAACAGAATAACAAAAAAAAAAAACCAGAACAGAGTCTGCTGGCAAAAAAGGGGGGAGGGGCAAAAAAAAAAATCCATAGTTTCCACAATTTTCATTGTAGTGCTACTGTAGTTCATCACAGAAATGCAGAGTGAAATTAAAGCCCTTTATTAAAAAAATACAGTAAAAAATATAAGTGAAAAAATAAGTGAAATATACAATTGCATACAATGTTTTTTTAATTTTATATAGAGTTTATATAGACGAAAAAAAAAAAAAATGTATACTTTGTTATACTGGCATGACTTGAACAGAAGAGGGCAGCACTGAGTAACCAAAGGCACCATTCCACAAAATAATGATTAAAATACAGGTTCAGGAGACCATTTATGAATGATTTACAGGTATCAAATATATAATTCCTTTAAATATATAATGTCTTTATAGAAAACATGTTATTGCTATTAGAATGTTAAAAAAAAAAAAAAAAAAAAAGTGAACTGAATTAGAACTTTTAGTAGTTATCAATACAAAAAGTATTTTGCTTTTTAAAATATATATATGTATATATATATATATATATATATATATATATATATATAGCAAATGTAATTACTTCAGATTTCACCCTCAAAGCCAATTCTTGCTGCTTTCATCCTACAGGGGACAGAAAAATGTTTTCCGTTAATTATTTTTTTAGCACACAATATGCGGTAAGACTGCATTCTTTCATGTTAGTGATTGATAAGTCACTTTCTCATACTTTAGGCACTCGACTCTTTTTTGTGTCCAAGCTTGCGCTGGGTCAGCGCAGACTGATCTTCCTTTTTCGGTGTGGAAGCTGCAATGACATAAAATACCATGAACTCTAGCATCAGAGACAATATTATCAGTTGCCTTATCAAATCAAGGTCAACACATTATTCATGTGACATTGCAAATTCAACCCACAAAAATATACAAAGAAAGAAATGTTGATAACTTTAAAAATCAGTTATAAACGCAACTGACAATGCTTTATATTAAAACTCAATAATAATATTTAGAAAGCTTGGGAATGTACAGTCAAATAATCAGAGATGTCATTAAATGTTTTTCTTTTATTTTTATTCATAGATTCACACATTACAAGATAGCGAATACACACACTTATTCTGTATTACTACTATTTTTGACATTTGGTGACAAAACTATTAAATTTTTTTTTTTTTGTAAAATTGTATATATATTCAGCTTTGTATGAAATGAATTGAATAGCATTAATTCTGGGTGGTTGAGACACTTTAAGTGTCTCCATCGCCCTGAAGTTATATTCATATATAAATGAAAGTTGTACTTGCCACGTTTTTATAACTTTCTAAATTTCTAACTTACATAACATGCATCAAACATGTATAGAGAATAAAAATACTTACAT
Source organism: Ctenopharyngodon idella (assembly GCF_019924925.1). Taxonomy (NCBI): domain Eukaryota; kingdom Metazoa; phylum Chordata; class Actinopteri; order Cypriniformes; family Xenocyprididae; genus Ctenopharyngodon; species Ctenopharyngodon idella. The sequence goes on from NC_067242.1 coordinate 13,604,770, forward strand.
AATAGCTGCAAGATCACAGCCGCCAGTTATACCCTGGATATCATAGCCTTTCAGAACTGAACAGCGTCTGGGGTATTTAGTGTAACTTTGGCAGCAGGCCACTGTGAAACAAAAGGGAAAGAGTTATTCAGGTATTCACACATCTACAGGCTGTCGAATAACAGCATGCTGGCGGATTATTAACACATTCATTCAACATAACAACGTTTTAAAAGATCTATTGCATATTCTTTAAAAGCAGTGAAAAAGGAGGAGTGTAACCAAGGCCAAAATACATATTTTTATTACCATCTTTTAACTTTGGAAATTGTCCAGTGTCTCATAAAGGGTTAAAGTATTGTTAAGAGAGCGGTAATACACACAGAGAAACTTCTGAAGAGCTTTTGTTGGACTTGACTGAGATCACTCTTTAAAAGCCCTTGTTTTTGGGTTTTCCCCCACCTTTGGAATTTGTTTACTCCCCTTTGAAATTCAACAGATGTTACGGATCAACTGGGGATCATGTTAACTGGGGACGCGCGCGAGCACGCAGATAGTTTTACCTGGATTTCCAGCAGTTGTTAGACGGCGACAGATTCGTCACATGCGATATTCCACGGACAGTATACATCACTAACCTCATAATCATTTGGCACCTCACACAAATACAATGCCTCTCTCCCAAACAATTAGAATAGGAAAAGCTTTTTGTTTACTTTTTTGCAGACTTAAGTTTTAATAAATTTAATAAGTGTGGGCCTCTTTATATGTAATATAACTTTGAATTATGCCAGTTATCTTTATTTGACTGGTACCGACCTCACTAACATTTGGATTCAGCCTTTGTGAATCTTTTCAATGACCCCAACACCTGTGAAGAAATGACAACAACCCCTGCAAGGACTTCAGATGACACCAACTCTGAATCAACATGCAAAATTATCCTTATATTATAATCATTATGGCCACAATATGTAATCATTGCCTTAATATGTTTCTGCTTAACTGAATGCTGTTAACTAAACAGAACCATATCAAAGAACCATACATTTTTTTGTCATATGAATATTACATTTACAGTCATTTGTGACATAACAGATTTCTCTTTATAGTAATGCATTTTATGTAACGCTGCTTTGAAGCTAGGCCTATAGTTAAAAGGGCTTTTTGTGATTTTGCTTCAACAATTATTTATATATTTATTTATTTTAAATGCTTGACGTCCTTTTTAAACCACAGAAATATTGCTGCTCAAATTAAGAGGCAAATTAAGCAATACTTTTTTTTTTTTTTTTTAATTTTTTTTTTTAAACATTTACACAAGCGCTTTAAAGAAACTTAAATAGCTACAAAATTGTCGTCAGAAACGAATTCCATTGAAACGAATGTAAACAAAATAATCTGGGCGTGGTCTGTGAGACGCGACATGAAAACGCATTAAAATTTCCCTTAAACGGCGTCTGACACATTCGACAGCGACAGGGTAAACAAAAAAAAGTCCAATAACACAGACATTCACAAATAATGTGGAAAGCCTTTAAATCTGCTCCGTGGAAAATTCCCTGTGACGAATCTGGCGCTGTCCAACATCTGCTGGAAAGTCAGGTAAAACTATCTGCGTGCACGCGCATGTGCTGTGTTCGAAATCGCCCCCTACACCCTCATTCACTATTCCCTACTCCACTAATATAGTTCCACTAGAAGGAGTGAATGAAACGAGTAGCCCTGTCCCAAATAGCACACTTCTATGCACTTTCGGTCTTGTGGACTTACAATGGCTGCCGCGTGCGCGTGTCCGTTAAGTCCACGAGACCGTTGGGTCTCCCATTTGACAATTTTAGGCTTCAGAAGGGTGCTCGCGAGCGCCCCCTTTGCGGCCGATATGAGCCCTCGATGCGCACTTTTGCGAGCTCCGCGGCAGACTTCTTCTCGATTTCGCATAGTGCTGTTGTTTAATAATCTTTTGAAATGTAGCAAACTGGCAGCTCCAGTAGTATTGAATATTTATGTTGTACTAGCATGTTCAAAACTTTTAAACGATTTAATGATCAATTTAAAAGGAATTTATACCTGTATGATAATGCTGGACCAGCGCGGTTTGGAAAATGAATGGATGATTGATTCAGCTGCGGGCGCCATCTCCTGGCGAGACGCGGGAATTCATTCAGCGCGCGACTCTTCACAGTGCATTATGGGTATTCTCTAGCCGTTGAGCGCAAAGCTACTGGAATGTTTTACACGTATGTTTACACTAAACAATACTTTCGTTGGGAACTATATGTAGATTTTAGCTTGATTAAAAATGTATTTTTTTTAAGAGAAGGCAGACTAGGGAACGTTGCGTCTGATGTCACTGCCATTACACGATAGGCTGAGAGGTGCCGCACGTGATTAAGTTAGCCGTTGCGCTTTCTCCAATGGTAAGAGATACAGACCCTCTCATCTCCCCTATAATATACAATCTCTGGTTGAGCGTGCATCGGTTGTACACTCGTTATTGCGGTGCATTGTGGAATTGAATGAGTGCACTCAACATCGTCCACTATGGTTTCGGACACCACGACAAATGGCTGTCCCCTCAAATAGTGCCCTATTTAAGGGTATAGGGGGCGATTTCGGACACAGTCCCTATCCCCAGTTGATCCGTAACACCGGTGTTGTGTAATATTCGGTTCCTGTGAAAAACTGTTCCAGTGGTTGGAGTAGACATGAATATTCATGACATTTCCCCTGTTGTGGGCGTGGCCTTGAGAACACGAAGATGAATGGAACCGAAAATATTAGTGCTCAAATCGAACTCGTTTAATGGATTATTTCGAAATGGTAATTAAGTTTCAGTGTTAAGAATTAACTGCAACAGTTGACATTTTCAAAACAATAAATGTATTGTGTAATATGATAAATCGTCTGTGCTGTTTTGCCTGATTGATTACAGACACAGCAAACAATCAGCGAATAACCCATGCTCGTCTAGTACAGATTATTACTATTCGATGTCTTTATCTTTTATTTATTTATTTTTTATTTTATTTGTGAGGTTTTCGATTTAATTTGAATATTTTGGTTTGTAGCCTGTATACCTTTTTGCCATTGGGTGACAGCAGAGCGTTAACACCAATGCCTGAAATAAACATCTGTGCCCTAATAAAACGTATATAAGCTAGCCTGGTGTGAGTATTTGTGTAATTCTTAATTTATTTTATAGCTAGTGTTTCCCAGCCTCCACAGCCATGTCAGTAAGTCTCAAACTTCCTTTATCAACACCAAACTATACATTTTTCCTGTTTTCTCATATTATACTGGATATTATGTAAAATTGTAATTAAAGTAACATGATTGCAATTTACTTGTATCTGTCACAAATTTGTATTTTATTTTTTAAAGCTTTAACAAAGCAACATCAAAATCATTCCACACCTATTTGGGAATCCCTCTCCAAGTACTAATCGATTATAATAGACTAAAGATATAGTCCATCCAAAAATGAATTTTGTCATAATTTACGCACCTGTTCGAAACCAGTATGTTTTCTTCTGTAAAGAAGATATTCTGAAGAACATTGGGAACCAGCAGAACTAGTTTTGGTGCCCATTGACTTCCATTGTATGAAAAATACACTGATATGTTTTTCACAATATTTCCCACAAAAAATTTGTCATACAACTTTGAAATAAGATGAGGGCATCAGAATTTTTATTTTTAATGAACAAAAGAGTACATCCTGTTTTCATTAACAAAAACAGGTTGTATTTAGTTAAGAGTTAAATACCGTTTAGAGAAATAACTACTAATAAATATTATATTACTAAATATTTCTTACACACACACACACACACTTATATATATATTTATATAAAGTATACACTGTGTCTGTTCTTTGACCATATGTTGCACTGAAAAACAACCTCTACTTTCATGTCATGTGTTTTATAATGGTAAGTGAAATCATCCAAAATATAATAATCCATAATGTTGTGTTAATTGTGTTTAAGATTTGAAAATATTATTTAAAAGTATTTCTTCTCATTTTACAATACATACAATTATACCATTTCTGATCTTCAACATTGTAGGGCAGGGATTCCCAAACGTTTTTGTCAGCCAAACTCCTGTTGACCTAAAATATTTACTTGAAGTCCCCCTGAGATTAATAAAGATAATATTTCAATTCAACAACACACTTTCATGTTTACTGTTCTCTGATGTTGGTTAATTTGACGTAGGCCTACATGTAAACAAATTAAACATGTCATCTTTTTTTAGTGTTTTATTTGGATTGTTTTTACAGTTGTGTGCTTTTCATCAACTCCAACAAAGCAAAATTAAGTGAATGTCTGCTGTCTGAGATGATTAAATCAGGGCCTTGGCACTCAATGAGAACAGCCTCCATGTATGTCCAAATCACACACACAGTGACTTCAGCACTCACATCTAATCAGTAACTTTACATGATGATGAAATGCATCACAAAAGCAAAATGAAGCTTCCGAAAAACAATATAATAATATTCTTGAGGTAACTGCTGGCCTATATAAGAAAGACTGGGCCATCAGAACAATGCTTTAAAGGTTTATGAACTGTATTATATAATAAAGTACAAATTGCAATGTTTATGATGACTGCAAGATTAATAAAACATTCTCAGGTATGTAGGCTAGTTTATGTAGTTAACAGAAACACTGGCTATATGCGAAATAAACAAGAAATTAAGGATGACTCACAACAGGCTAGCTTATAAACATTTTAATAGGGCACAAGTAATAAACTGTACTATCCCAGATGAGAATAGTTTATTCGCTCATTGTTTGCTCTGCTGTGTCCTTATACCGAAATCCGAATGTCTGTAATCAATCAGGCAAAACAGCACATACGATTTATCATATTACACAATATATTCATTGTTTTGAAAATGTCAACTGTTGCAGTTAATGCTTAACATTGAATCTTCATTACCGTTTCGAAAGAGTCCATTAAACGAGTTCGATTTGAGCACTAATATTTTCGGTTCCTTTCGTCTGCGCGTTGTCTCAAGGCCACGCCCACAACAGGGGAAATATCATGAATATTCACGTATACTCCAACCACTGGAACAGTTTTTCACAGGAACCGAATATTACACAACACCGGCAGTCAAACCCGTGACCTCGCACTAGATCGATGTACCAGAGATTGTATATTATAGGGGAGATGAGAGGGTCTGTATCTCTTACCACTGAAGAAAGCGTAACGGCTAACTTAATCACGTGCGGCACCTCTCAGCCTATCTGTAATGGCAGTGACATCAGTCGCAATATTCCCTAGTCTGCCTTCTCTTAAAAAAATAATTTTTTATCAAGCTAAAATCTACATATAGTTCCCAACGAAAGTATTGTTTAGTGTAAAACATGCTGAAGATTAGCAAACAGGCTCTCGATTAATTAAATGATTAGCTATTTTCCACAAAAGATGTTTAATCAGCATAGTGAAGCCTCTCATCCATTGACACCCATTCAAAAAACAGCCTCTGGTCTCCTACCGCCAGAGGCGGAGCGTTAGCATTAGCCGTTTGGCTAAAGGTTGCAGGCTTGCCTTCCAGTGGCTTTGGATGTACTCCCAGTTCCGCGCTCTGACGTCACATGCGGTGTTTATGCAAGTGCACGGTAAAATAACTTAAGAGAAAAGGTATAACAGCTTCTCTTGCCTTATGCGCCGTTTTTCCTCCTCCGTTTCCCTGTTATACCAAATAAGCTGTTATACCAAATAAGCAAGGAGTAAACACCTTTGGCTATAGAAATTATTGTAAATGAGCATAAGCCCCGTACGGTCCGCCATGCTGGTTTGTTTACACTCAGGCAGTTTGGCGTCACGCCAATCAATTGCCTGGAACGCTACAAAGTCGTGAGTCGTGGTTTGAAGTCGTGACTTACGGGCTCAAAAACCTGCCTGGGCCGCAGCATATTACTTCCTGCTTTTATAACCACATTCCTCTGATTGATGGACTGGTGAACAACCTGAAGGACATGCATTAAATTATGCTTGGAAATACACATTTGACTAATTTAAAAGCTAATTTACCGATAAATTGATTCATTTAACCTTTTCTGTAAAAGATGTAAAAAGCTTTTTAACATTTTGTTCAAATTTTGCTTGTTCAAAGCCTTTGAAACAAGTCTAATATTTTATAATTTTGATGGATACCTGTGATCATAAATAGAATCAACCGACTGATTCCATGAACAAATTAAATATTCACAGAAATAAAGATTCATTTTAAGATTCAAAGATTCATAAATAAAGAACATTTTTACACCTGTAAAGTTCATGTGTATATGATTTACGTTTTAGATGCTGTCTATGTACCTTATTGCTTTTATGAAACAGTTACCACACAATACAAATATTAAAGCCAAAAATATGTAATCAATCAGACATTTATTTTTATTATGAACATAGGCCTGACCTGAAGGAAAATGCCAAACCTGAATGCAGGTAATTAACTCGCTCACTCAATCTTTTTCTCACAATACTCTTCTACATAATACAGAACAAACAGTTTACGTTGCTAAGAGTGGTTGCTAAGGGTGTTGTGTAGTGATACACAGAACCGTTGGGTGAAGCGGTCATAGCCAGAGCTGGGTAGTAACTGATTACATGTAATCTTGATTACGTAATCAGATTCCAAAAATCAAGTACTTGTAATTAGAGTATACTACTTTTTAAAATACTCGTAATCAGACTACAGTTACTTTTTTTATGGATTACATGATTACATAGCCTATTATTTACACAATGGCAGTAAGTTGTTCACAATTCATTGATTCTCCTAATTTTTATTATTATTTTTTTTTTTAACGTTTATATTTTTTCATAGTAAACCTGCTGCTTATATACGTTCGTGATTCGAGTTTTTCCGGCGGTGAGAGGGAAATATAGATGAATATATATGAAATATATATATAATATATATATATATATTTATGAAATAACAATAATAATATATGAAATATAGATGAAATATTTGATGTAGCAGTGATATTGCTGTGAATTTCATGTTTTTCAATATTTGTTTTTGTAATGTTGCTGTTTTCTAAATTTACTTAATTTTTAATTTTAAGTAAATATGTTTTAAAATCATGAGATGTGATCAGTGGTGTAAAGAGTACCTGAAAACCATACTTGAGTAAAAGTACAGATACCTTAAATGACTCCACTACAAGTTACAAGTAACCAATTCCAATTCTACTTGAGTAAAGTCTTAAAGTATCTGATTTTAACAGTACTTAAGTATTTTACTCATGCTGAATGTAGGCTCAGAGATGCACTGGTCCTCAAAACCTGAGAGATATGCCGGTGAAAATAAGAAATTGATTTGCAAGATGAGAAATCAAGTTTATTTTCTAAAATCAAAATAAAACTGAACACCTCAATATTGCAATAAATCAAGGTTGACACAACAACCCTTTAAATGTCTATAAATAATATAATAATATAATGTCTTTCTGGTCATAAGTATGAGGTAACACAGCTCTGTTTATGTCACGATTCCTGTCAGTTCCTGGACTACACTTCCCATAATCCTCCCTGCCTGTCACATGCACACTCCACACCAATCATCATTTGCCACATACACCTGTAGCCTATTATCTGGACTATTTAAGACTCACTCACACACCACCTCTTTGCGAAGTCTTGTTAACTGTTGTTACAATTCAGAGCGTTTATTATCCTGTCTGCCTGTCTGTTCCCGTTCCTGCCTGTTACCCGTTATCGACCCGTTGCTGCCTGTTACCCGTTACCGACCCGTTGCTGCCTGCCTTTGATCCTTGCCTGGTATTCTGTTCTGTGAGTGATATCTGCCTGTCCCTTGCTGTTTTTGTTTGTTCCCGTTTGACCCTGCCTGTACGACCACGCTCACTTTTAATAAAGCTTTGCATATGGATCCCTGCCTGAGTCCAGCCTCGTTACAGTTTATCATATTAGATACATTTGAGAGTGTTGAAAATGATGTTATAACGTTACTCTGTGCATTCGCTCGGTGGCTGCTGTGAGACGCTTGTTTGAGACACACTGCAGTAAGCTAGATCGATTTTAGAATATCATATTAAATACTGGATGGCTTGTGTTAATAAATGGCATGCAATTCATTTTAAAATGTATTGTATGATGGAGAAAATTCTGTATTGCTGTGTTACTGTAAAAATAAAGCTGTATCTGATTATGCTATGTTAGCTACTTCACAAAATAGTGTTTTTCTCTGAGGCACAGTAAAACATGGTACTTGCAAAAAATCAAGAAAATTAGATTTAAACAATAAGACTAAACGTGTTGTGCTATATAACAACAATTAGTTTTCTGTCTATAAATATATCAAAACAGTTGTTCCCTTGTCTATTAAAATGTGTAATATATTAAAAAGTCTTTGGTGTTTCCATGGTTTCTACAAAATAAAACCGGAAACCGAGGGTAACGTGGGTATGACGCAATTGACAGGCGACTCCTCACACATCCCGGAGTAGTTGGAAACATTTGGGATATTGTAAGTACTCAAGTGAACAAAATATATAACACTGGCCTAGTGGTTTTTGGATATTTTACTGCAAAAATCTTACATATTGCATCTTTAAGTACAGTAACTAATTACATTTACTCAAATACTTTACATCTCTGGATGTGATTTTGTTTTATTCAATGTTACTATCAGCAAACACTAACAGGTACATTAGTGTTAGTATTTGTATTTTTAAATATTAACTGTCCATACATTGCACTTTAAAAATAATCTGTTGAGGCTCTTGTTGGTGAATATTTTTTGGAATATATATTTTTCTTTGTATCTGTCAAAATAGTACAAGATTATCCTACAATATATGTGACATCAAATAAGGGTTAGCACAAAAGTAATCTAAATGTAATCCAAAAGTAGTCAGATTACGTTACCAAAAATGTGTAATCTAAGAGATTATATTACTGATTACAATTTTTGTCCTTTTGTGTAGATTCATACTGTCTTCTTAAGTTAAGTTCTGTTTTAAGTTTCTTTTAGTCAGACAGGAGTGTTTTGTTTACGTGCTTTACTAGTTTCGGCTACTTCCTGTAGCCTTTGTCAGAAGCGTCACGTGTCCATCTGACGTCCTTCTGACGAAGGCTACAGGAAGTAGCCCAAACTAGTAAAGCAGGTAAACAAAACACTCCTGTCTGACTAAAAGAAACTTAAAACAGTACAATTTTTGTAATGTAATTTGTAATCAGTTACTGATTACAATTCATAAGTAATCTACCCAGCTCTGGTCATAGCCATGTTTTATCATGAATAAAAACACAGCTATTGACCAATCAGCATCAAGGACAGGACCTTTATAAAACTTTATAAGCTTCAATGAACAATATCAATTGAGAACATACAGTTTACGTTGCTAAGAGTGGTTGCTAAGGGTGTTGTGTAGTGATACACAGAACCGTTGGATGACTAATCAGACTCAAGGACAGGAACTAACCGTTTCATAAATTATGTTATAATACATTAATAATAAATAATTTAAATAATAATAAAAATAACTTTTTTTGTGCCCTTAATCAGTTTGTACAGTAAGTTCCACAAAGCATACTTCAAACAGATATGTGTGATAAGCTTACCTTGTTGTCCGTTTTGAAGATGCAATCTGTAATAAAATTAAAAATTGACTGAGTGACAAAACGGGTGTAGAAGGAAGAAGTGGTGAATAAAAATTCTCTTGTATTCTTTTTCTCTTAATTTTAAATAGTCATGTACAAACACGTGCAACCATTTCCAGTTGTGCTGCATGGGCATGTCATTAGTATTATCATGGGTAAAAAGATTTCTTCAGAATTATCTTGCAAACTTAATAAAAACACTTTGCTGAGAATTGATGATTTCACCATTACATTAGATGCACTTGTGTTATATCCTAAATAAAGAGCACAGATTTTGTGTCTTAAGGAAATGAGGGGGGGATACTTTTACTTTTTCTGTAGACAAAGAAAATGAAAAAGGATGCTTTTACTGGCAACCCAAGAATGGAGGAGAGACGGTACGTTTGACGTTACAGTTTATTATGTGAGTTTCACCCACAGCAGAGATTTTAATGCTTTCACAAAGTAGAAATGAACGCGACAACAGCCAAAGCATGTCACTTATAAGTCTGCATGTCTCTGTGTGAATGAATGGTGTTGTTTCGTCTACTACAAAAACTCGAACACACGTAACGTATACCGTGTTACATGAACTTCAGTCACTTCAGAGCTTTCTTAACTATTTCATTTGGAAAAACACGACAAACCGCCAAAATAACATGGCGAGAAACCTATGCGTGAATCAATATTAGGCTAATATTGTAGATCTGCTGTGTTGGGTTTTGCTCAATATGATGTTAAGGGGCAGATCAGTGGGCTTGCTGCAGTTGAATATAGTAAGAGATGTTCTCTGTCCCAGATGATACCTAAAATACTATATGGAGGACACAAGATAATTTAATAATATTATTTGTGTCCCCTTCAAAAATTGCTCTTGAGAAATTTTGTTGTCCCCCCTTTATTTTGTTTATTGTCAGCACAACAGAGGCCTGTTTTTCCATTCATTATAGGTCATGGAAATTCAGCTTTTTAGTCAGTGAAAGTCAGGGAATTTGACATTTGGCTTAAGCCCTATTCGGATGGGATTAGTTTTACATGGGTAGATGGAGTAATGTTATTTTACCACAGGACGTCTGTAATATTAATGGCCAATTCGCACGGGATAAGAAATCTCAGTAAAACTAGCAGAAATGCAAGGGTTAACTCGATTTACGCACTGCCGTCACCTTCCTGTCATCATGTGGGTATATGTTGCTTCCTGATAGGCCTACCATATGCGCAAACACATATAATCTAAATATATAACAGTTAGGTCCGGTCAAACGATTTATTAAATTCTGATTGAATTCTGTTGGTAATAGGCACTTAGCTAAAGCTATAATTAGTTTTGTGCCTCTGACAATGTGCTTTCAACCTTCTTTTTGATCTGAATGGTATGCGGAAAATACTTGTCCCACTGCCTAGAGCACAAATGAATGCTTTTTCAAGTGCCTCCATACTTGAAAAACCATGGAAAACTACTTTTAAACAGGAAATGACAGAATATTTATGTAGGCCTACATATTTACAGCGGGTCTATTCGGGTCTATCCTGTGCTTCATTTATCAATACGGCCACAGTATTGGAAGATACAGTATATGGAGGAGTTTGTGCAATATTGTCACTTATCTACCTGGGATGACCAACAACTCATGGATTTATTCTGGAGTGGGTTGGATTCACACATCGCTCTACAGATACCAGTGGGAAATTCTAACATCACCCTATCTTGCTATTTGGACCTGGTGCTGTGGATGTGTGGTTCCACTTTCACGGTTGGGGAGGCCAGTGACGATGAGATCCCACAGTGGCAATCCTCCCGATCTATTCCTCCCATGTCCTCGATTCTCTCCACAAAACCAAGCACCCTGCCAGAATTCAGCCAAGAGCCTGCTCCAGTGTTCATGCCAGTCCATGAACCCATTCCATCTGTCCCAGTGAAGCCCACTCCAGAGTCAGCACCAGTCATCAAGCCTGCACCAGCCCCAGGGTCCAGTTATAAATCCATTCCTTTTCCAGAATCTGCTTCCATTTGAAATGTTGTAGAAGTGACGCATAGATGGCGTTTTTATTAGCCTACTCAACAGGTGAGTATGGTATTTTATTAAACAGATAAATTGCCATAGGCTATGTCACTCTCTAACGGAGTTCATTGTAAAGCATTATCTATAGTGAAGGTTCATATTCCTCCATATACACTCATCCAGAGCTGAAGCACAACCAAAGAATGTAATTTCACAAAATGCATGCGGTTTTGTTTTTTAACTGCTAAAAGGCTAAAGGTTGCATAGTGTACCTTTACGGTAAGCTATAGTGCACAGTAAGTGCTTACATTTAAATAGTATTTGAATTAGTAAAAAAAAGTAGGGCTACATGATTAATCACATAAATCATGGTAAGGATAACTGCTTCTCTCAAATAATTAAAAATAATCGTTGTGATATTGGCCTGCTGGTAAACGTTTTGACAATTTGGCATTTCCATTATCTTGCATTGGTAACAAGCCTCCATTATCCTTCCTGCTTGGGTTGGCCAGATATTATGAGAATAAATCCCCCAAATAGAGCTTTTCCTCTTAAAACGATAAGTTTTCTGTCCAGTGTTTTACTTAATCTTCCCAACCATGCACAAGCTCACTCTCTGGGCTGCAAAAAGCACTGATGATCAACACTGACAAACATGTAGCCTATGTTGAAGTTTAGCAATGTTTGTGAAATTCTGCTCAAATGAAAGTGTCACACAGCCAATCTTTGTTCCTTCACGAGGTCATTGCTACTAAGTGAACCTTTTCTCTGTGACAAACTGTAATAAATCCAAACATGTATCTCTTGACCATACTGTTTGCGATCATGGTTGGTGAATAAATGCACTTATGCAACCTATGTGCTATAACAGAAAGTAAAAATGTAACATTTGGAATTATTGGAATTAAGATTAGGAGATTTTCCGTTTGATGAAGCTATCATAGTTGGTTAAATGAGGTCCATGCGCCACCTACAGGACTATTAGGCGAAGTGAAATGGGTTTGACGATCTTTCTCTGGAATATCTGGATATTAAGCGTGATTATCATTTTTGAGCAAAATAATTGTGATTATCAGTTTAACCATTATCGTGCAGCCCTAAAAAAAAAAAAAAAAAAAAAAATGTATAATGTAATTTGGAATCAGTAACTGTCAGATACAGTACATGGCAAATTTTCTAGAGGAAAAAAAATCTCTCAAATAATGCTGTAAACTACACATGGGAGTCAGTTGGTACTACATTAGCATACTATAATATTGAAGGTTAAAATTAACGTATTTATATACAAACACTTAAATTACATTAGAAGTTTTTATAATAATTAAAGTTTAGATTTACATAATCACATTTCTACTCCAATTCGTTTTTTAAAAATAATAATAATAATAATAATATAATAATAATAAATAATAATAAATAAGCATTTAAATCGTGGCTGTCATAACTGACTTATTCAAACATGCATATATTGAAGAACATTAAAAATGATAATGAATATGTAACGGTGAGTTTATGGTCACTGAATATGGGTTTTCTGAGGTAAATGTGACTTTACGTGACATTGTTTACACTGTAAAAAATATTCTGTAGTTTTTACAAAATAATTTTGGCAGCTGTGGTTGCCAGAATAATTTTGTAAAAAATACAGAAAAACTGTCAATTTTACAGTATAAAACTGTAATTTACAAACAAGAAAATTTGAATGTAAACAAGTAAATTCAACAATGCACACTACTACTAAAATCTGTTTTGTACCTTTAACATATACTGACAACCACCATAATAATTCAGGTGGTAAAAGAAAAAGCCACATGAAGAATCAGAGTTCAGCACAAAAAAATTTTCCACTGGTTGAAGTATATACTAATGTAAAGAGGGTGCAAAGAGTCATTCATGCAAACACAAAACACTATCATGGTAACCCACAACACTTAAATAATGCAATAAACATTCATTAAACAACAGAAGATGTAACATAAAACCCTAATGTACATAACTGATAACAAAAACTATTAAGAAACATGATTTTTTAAACAAAATACTTTCAAATGTGGAGTGTCACACAGGGAATTGTGGGAATATCAGTTTACAGTTTTTGACTGTAAATTAAACATTGATTTGTTCTTTTTTACTTCTAAAAATTTTAAAAATGTACAGCATTTTACTGTGAAAATTACATAAAATGTCTGGTAAGAGCTTTTACAGTTTTTCCCTGTATATAGTACGGGAACTTACTGTTAACCTATTTACAATTTTTTTTTCTGTAGCGTTTTTACAATATTTTACTGTTAAAATCACATTCATTTTTTACAGTGTACAAGCTGTTTTACGTCTTTCCGAGGTTGAAACACTGATTGAGCTATTACACGAGACATGATACGGATTTCAGTAAAATGTACTGTATTTTTTTTAACATACCTTCAGATGTTTAATCATGTTCATTTCGCGCTGTAACTGGTATTAAAGGGAGGAGAGGATGTTCACATGCGCTCCGTGCTGCCGCTTCTCTTTAACTGAGGCGCTACAGCGATCTGTCACGACACATTAAACAGCGTTAAAACGGTATTTATTTTTTTAAATCTCATAATAAGATGGACGTCATTTGAAATCTGAGACTTTGCTTCATATCAAAAGTAACAAAGCACAAAGATTATTGCGATTTATTGGATGGGAGTCGTGCTACATGTTCTGTTCATTCATCAACTGAAAAAAACAGACTAGACTAATCGATTCTTGGGATTTAAGAATCGATATCGGTTCGTAAATATGAGAATCGTTTAATATCGAGAAATCGATATTTTTTACCCAGCCCTGTTGATGAGTTAGTAACCTTTCTCAATAAAAAGAGCTCTAAAATATTTTGCTCTGGGGAGAAAAAGAGGGCTAAAATCCATAGTATAATAATTTTCACTGTAGTGCTACTGTATTACTGTAGTTCATCACAGAAATGCAGAGTGAAATTAAGGACCTTTATTTAAAAAAAATACAGTAAAAAAAAAAAAGTGAAAATATAATAATAGAAATATACAATTGCATACAATGTTTATTTAATTTTATATAGAGTTTATATAGAGGGAAAAAAAATTCCTACTTTGTTATACTGGCATGACTTGAACAGAAGAGGGCAGCACTGAGTAACCAAAGGCACCATTCCACAAAATAATGATTAAAATACAGGTTCAGGAGACCATTTATGAATAATTTACAGGTATCAAATATATAATTCCTTTAAATATATAATGTCTTTATAGAAAACATGTTAATGGTATTAGAATTAGTAAAAAAAACAACAACAGTGAATTGAATAGTTATCAATACAAAAAGTATTTTGCTTTGTAAAAAAGTTATAAAATACATAGCAAATTTATTTAGTAGCTTGTAATTTGCCCTCTATAAATAATCTGTAGAAGAAAGTGCAACTAAGTAATGCCAATAAAGAATATACATTTTTATATATATATCTATATCTCTTCAGAAGTAATTTTTGCGTTCTTAGATGGAATTCTCAGAGCCGATTTTTGCTGCTTTCATCCTACAGGGAACAGAAAATTTTTTCCGTTAATTATTTTTTTAGCACACAATATGTGGTAAGACTGCATTCTTTCATGTTAGTGATCAATAAGTCACTTTCTCATACTTTAGGCACTCGACTCTTTTTTGTGTCCAAGTTTGTGCTGGGTCAGCACAGACTGATCTTCCTTTTTCGGTGTGGAAGCTGCAATGACATAAAATACCATGAACTCTAGCATCAGAGACAATATTATCAGTTGCCTTATCAAATCAAGGTCAACACAGTTTATTCATGTGACATTGCAAATTCAACCCACAAAAATATACAAAGAAAGAAATGTTGATAACTTTAAAAATCAGTTATAAACGCAACTGACAATGCTTTATATTAAAACTCAATAATAATATTAAGAAAGCTTGGGAATGTACAGTCAAATAATCAGAGATGTCATTAAATGTTTTTCTCTAGATTCACACATTACAAGATAGCGAATACACACACTTATTCTGTATTACTACTATTTTTGACATTTGGTGACAAAACTATAAAATAACAGATTATCATTTGTGATTTTTTTTTTTTTTTGTAAAATTTTAAATATATTCAGCTTTGTATGAAATGAATTGAATAGCATGAATTCAGGGTGATTGAGACACTTTTTAAGCCACGTTTTTATAACTTTCTAAATTTCTAACTTACATAACATGAATCAAACACGTATAGAGAATAAAAATACTTACATAATAGCTGCAAGATCACAGCCGCCAGTTATACCCTGGATATCATAGCCTTTTAAAACTCCACAGCGTCTGGGGTATTTAGTGTAACTAACGCAGCAGGCCACTGTGAAACAAAAGGGAAAGAGTTATGTTTAAAGCAATTGCTCAACATTTCAGCGGCACATTTTTACAGCATGCTGGCGGATTATTAACGCATTCAACAGCGTTTTAAAAGCTCTGTTGCATATTCTTTAAAAGCAGTCACTCACCTGCGTCTGTCTCCACCTGAAAAAGGAGTAGTGTAACCAAGGCCAAAATACATATTTTTATTACCATCTTCGAACTTTGGAAGTTGTCCAGTATCTCATGAAGGGTTTAAGTATTGTTAAGAGAGCGGTAATCCACACAGAGAAACTTCTGAAGAGCTTTTGTTGGACTTGACTGAGATCACTCTTTATAAGCCCTTGATATGGGTTTCCCCCCACCTTTGGAATTTGTTTACTCCCCCTTGAAATTCCTCAGGTAGAGTGGATGGGTTGTATGCCACTGAGCAGGTGTGAGACAGTTGAACAATAATCTACTTCCTGTTCTCATAACCACATTCCTCTGATTGATGGACGGGTGAACTGTGCTCCAAAATGTGCTTGAAAATACACATTTGACTAATTTAAAAGCTAGTTTGCCAATAAATTGATTGATTTAACTTTTTCTGTAAAAGAGTTCAGATGTAAAAAGCTTTTTAACATTTTGTTTAAATTTTGTTTGTCCACAGCCTTTTGAAATAGGTCTAATTTTTGGGATACCTGTGATCATAAATGCAATAGAATCAACCGACTGATTCCATGAACTGATTAAATATTCACAGATTAAATAAAGATTCATTTTAAGATTAAAAGATTCATAAATGAACATTTTTACACCTGTAAAGTTCATGTGTATATGATTTATGTTTTAGATGCTGTCTATGCAAATGTAAGTAAGTGTACATGTGATAGAACCACTTTTAACATAAAAGACACATGAATACTCATGAGATCATCATGTTGCACCCTTGCATGCTGCGTAATATCATTGCGCCTGCTGCACCCATGGTACGGCAGCAAAGTTCCTTGATTATTACACCGGAATGAGAGTATAGTTCCTAGCCATATCGGCCTAGAAAATCGCAACTTTTCATTTTCCGTCGGTCTTAGTACACGATGTAACTACAGAAGAGTCAAGTTTTAAATAGGAAAAATATCGAAACCCTTTGGTCATTTTTGAGCGAGGTGCTAACGGTCTAATCAGATTCAATGAACTGTGCTAAGCTATACTAAAAGTGGTACCACCAGACCCGGAGATCGGCTGAATGGATCCGTAAGTAGAATAGGGAAGGCGTAGGACATAGCCTACAGCGTAAGCTTTTTGAAGAATATGAAAGTACGGTTTTGGCGGAACACATTTAAATTTTTTTCAAAAAGACTGATCGTTTCGCTAGATAAGACCCTTATTCCTTGTCTGGTTTCGTTTGAAGCCCTTTGAAGCTGCACTGAAACAATAATTTTGACCTTCAACCGTTTGGAGGCCATTGAAGTCTATTATAAGGAGAATAATCCTGGAATGTTTCCATCAAAAACCTTAATTTCTTTTCGACTGGAGAAAGAAAGACATGTACATCTTGGATGACATGGGGGTGAGTAAATCATCAGGAAAATTTTATATGAAAGTGAACTAATCCTTTAAGCTTCGGAGCATTATGAATCTTTTGTGTCGAATCATGATTCGGATTGTGTGTCAAACCGCCAAACTGCTGAAATCACGTGACTTTGGCGCTCCAAACCACTGATTCGACACAAAAGATTCATAACACTCCGAAGCTTCCTGAAGCAGTGTTTTGAAATCGGCCATCACTATATAAGTCGTTATTTAGTTTTTTTGACGCACCAAAAATATTCTCTTCGCTTTATAATATTAATATTGAACCACTGTACTCACATGAACTGATTTAAATATGTTTTTAGTACATTAATGTCATTGTTGGCTATGCAGGCCTCACTGAGCCGTCGGATTTCAACAAAAATATCTTAATTTGTGTTCCGAAGATGAACGAAGGTCTTACGGGTGTGGAAGGACATGAGGGTGAGTAATAAATGACATTATTTTCATTTTTGGGTGAACTAACCCTTTAATAATTATGTCAGAAAAAAAAAAATATAATTATTATTAGCTCTATAAAATCTACTGTGTTTTTATTTTAGATGTATTGAGGGTCATTTGCTTGGTGTGGATGTATTCATACATGCATTAACATTACATTCATTAAAATCGTTCAGTTTACCATGGTGAATAAGCCGAGGGTAACGGTTGCTTCATGACCAATTTCAAAGTTCCGGCGACTGCGGCTAGGGGGGCAAAATGCGGATGTGAATGTCGTGTGCAGTGGAAAGGCGGCTAGGCTTATTCATGTCACTGTTGGTGTGAAAGGGCCTTTACATTTGCCAAAAATATAACTTTTTTGTTATTAAAAAACAAATAGGCCCAGGCCAGATGAGAAAAAAGTAACGCAAAAGTAACGTAACACATTACTTTCCATAAAAAGTAACTAGCGCAATTAGTTACTTTTTTTAGGGAGTAACGCAATATTGTAATGCATTGCTTTTAAAAGTAACTCTCCCTAACACTGCAGAAATGTATGAAGAGCAGTCATTTTTGCCAACAATGTATCATGAATGCAACTGATTTTAGATTAATTTTGGGTGTTTTATGTATCAAAGAGTAGCTGTTAAGACTCATCTTATTGGCCTAAATCCAGTTACTCAACCTTTTGGACTTATCAACTAAAATAACATAAGCATTTACAGTTGGTCACACCTTATTTCACATATCCTTCGGTTCATGTTTTATCTTGGTAATGACAAACTTCTGCTGAAAGTGTCAGTACTGACGTGCAGCAGATATGATCAAATGTGCCGACTCAGTCACACATAAAAGATTCACTTGTTTGTTTATCTGGTTTAAAGCATGAAAGGGATAGTTTATGTCTTCTCTGGAACACTCAAGAAGATATTTTCAAAAATGTCTCAGGGTTTTTTTGGTCCATACAATGAAAGTGTTAGCTTGGACTAATGACATTTTCGTTTTGGGTGAACTGTCTCTTTAAGGAACAGACCTATTCTTAATTTTCTGAATGAACAAAACTTCACAATAAGGCTCAGATTTCAAGGGTTGCATGTGGTTTTAATCCTTTTCATCCTTTTTGATCAACTCGCATTATGCTGAAATGTGCTTTCAATTATTTATGCTTTAAAGTGCTTCTAGTATTACACTTTCCTTGATTTATGTGGTTCATTTTCTTCATGTTCCTGCTGCTTTATGCAAGAAATCTGTTGTCATGATTGAATTCTAGAAACTGAGAACAGAAAGCAGAGGACAGAAGTGATGGTGTTGAAGCAGACAGGATAGCTGATTTCTGATATATTTTATATTTTAAAGCTGAATTGATATTATTTTACTCCACAGCATCATTTCCAATTAAATCTGCAGAAATGAATGAACTCACTGTATGAAGAAAATAGCACTGGCTAATTTTAGATGTGACCTTTTATCATTATTAATTTATAGAAAATGATAAAATCAAAATGTGTACAATTTTGGATCTGGGCTTAAAATAGATTTGACCTTTTGTTTTATCCCACTTTTCCAGCTATGTCTATACTTGCTGTATGTAAAAGTCTAAAATTAGCAAGGTGCTAAATATAGATGTTCTTCAGAGCTATAAATAGCACCAGGAAATGATTTGAATGTTGTTCTGTGTATGAGGACAGCGATATGGTGAGAAGCTCAGGTTTTACATGGAAAGAACATTCAAAATAGCTGATGTAGAAATACATTTAGTGAGGCTTATGGTTAAAAACATGCAAATGTAGAACAAGGCAAACACACGAGATGTAAAAAGATGTTTTAATACAAGTACTTAGATCTAAACATTTAAAAACAGCATTAAAAAATTAGTTTGAAATTAAATTGGAGGAGTTTTGACCATTTTTGTACGTTTTAAGCAATTTTTATTATGTATGCATGCATATTAATGTACAGTAGTCAACATTTGAAGTGGTCATCAAACTAAGTTACCAACTAAGAAATACAGCACTTTTAGAGTTTCATCCCTCTGCCTAATGTGAGCATAAGTAGGCCTATTGGGAAGGTTTAACTTAAAGTAAATGTAAATGTGTAAAAGCTCATATTTAATTGTAAATCTCTTGCAAGCAATCACAGGAGTGAGTCTGTGACCCATAGACATCACCAGACTCTTGCTTTCACACTTTGAAATGCATTTCCAGGCCTTTAATACAGCCATTTTCATCGGTTGCTTGTTTTGGGGAGTTTCTACCTTTAGGCCATGTGTTTACTAAAGTGTTTTTTCCAGCAGCTAGCGTAGGCCTACTTTTCCAATAGTTTTCAATGGGAGTGCCGCGTTTTTTAAATGCCAGGAGCTTAACGAAGCGCTGAGCATCTTTTTCACACCAAAGCACTGAGCGCTCGGTGTTTTTTACTGGTTGTAACGAGTTGAAGAATGTTCAACTTTGAGTAAAAAGCTGCACTCATCACTGTCACTTTTTAGCTAGCCGTCCAATCAGAGTGGAGAGGGGCGGGACAAATACAACACCGACCAACTGTCACAACATTCTTGCTGTACAATGACATCAACAAGCAGAGAATGGAACAAAATTGATGAGAAATTAATATTGCTGGTCTCCGAACATACATAGCAAGTACTCTATATTGTGTCGACAACAGTCTAAAACAGATTATCTGCGAAATCAGTTACAAGTAACAGTGCCGCGGATATTCCATATAATAGCAACAAAGCGTCTCAACTGAAAAGCGCTCTCAAGCCCTCACAGATAGGCGTTTTCAGCTGGTTAAAAACGCTCTTGTGGACACACGGCACTAGTCTTCTCTTCAGCTGGTGAAATGCTTGTTCAATAGGATTTAAATCTGGAGATTGACTTGGAATGTCCTGAAAAAGATAGATACCTCTGGCAGGCTTCAGCAACTGACAACGACCAGATCAGCTGAGAAAATCAACAGCAGTTGATGATAAAAAAAAAAAAAAAATGACAAGGGCTATGAAAAAAAAAAAAAAAACTCTAAAATAACTGTCAGTAAAATCACCAGCAACCTCCAGAAAGCTGGGGTGATGGTGTCACAATCTGCTGTTCGCAGGAGACTTCACCAACAGAATTACAGAGGATACACAGCAACATCAAACATCTGATCAGTACCAAAAATAGGAAAGCCAATTAGAATTTGCAAAGACACACAGAGATGAGCCAGTAGAGTTTTATGGACAGACGAGACAAAGATTAGTTTGACCCAAGTGTGGAGAAAAAAAAGAAAAAAGAAACTGCAAACGATCCAAGGCATCCAAGCTCATCTGGAAAGCATGGTGGTGGTAGTGTCATGTCATGGGCATGCACGTCTGCCTCTGGAACGGGCTTACTCATCTTTATTGATGACTTATTCAATGATGGCTGCAGAAGAATGATTTCAGAAGTGTACAAAAGAGTTTTGCCTACCAGTGTTCAAGAAAATGCCACCAGACTCACTGGGAAGTGATTCATATGGAAACCCAAAACACTATACTGCCAACTCAATCAAGGAGATTATCATGGTAAAAAAATTGTGGGTCTTAGATTGGCCAAGTCGGTCTCCAGATTTAAATCTGAACAAGCATTTCACTAGCTGAAGAGGAGACTAAAGGCAGAAACTCCCCAAAACAAGCAACCGTTGAAAATGGCTGTAATAAAGGCCTGGAAAACGTAAAAAAACTGAGAGTCTGGTGATGTCTATGGGTCACAGACTCACTCCTGTGATTGCTTGCAAGGGATTTACAATTAAATATGAGCTTTTACACATTTACATTTACTTTAAGTTAAACCGTCCCAATACTTATGCTCACATTAGACAGAGGGATGAAACTGTAAAAGTGCTGTTCTTCTTAGTTGGTAAAACATTTTGTGTTGAAACAGTCAATAATAAAATGTGACATTCTGTACTTCTGCCTCATATTAATCTTTTAATCATATTTATAGATGTCTTGACACCACAGCTAACAGAGCAATTTGTCTTTACTGTTCCAATACTTATGGAGGGCACTGTGTGTGTGTATATATTTTTATACAACAGTTCTTTCTGGTTCTTGAATCTGATTGGCTGATAGCCGTGCGATATTTTAGTGATAACAGCACTCCTACCTTTTCACCGTTTGTATCACTCCGCTTGAAGCGACTGTCATGGCGGCCGAGCAAATCCACCGTAATTTTTGCAAATACTACACTTGTTGTACCACGAACTGTAGTTTTAAGAGTTTTTTAGGCAAGAATGTAGTTGCTTAGACATGAATTATGTGACTTATATTTAATCATAGCGCCTGTTTTACAATTTGCTAAGATGTTTTCGAAAATGTGAGCTCCAAGCCGTCAACGGCCCTTCATGGGTTGTATAACCGCCGAGAACAGCTTCATCTTGGCCAGTGCTTCGTTAATAAACATATAAACGCAATATCACAATAAAAGACGAATCACAGCCATGCCGATATGCAGCCATATCGCACGGCTACTCGTGTGATATTGCTCATATGTATACTGTGCAAAAGCCTTAGGCCACCAATGTTTTAATTACCATCCATATTTATTTTTCGGTCTCTTTATACAGAAAATAAAGGAAATATGTACACAAAATAAAAAAAAAAATAAAATAAATCAGAACAAAATGGCTTTAAGTAAAAATCAGTATTTAGTGTGACGACCTGGACTTATTCCAATTTGTCAAAGAAGAAACTTCTCATATTTTGAAAGTTTTCTTGGCATTCCTGAGCAATTCCTGAGACTGAGCAATAATTATATATGGCCATTATACAATTGCTAATACATCATCTAATGGTGGCCTAAGACATATATATGAGATCATGGCTGTACTAAGTCTGGTGTCTTCTGGGGCTGACCGGGCATGTTGTTAAACATTTATTAAAAATACACTTTCTTCACAATACAGGTTCTTTATTGGCATCTATGGTTCCATGAAGAACCTTTAACATTCATGGAACATTTCCATTGCACTAAAGGTTCTTTAGAATATTAAAATGTTCTTCACACACAAAAAACACGGTTCACTGAATCGTTCTTCTATGACATTGCTGCAAAACCCCTCTTTTGGTAGCTTTATTTTTAAGAGTGCAGACAAAGACAAGAAGCCAGCAACACTATGAAGAAGGCCCTTTACAGCACACTTCTTGGACATTGTAGGTGTCTGTTACGTTATCTTTACACGTTTATCTTTTATCTGCATACCAAGTTCGTTTCCATGACCACTGTTTGAATGCCAGACATTTTTGTATCTTGGCCAACCTTTAAATTGATAACTTATAAAATGCATGCGTCACAAACAGATCACCTTCTCAGGTGTCGTTCCTTCCTTCCTTCCTTCCATCTAACTTGAACTTTACGACAAATGACATTGAAATGACGTTTACCAGAGTTTCGGGTAAGAGTACGGTCAATATTTTTCTTGGTGTTACCTTCAGGAGGATGTTGAAGGCCAACAATGCATTCAGCTCTGCATTCATACTTTGCTGTCATAAGTAGATACAAAATAAGAAAGAGTTCCAAACGCCTAGTCATTCTGAATGCAACAGCCATAGAATGTTTGTGTATAACACTTGAATACTTGACCCTTTGATAAGCATTCTGATGTTTTTATATAGATATCACTTTTCATTGCATGAATACTGCCACTATCTGTGCATACATCAAGTGTTTGTAACCTCCTTGTGTTGTGTTGCAGTTTCTTTCTTTCCTTGAGTCTCTCTACCTGCTTTTTACTTACTTTTTTTTAGTGAAATTAATTATTCTCTCTCTCCCTACTTATTACTTTTCACTTTCTTACACGTGTCCTAACCAGAAGCGATGTGATAAGATTGCAGTGACGAGCAATTTGATTGCCCACACAAAACGCGACGCCACATTTTTGGCCACGTAGACACACTGCAGCTAAATTCGGTTGTCAGTTCACCTTTTAGTGCTTAATCGCGTTCTGTACACACACAGTTCAGTAAAATACGGGAGTGACAACCGCATTCTACAACCGTATTAACTCCCGAAAAGTACAGGTAGTGACAACCGCATTTACAGAAATTCCACGCAGTGTGTACGGAACCGAACTTAACAACTAGTTGTTAACGACGTTTACGTGCACCGGTGTAACGTGTGTCTCTCGTGTAGCTATGCGCGGCGAATCACAGGGAAAGCACAAGCCTATCCAAATGCTTTATGCTGAAAATCGCGATTCATGTCTGCTCACTTTAATAACTCCATAAACCCCTTTGCTTTATGAGACGAGCCCAAAAAGCTTATATAATGAGTGACCATGGCAACACAGAATGAGTGCCGCGCGCTGTGTGAAACTGGCTATACAAGCATAAACAAAACACGACGCCTCAGTCGACTGTGTTAGTGTGTTTAGTTAAATTGCTGAAAATAACGAGTGTTTTGTCACTTTAATTACCTACTTTGGTCACGATAACGGATACCAAACACGAGGGACGCCAGAACGTCGCTATGGTTTCCAAGCTGTCAATCATTGCATTTTCTAGAGTGAGTCATGTTCCGTACACACATGTAACGATAATTTAGGGGATTCCCTCCCGCATTTAAATGCGGTTGTCACTCCTAAAACTTACAGTGTGTACGTGGCCATTGAGAAGCGATAATATCAATCAAAAACCACAGCCAATCAGAAGAGAGTGTGAGCGGGCTCTCTCGGCAAGAGCACAGCAGCCACAATTATATGGGCAAGTACATAGTAAAATTCATAAATATTACACCATTTAAACATTATTTAAAGTACATACGGAGTGACTGAACCAATCTTTGTCTTAGAATACACTTGTTTGTTCGCATTGAGTTGACAGTTTTAAGGTTCTTGTGCCCATTTATTTATTTTCAAGATCTGAGGTGAATTAGCCAGTGTTGTTTTCATTACAGCTAAAAAGCTGGGAACACAGAATGATATTCAAACTCACATTAGACCCTTTTAACATTAAGTAAAGCACATAAACAGTACCTGATATTATCATTGGCATACTTTGTGTTGCTGTTCCAGCCGCGACGTCGCGGAGAAATAGAAACCGTTTCTAAAAAAGAATCGTCGCGTGTCGCCGTCAAGGTTGGTTAGCATATGTGGAGGGTGAACCAACTCTAGGGTAAGGCTAGATGCGATACCTCCATTAAAAACACATGAGTCTATGTCATGAAATAAACATGAAAATCGCCTATTAGCAACCTACACATTCAAGCATAAACGCAAAAAAATACATTATCTTCAAATTCTGAATGAATTAGGCCTAAAAAAAGAGTGCATAAAACCGCTTCCTTAACACTAAGCTGTCACTCATAATTCATCGCAATCTCACAAGTTCTGCTAATCGATTAAGTTGACTGTACAATGAATATCTTATTTGGCCTACATAATAACTATACTTTTTTGTTAAAAGTTAAATTATAACGAGAGGATTTGAGTGTGCAGATCTCAGCACTGGGCAAGAAATCATCAGATATGTTTGTGATTGGCTACATTGTTCAACCCTGCAAAAATGTAAATAGAAAAACCTGTTTATATTAGTTTAGACGATCTCAAGAGCACAATCACCAAATCTGTTTATGTTTATCTGTTTATGATGAGACTGAGAGCATTAGCGAGAGTGCAGAATTCCGAGTTCAGCTCGCGCACTGAACAAAACTCCGGCGTTTCAGCGATGACTAATCTGAACACCTCTGATTGGCCTTTGCAATTGTAAGCTCAACAGAATCGTGCGTGATTGGTTATAGTGCGCAACGCTGTGAAACAAGTAAAAAGTATAACGCAACATGAGCAGATGATCTATATTAAATGCCGCAATCGACACTTTATTTAATTTTTACTTTCACTTTATTACTAGACTTAGATTAAATGTGCAGCTGCATTTTTGGCCAAGCCCTAGTTAATTTTTGACCCATGGCCAGGGGAAGGCTAAAGGCTGATTTATACTTCTGCGTCGGACCTACGCCGGAGCCTCTGCGCCGTAGGCTATGCGTCTTTTTTCATTTATACTTATGCGTCGTTGTCCGCGTCGACGTGCATGCAGACCACTAGTAGGCAGTGTCCGCGGAAATGTTGAGTATCAAGGCAAAAGCCGAAGAAGAAGCAGCTTATCATGTACGTTGTCAGAGAAGCTTACAAATAGGTAACGACTTTTGTTGCAGTTTGACTGCATGTGTCCCCTGAAACAGAGCGTATTTCATTCCTATGGAAGTTGAAAACGCTCACTCTTCTCCTATTGCTCCGCGCCAGTTTTTTGACCCGTGGGAGGGGTTCTAGCAGACCAATCACAGCGCTTGCGGTCCGCGTAGAATTGACGCGTTGTTACAGATTTGAAGAGGTGCACGTCAGGCTACGTCGTAGGCTACGCATGGTACAAACAGCCTTAGCTACGTAGCTACGGCGTACACTCGACGCAGAAGTATAAATCAGCCTTAAGCCTTTCTCAGCCTTACACTCGCTCCGCCTATGCTGGTGAGGACAAAAAAAAAAACTCTGATTAAGATGGAAAAGATACCTTTTATCGCATGTCGCGGCGTCGTGTGCGTCTGGTTAGGACACAGTGTTAGAATATACATGCATCAGTCTCTCACTATGGATATTATACTACACTTAGTCACCATTTTTTAACGCAAGAGCCGGCACGACCATTTGTAACTGCAATGTGTAAAGTGCAAGATGATACAGAAAAGGAAATTGTGCTCACTATTAGGGAAAAAACTGCCATATAGATATTTTTAATATTATCTCATAATTTGGCAGCAGGTATATTAGGCTGCTGTCACTTTAAGACCTGACACACGAATCCATTTACACATGCGTTTTCTTTGTCAACTATTTAATTTAACTTAAAACATAATTTGTATTTATGTGAATACTCACCAAGACTGACATTTTGACATTATTTTGTGTGTATTTGACAATACATGCAATCCCACGCCAAAATTCAGTGGAGAAAGAAAATGCATGTAACAGTATAATGGATCTGTGCATCAGGTCTTAAAGTGACAGCATAATATACCTGCTACCAAATTTTGAGATAATATTAAAAATATCGATATGGCAGTTTTTCCCACATGGTTTTAATAGTGAACAAAATTTCCTTCTACATTAGTTCCCTAAAAACTGTCTGCACTAACCACTTCATTTGGATAGCTGAGGATCAAATATGCTATGAGCTCATACACAAAAACAAGATGATGTAATTTCCAAATTTGATTCACTGAAAATAAATTAAGTATTTATCGCTCTCATTTACACATTAAATTTAATGTGTGCATAGCTTCAGAGAGAACGTCACAACAGAACCAGGCTTTCTGCATTTCTGACTCATTTTACATTTGATTTGGAATGACAACAGAAATCATCCATTCCATCATATTTACATCTTAGACATATGACAGATTTTTATCAGTCCATGTCCTTCCGGTTTTAAAGGAATAGTTCACTATCTAATTACCCTCAAGTTCCAAAACATCACGTTCCAAACACATATGGCTTTTAATCCACCATGGAACAAATACGTTTCTGAAAGGTTACATGCCAATAATCTGCACATACATAGGTCTATTCTCCATACAGTGACACTGTCTTTTAAACTCAAAGAAAGCCAAAACAACATACAATCATAAAAATAGCCTACATGACACGTGGACGAAGGCTTCCAAGGCATATGATAGCATTGTGAGGCCTGAGAGGAAATTAAATTTTTTTTACTAAAAATATTCCTCTGTACAGTCAGCTGTTAAATCAGTAACCACTGTGATAGTCACACAGAGTTGATTTGAGTCGATTTGATTCATAAAAATAAAAAAAACCCATTTAGAATATTTTTTATAGTACTTTTTTACATTTTTGCAGACTCTTGTTTGCAGACTGTTGTTGAATTTTGTTGTTGTTGTTGTCTAATGCTAACGATTAGATTTATCTTTAGCATCTGACACTTTGATTGAGAACTGAAAAACAGATCTTAAGTTTTTTAAATTTGATTCATTTTCCAAAACATGATGTGCTTCCAGAGAACAGTTGAGGATGATTATATACAAAATTATGTAAAAAGTGTATTTGTGTTACTGACATAAAACTACTTCACCACCACGGGGATACCTGATACTTTCCTTAAATTTACATGATACAAAACAGAAAATCTTACAATAACAATGTTTTCTTTCCTCATTCAATCAGACTCTTACATTTATTGATGTTAGATGCACGTCTTTCTATTTTTAGAATGTACCCAGCGATTGCAACATTTTCCATAGCTGTTTCCAAAATATGCCAAATATCTGGAGGCAGTCAAATGACTAGCTTTTCTAATAACTGTCATGTTACATTTAATGGAAAAACAATTTGCTGTGTTCAGACATTACGGTTGCTCAGCTGCACATCTGAACTTTATTTACCTGAAGAGTTTTGCAGTTCAGAGAAACAAGTTGGCATTTTGTCTCAGACACAGCCTGAATATCCAGTTTACAAGTCATTTTGAAAAGTCAGAGAAAGGCATTTTTATCATCACACCACTTTCAGGGCCCACAGTAGCGAAATAATTTAAATAGTTTAGATGGAAAGTTGGTGCTCAAGTGCTACCCTTCCCACACAACAGATCAACACATGCACGAACATTCAAACACGATAGCAGAGATATGAAACAAAACAAATCAAACATAAGAATGTGTCAATTCATGTCAAACAATTTTGGTGGTTTGATTCATTGCATCTTCAGGTCATGGTGTTCAGCTCTGTATCAGACTACAAGGCTGAATAAACCTAAATATGAACAACTACTGACACAACAGGTCTCATCATTCTTAAGAAATATACATGTTTGTGGAACGCAGATTGTAGTTTAAGTAAGCCACAGGGTGTGCTTTCTGCAAGACTAGTCTTGCACACATTTTTATAAAAAAAAATGAAAGTCGAGTGACGGTTGAAGTACAGGTAAGTATCAAGTTCAATATACTGAAGTTGCAACTGAATGTTATAATGTGTATTTAAGTATTTATCTTCGTACTGGGGTAACTGCATCCAAATACATCTAAAAGAGGCTCCTTAGAGCCCTGGTCCGAGAGGTCTGTGGTCATTTTGTCCATACAGTCCCTCACAAAAGTATGTCAAGTAATACAGTATTTTAGAACTGAACTCAACACATTTTCCAGACTTGTAATGCTAAAACAAATAGAAACCTAAATCTTTAAAATGGCATGATCTGAAGTCCTACACAAGTAGGTAACATCCTCTCCTCTGCCGTTCTAGGCCCATTCCCAAGTCACTTGGAGAGGGTCTTTCTGTTACAGGCAACACCGCTCTGTAAAAAGCGGAAAGTACAGTCTTTCCTAGATTGAGCCGTTTCATCCGCATGGGTTTTCCTATTGAAATTCAATGGAAATTAGATGTAAATCTTGGAGAGGCTGAAAACATATACAAAAAAAATACCACAAAAACATTAGGTCATAGCTGAAAGACAAGCAAACATGTCCAACTACGAGAGAGCATGACATAATTACAAGTCTCTCATTATAGGGATGTGTGTGATGATATATTTTGCCGGCCCAGGTGTCCATTTTGAGCAACTTCCTGCTGATTTCATCCTTCTGAATTCCCCTCGTCATTATTGACCTTTCTAAGTCCTTTGTTTCGGTGTCTCTGAATGGCTTTCCAGATACGACACAGCACTCCTCCCCTAAAGTGTACACAAACACACAAAATTAAAATGAATTCTGCAATAATCTGCAAAAAAACAATTGCAGACTTTGTCTTAAAACTAACTTAACGTACTTGTACCTTCATGTAGATTTTAAATGAATGAACGAATGAGCGAATGAATTGTTCAAATATTTGGGCTCAGTAAATTATTTTTATTTTGAACTTTATATTCATCAAAGAATCCTGCAAAAATATATTCACGGTTTCCACAAAAATATTAAGCAGCACAATTTTTTTTCAACATCGATAATAAGAAATATTTCTTGAGCAGCAAATCAGCATATTAGAATGATTTCTGAAGGATCATGTGACACTGAAGACTGGAGTGATGATGCTGAAAATTCAGCTTTGCCATCACAGGAATAAATTACATTTTAATATATATACAAATAGAAAACAGTTCTTTTAAATTGTAATATGTTTTCACATTATTATTGTTTTTACTGTATATTTTGATCCAAGGCTGTATTTAATATTTTGTATATATATATATGTAGATTTTAAATATATATATATATATATATATATATATATATATATATTTTTTTTTTTTATTAAAATTTCAAAATGATGTATTATATTATATTTATTACATTTTAAGTGTGGCTTGTGACCAAATAATTGAAGTCACTTTATGCAAATGAACAGTGTACACAATCAATCAATCAATCAATCAATCACTCAATTACACATTTACAGATTACACCCTCACCTAAGCCTGAGGCAGCGAAGGTCTTCTTTAGTCACGTCACAGAGAATGTCACTGAGTGTGTAATCTTCTACAACAAACTGTCACAGACAGAAACCACAAGCACTTGGCATAAATTTGTTCATTTATCTTTGGAAACTTAAACAGTGAGTCATTTTCATATCGTGGGAAAGACACTATGCATGCAGTGTGATTCAGTGCTCAGTATGTTTTCACCTTATCTACGGTCTCGGAGTCGGCGCCCTGCTCTTTCAGCCAATCAGTGAGCTTCTTGTCAGGCTCAGGCTGTGGGGCAATGTGAAATATAGAGGGGATGGAGGGGGTCTCTGGTGAGGACAAAGGAAAGATGAAGGAATATTTAAGCACAGATGCTAAGATCCTTCCGCACAGCATTTTAAGACTCACAGAATACTAAGACAATGTAGAGCATTCAAAATCAGTCACTTGGGGTACATGGGCGTGCAGTAGACTTTACAGAGTGCTCGACTCTTGCATTGTCAATACAAGATCTTGACCAAAAATCAATGCACCTCTTGATGGAAATACATGTTGTGATGTTAGAGTCAAGCACTCTGTAAAATCTACTCCAGCACATCCCAAAGACTTACAATGAATTTAAAGGGATAGTTCTAAACACCATTTTAACCCCGGGTAAAGGAACATTTCACACTTGTAATTTAGAAGCAGGGTTAGCACCACTTTTTACCCAGGTTTATGAAACCCTGCTTTTGTCCGAAATGCCCATTCAGCATAAACCCGATAGTGCAGTCGGCAATACGAGGATGCGCAACGCCAGAGCTTGGTAAGCAGGTTCCGTGTTGTGTTTATCCTATCACTGACACCACAAATATGCAATAAGGACATTAACCCAGGGTTTAGGAATGTACAATGTGAAACGTCAGCATATGAATACGCAGGATTAATTGTTAACTCAACTGATGCAACTGCGAGTTATAAATTCAGAATTGTGAGATATGAACTCGCAATTCTGAGAAAAAAAATGGCAGTCTTTTTCCCTCACAATTGGACATTATAACACGTAATTGCGAGTTTATATCACGCAATTCTGACTTTATAACTTGCAATTCTGACTGCATATCACACACTTCTCTTTATAACTCGCAATTCTGACTTTGTTATGCAATTCTGACTTTATAACTCACAATTGTGAGTTTATATCTTGCAATTCTGAGAAAAGTCAGAACTGTGAGAAAAAGTCGCAATTACCTTTTTTATTTTTTATTTCATTGCAGAAACAAGCTTGCATACAGAAAAAACAACAAACAAACAAACAAACAAACAAATAAAAAAAACGCATAAAACCCATCAAGCTCAAAACTGGAGACTCTTATATTGTATAAAATGCAAGGAACACAATGATCTGTACAGTTTTTCACAAATGTGAAAGGAAAAACAAGTAAAAAATAATTAATTTCATAATAATGGAATGTATTGCAAATATACTCAAAAATATATTTTGGAATATATAAAATACACTACCATTCAATTTTTTTTTTTTTTTTTAAGAAATTAATACTTTTATTCAGCAAGGATGCATTAGCTTGATCAAAAGTGACAGTAAATATACAGTATCTCACAGAAGTGAGTACACCCCTCACATTTTTGTAAATATTTTATTATAACACAAATGCATCTTTTTTGGGGGGCTTCAAAATCACTCCCATTATAAAGCTTGGTAGAGCCAGGATAGAAAGAAAGAAAAGAAAATAGGATGGCTTGAGGGTAAGTAAATTATGGGGTAATTTTCATTTTTGGGTCAACTATCTCTTAAAGGTCTGGGGCCTCATTTATAAAGCGTGCGTACGCACAGATTTGATCTTAGAGTGTGCGTACGCTTAAATCCACGCCAACGCTCATATTTATAAAAACGATCTTTGACGTGGAAAAGTGCTTAGCGCCACGTCAGGGTCTGAGCAGACGTACGCACTATTCCTTGTCAGATTACTGCAGGTTTTTGGAAATCTAAGCTATTCTTGCAGCTTCTTCCGCTATTCTAAATGAAAGGATTTGGACGATGACTGGTGATCTTTTATGTAAATGATATTAATAAGGTGTTGTTTACAACGCGGAGAACTGAAACCGTTCAACTGCACGCAAGTTCAAGATCATTTGCGATTTATTGATTTCACATCTGAACGAGAGGCGTCCGCTCGTTTTCTGTGTACGTTCATTCTATGAACCACACGTACGCACATCTGAGAAATGATCGTAAGATCAAATTTAGGACGGTTTCTGCACAACATTTTATAAATGAGGCCCCAGGACTCAAATTAGGGTGCAAATTAATGTTAAAATGATTCCCTCCCAAAGATTTGAGCCTGATGAATCTTGGCTTAGTCATCCTGGAATTTGCCCATGAAACGTCTTGCTAAATGGTTGTTTAAGAAATGAAAAGCTACACACTACACACTCAATTATGGTTAAGAGAACTGTTGCCAAACATATAACATGCCAGAACATAATAATGACTCATAAGTGTTTCTCTGTTTAAATCCAAACAGCAATTTGTTTTTTGTTTTTTTTGGACAGGCAGTGTATGTGTATGTATGCATGTATATACACCACTGTTGGGTTCTGTGATATTTAGGAGGTTGCCTATGTAGTGAACAGCACATTCCAGGGCCCCGTTTATGGCAGGGCCCCTCTCTCTCCATAACAGTGGACAAAGTTTGCTACACTTTGGGTCTAGGTGGACTATAACAAACAAACTGTCCAACGCCATCAAAAAAAGATGCTAGGACAACAGCCAGACACCTTTTAGAGGGCAAGAAGAAAACCTCTGGTACCAAGCCCGGAAAGGACAGGACTTCTCATTGGTCTACATGCAATTTCTGCTCTTCACCCATCTAGAGACCAATTCCTAAGGTTTTGGCCTGTGACTTCTGGATCAAGCAGCAGTGGGTGAAACAAAGAGAGATCACAATAATCCATCCAAATCCATTCATAACTATGTTTGGAAACCTTAAAACTGATGCAAACTACACACATCCATTTCATACTTATTCAGAGAAATAAGTATTCTCAGTGACAGCTATATAAAGTGCAATATCTTGCACAAATTCAGCTGTTGATGTACAAATGAATGAATGCATGACAATCTTTTTCCATGTTGCTGGTGATGGTTTGGAAAGTGAGAAATGCGTCAACTGATGTACTCATAACCACTCCTTAAGTGACGTATGACCCAAAAATCATTATGTTAGCAGTGACGTGACTATCAATCACTACATAGTTGGCGTCCCTGGGTGAGTGAAAGTAAAATCAATGCACTATGTAGGCAGTAGACAGAATGGCGAAGCGCTATGTTTTTTGTTTTTTTTTTAAACAGAACTTGTATTTGCTTTGTCATATAAACTGGATGTAAACAACTCCAGAGGTCAGAAAAGTGCACGGGAAATCAGATAGTCGTGTGTTAACACTTTCTCTATTACCGTAGCGCACAGGCCTACGTATGATTTCAGTGTAAATAAAGACAGAGAGCGAATGGCACAATGAGCGAGTCTAAATCAATAAGTGTGAGTGATTTGGTTACACAACTAACCTGCAGCAGACTGCTGTCTGATCCTGATAAGCTCGATGTCGTGTACCCGCTGTTGGAGAGTTTGTCTCAGTACCTGCTGATACTCCCTCTCTTTCTGTACCAGTTCTTCAAGCAGTCTGCAGGGGGAGACATAACATTGAAACACTCTCAAATTATTCAAGCATTATGAACAAATTACAGTCTTCAAAGATCACGTTTCACTTACTAAATCCAACAAGAAATGTATGACAGCACACAGAACTATGGAAGCTTGTTTCTGCCATAAATAAAAATAAAAAAGGTAATTGCGACTTTTTCATCTCACAATTCTGACGGGTTTTTTTCCCTCAGAACCGCGAGATTTAAACTCACAATTGCGTTATAAAGTCAGAATTGCAGGATATAAACTCGCAATTGCATCTTATAAAGTTTTTAAAACTATTTAAACTTTTTTTCTTAGAATTGTGAGTTTATATCTCGCAATTCTGATGCAACTGCGAGTTATAAATTCAGAATTATGAGATATAAACTCGCAATTCTGAGAAAAAAACGGCAGTCTTTTTCCCTCACAATTGGACATTATAACACGTAATTGCGAGTTTATATCACGCAATTCTGACTTTATAACTTGCAATTCTGACTGTATATCACGCACTTCTCTTTATAACTCGCAATTCTGACTTTGTCACGCAATTCTGACTTTATAACTCACAATTGTGAGTTTATATCTTGCAATTCTGAGAAAAGTCAGAACTGTGAGATAAAAAGTCGCAATTACCTTTTTTATTTTTTATTTCATTGCAGAAACAAGCTTGCATACAGAAAAAACAACAAACAAACAAAACAAAAAAACGCATAAAACCCATCAAGCTCAAAACTGGAGACTCTTATATTGTATAAAATGCAAGGAACACAATGATCTGTACTGTTTTTCACAAATGTGAAAGGAAAAACAAGTAAAAAATAATTAATTTCATAATAATGGAATGTATTGCAAATATACTCAAAAATATATTTTGGAATATATAAAATATACTACCATTCAATTTTTTTTTTTTTTTTTAAGAAATTAATACTTTTATTCAGCAAGGATGCATTAGCTTGATCAAAAGTGACAGTAAATATACAGTATCTCACAGAAGTGAGTACACCCCTCACATTTTTGTAAATATTTTATTATATCTTTTCATGTGACAACACTGAAGAAATGACACTTTGTTACAATGTAAAGTAGTGAGTGTACAGCTTGTATAACAGTGTAAATTTGCTGTCCCCTCAAAATAACTCATCACACAGCCATTAATGTCTAAACCGCTGGCCACAAAAGTGAGTACACCCCTAAGTGAAAATGTCCGAATTGGGCCCAATTAGCCATTTTCTCTCCCCGGTGTCATGTGACTCGTTAGTGTTACAAGGTCTCAGGTGTGAATGGGGAGCAGGTGTGTTAAATTTGGTGTTATCGCTCTCACTCTCTCATACTGGTCACTGGAAGTTCAACATGGCACCTCATGGCAAAGAACTCTCTGAGGATCTGAAAAAAAGAATTGTTGCTCTACGTAAAGATGGTGTAGGCTATAAGAAGATTGTCAAGACCCTGAAACTGAGCTGCAGCACGGTGGCCAAGACCATACAGCGGTTTAACAGGACAGGTTCCACTCAGAACAGGCCTCGCCATGGTCAACCAAAGAAGTTGAGTGCACGTGCTCAGCGTCATATCCAGAGGTTGTGTTTGGGAAATAGACGTATGAGTGCTGCCAGCATTGCTGCAGAGGTTGAAGGGGTGGGGGGTCAGCCTGTCAGTGCTCAGACCATACGCCGCACACTGCATCAAATTGGTCTGCATGGCTGTCGTCCCAGAAAGAAGCCTCTTCTAAAGATGATGCACAAGAAAGCCCGCAAACAGTTTGCTGAAGACAAGCAGACTAAGGACATGGATTACTGGAACCATGTCCTGTGGTCTGATGAGACCAAAATAAACTTATTTGGTTCAGATGGTGTCAAGCGTGTGTGGCAGCAACCAGGCGAGGAGTACAAAGACAAGTGTGTCTTGCCTACAGTCAAGCATAGTGGTGGGAGTGTCATGGTCTGGGGCTGCATGAGTGCTGCTGGCACTGGGGAGCTACAGTTCATTGAGGGAACCATG
This sequence comes from Ctenopharyngodon idella, assembly GCF_019924925.1. Taxonomy (NCBI): domain Eukaryota; kingdom Metazoa; phylum Chordata; class Actinopteri; order Cypriniformes; family Xenocyprididae; genus Ctenopharyngodon; species Ctenopharyngodon idella. The sequence continues at coordinate 13,640,823 of NC_067242.1, forward strand.
AATGCCAACATGTACTGTGACATATAGAAGCAGAGCATGATCCCCTCCCTTCGGAGACTGGGCCGCAGGGCAGCATTCCAACATGATAACGACTCCAAACACACCTCCAAGACGACCACTGCCTTGCTAAAGAAGCTGAGGGTAGCTAAACCCTATTGAGCATCTGTGGGGCATCCTCAAACGGAAGGTGGAGGAGCGCAAGGTCTCTAACTTCCACCAGCTCCGTGATGTCGTCATGGAGGAGTGGAAGAGGACCTGTGAAGCTCTGGTGAACTCCATGCCCAAGAGGTTTAAGGCAGTGCTGGAAAATAATGGTGGCCACACAAAATATTGACACTTTGGGCCCAATTTGGACATTTTCACTTAGGGGTGTACTCACGTTTGTGGCCAGCGTTTTAGACATTAATGGCTGTGTGTTGAGTTATTTTGAGGGGACAGCAAATTTACACTGTTATACAAGCTGTACACTCATTATTTTACATTGTAGCAAAGTGTTATTTCTTCAGTGTTGTCACATGAAAAGATATAATAAAATATTTACAAAAATGTGAGGGGTGTACTCACTTCTGTGAGATACTGTATTTTACCAAAGATTTCTATTTCAAATTAATGGTGTTCTTTTGAACTTTCTTATCAAAGAATCCTGAAAAAAAAAAAAAAAAACTATTAAACTGCTTTAAAAAACAAAAAAAAAACACACATTTTAAATTGTAATAATATTTCACAGTATTACTGTTTTTGCTGTATTTCTGATCAAATAAATGCAGCCTTGGTGAGCAAAAGAGACCCCATATTTTTAAATGGCAATGTATACGTGGTAGTCAAATAATGATCCACGGCCAAGAAGAAATATTTATGAGTATTTTTTTTATTTTAGTTATATTTTGAGTATTTTTTTTTCAATCCACTCATATTGGAACAGATGGCAAAAATCTATTTTTACATTTAACTGCTTTCATCAGAATGATATTGAGTGTTTTATAAAGGAACTGTGATGTGTACCTGGTAGTTTCCTGTTTGAGACGTCCGAGCTGGGCTCCCAGCGGATGCTGTGGCCGCTGAGCCTCATGGGATATGACTGAACTCAGGGTGCTGACTCCAGATGTGAGGGCTTGATCTTCCTGCGTCGTACGTGCCACTGATCCAAACTCTCCATCATCCTCTTCATCTACTTCATCTGCATCCTTATCTGCCCCCTCACTTTCCGATGCAGGCCCGAAATGAGTCTGCAGCTCTAGAAGAGAGAGAGACTTTTGAAAAAGGTCTTAATCCTTTGGGGCCAGTTGTTCAAAAAGATTAATCTGGATCAGAATGATCTGGATTTGGAAATCCCGTGTTTTGCTATCCAGGATCAGGTAATCCATCATACTGTACTTTTGTGCTGGTTTTTCAAAGCAAAACTGAATTGGATCACCCTGATCCAGATACACAATTTTTCAGATTACCAAATCTGGACTACTGATTACTTGATATTTACAGCTGTTTGGGGATTATTTTATGGCACCAAAATCTCTTTTTTACTTTACAGTAGGTTACCAAATAGGCTAAATATGCAGCCTAATGTCTACTTCTAATTTATTAATTTAACAGTTAAACTAATCAAGAGCAAAATAAACAATATGTGTATGTATACTGCATGATAAAAATTTTGTATTTTTTGACCAGTTTTAAAGTTTCATTAAATTTTTGTTTCTGAAATCCATCCTTCTGCGCAGTATAATCCAGGTTTTTTGGATAAAAGGTATCCCAATCTTAATAAAAATTTTTGAACACCACAAACCGATGATTTTATCTAGATCAAAACCAAAACTGGATTTTGTGATCTAATCTGATTTCAGAATCCTTTTTTCCTTTTGAAAAAACCATTTTCAAGATTTGATCCAATCCGATAGCCGGAATCCAATCGGATTACGTTTGAACAACTAGCCCCTGGCTTCTGTTTTTCCTTCTTTGTCTCTCACTCACACACCTGGAATTAAAATGGTAACAGCTGCCTGCACAGCCCGTCTGATGATGTTGTCCATGGCAAACATCCAGTGGGGTTTAATGTGGTGGTTCCTCAACACTTTATTCACCTGAGAGGAATACACAGTGAGGAAAGATGGATATTAATGTCATCACCCTCAAAGCAAACACAGGAGACACTGAGGCTACACAAACATGAGGCACTAACAAGATTCACACTCTGAGACTCATCTACTTTTTGAAGCAAAACATGATAGAGAACTTCTACAGAGAAAAGAAGAATGTCTTTGGTCCCCCAACACATATCATTTATGAACAGAACATAACTAGACATTCTTGCTTTATAGAAGCTTTCCCCAAGATTTGACAATAAAATAAACTAAAGACACAGTATAATATAATAAATAAAGTAAAATTCAACAGGGAATATATATCAAAATAAATTTCATATGGGTGTAAAAAAAATGAATAAGACGGCTCAGCAAAATGAAATAAATGTGAATAAAATCATCAAAAAAAAAATATTCAGAGCTTAAAATAAATATTATAAAAGTTATTCAAATTATTTCAATAATAATAATAATAATAATAATAATTCACTAAAATTCATTAAAAATAATGAATTAAAAAGAGGGATGTAATATATACTACCATTAAAAAGTTTGGGGTTGGTCAGATTTTTTAATGTTTTTAAAGTCTCTTGCTCACCAAGGCTGCATTTATTTAATCAGAAATACAGTAAAATATTGTGAAATATTATTACAATGTTAAATAAATGTTTTGTATATTAATATATTTTGAAATATTATTTATTGATGGCAAAGCTGAATTTTCAGAATCATTACTCCAGTCTTCAGTGTCACATGATCCTTCAGAAAACATTCTAATATCCTGATTTGGAGATTTAAAAAAACATTTCTTATTATTATCAATGGTGCTTAATATTTTTGTGGAAACTGATTTTTCTTCAGGACACTTTGATGAATAGAGAGTTCAAAAGAATTTATTTGACACAAAAATATTGAATGTGAATGTCTTTACTGTCACTTTTGATCAATTTAATGTGCCCTTGTGGAATAAAAGTATTAATTTCTTTCAAAATAATATCTTACTGACCTCAAACTTTGAACAGTGAATGTCTGACATCTGTCTTTAAGTTTTTTCCGATAATAGAGCTTTAAATTCAGCTAAAGCCTTATTTATTTCATAGAACAAAGTCTAATACTGTTACTAAGCAAGATCACATTAAAAAAAAAATAATAATAAATAGCGTAATTCTACGGTCCTCGTTGAAAGGTAAATACTGAGCAAAATTACAAAATAGCAGTGAATAACAACATACTTGATGTTTGATGTACAGCTATGTGCTGTGCTATTATGTAACACTGAAATTCCACTGTTGCTGGCACATTGCAACAAAAACGAGAGCATCAAAATATTGTTGGAGTAATAAATAGGATTTTACCAATTATGTATCATGCCTGGGAAGGACACTGAGATTGTATATATTGTAGAAGCATTACAAAATGATACTATTTATACTTCAATCGACTCACAGAATCCTGGAAACCAAACAGAACAAGTTGGATCTGGTTGATTGACGTGCTGTCGAAGTCCAGGTCCAATTTGAGTTTGGATATGGTGGTTGCCATGACGCGTCGCTCAGGGCAGCGTATAAAGTCCCGTAAGATGCAGATGATCTGTTTGATGTGGTCCACAGACAACTTCAGCTCTTCCTGACCCTAAAGGACAAGGACACAATAATCACTGCATGATTCAGACAACTCACACACTAACACACACAGACACAAATACACAGATACACACCTGAATGTGGTTCTCCATGAGGTTGGAGGTCACTTTATCCTGATCCTCATTGAGGACCTTGTAGAGTATGGCACGTCTTTCACTGTCTTTCTTCAGCAGGAAGAGGCCGGAGTCGCTGTTCTCAGAAGAGGCTGGAGAGCTGCGGTCTTCTGCTGTCGGACTCTCATCTGGAACACTGAATTACACACATTTAACACTGATTCAGTGACAACATATGGATCCAGGTAGTCTTCTATTTCAAAATATTTTAAAATGTAATTTATTCTGATAGCAAAGCTGACTTTTCAGCATCATTACTCCAGTCTTCAGTATCACATGATCCTTCAGAAGTCATTCCAATATGATGATTTGGTCACCGTGATTTTGCCAAGTAAGACCCTGGATCAAAATATTTTGTTGATCCTGGAACAACATTCCTGTCCGAAAATTTAGTCTTAACCCTATTCCTACCCCTAAACCTAATCCTACCCATAACTTATCCCTAAAATCAGAGGGGAAAGATAGGTGAATAACATTGATGTAGAAGCACCTAACCCTGGTTGTAAGCCTAAACTTGACATAAACGGTAAACTAGTCCCTCAAATATGATTAGTTGATTGGAATGTTGTTCCAGGATGTCGTACTTGGTGAAATCACATTCACCATGATGATTTGGTGACTAGGAACATTTCTTATTATCAGTATTGAAAACTGTTGTGCTGCTTAATATTTTTGTGGAAACCATGATACAGTTTTTCATGATTTTTGATGAATAAATATTCAAAAGAATAGCATTTAAAAGTAGAAATCATTTGTCGCATTACAAATGCCTTTACTGACACTTTTGATCAATTTAATGCATCCTCGCACAATAAAAGTATAAATATCTTTTAAAATATTTGTAACCCTAAATTAATTAATTAAATAATTGTAATCCAAGCTGTATGATGGTAGTGAAGGGGGCTCAAGATTTTGAAGCCCAAAAAACTGCATCCATCTATTATAAAAGTAATCCATACGGCTCCAGGGGGTTATTAAAGTCCTTCTGAAGCGAAGCGATGGGTTTTTGTTAGAAAAATATCCATATTTAGAACTTTATAAGCTATAATCACTGGCTTCCTGTAACGGCCATACACAAGTTTACTGACCTCTGACCCGATGCATGATGTAGGATGTAGGAGTTCAAACAAACTCAAGCTCCTCTTTTCTTATATCGAAATCCTTCGACATTTCTCCTTAAAAATTCTCATTTTAGACTTCTAATTCGTGACCGGTGTTTTGTTTTGCTTTATCCTCTGCATTTCCTCTTTCGTCAATACGTCATGCGTCAAGTCAGAGGTCACCCAAACAAGTTATAAATATGGATTTTTTTTTTTTTTTACAAAAACGCATCGCTTTGCTTCATAAGGCTTTTATCAACCCACTGGAGCTGTAAGGATTACTTTTATGATGGATGCATGCGCTTTTTTGGGCTTCAAAATCTTGAGCCCCATTCACTCCCATTATAAAGCTTGGAAGAGCCAGGATATTTTTTTTAATATAACTCCGATTGTGTTTGGTTGAAAGAAGATAATCATTATACACCTAGGATGGCTTGAGGGTGAGTAAATTGTGGGATAATTTTCATTTTTGGGTGAACTATCCCTTTAAGGCAGGGCTATCAATAAATTAAAATAATTTAATCTCATGATTTTTACCAGTAAAAAATTAATCTCAAATCTTGGATTTTGAAATATTTTATAAATGTTATCAAAAATAAATTAAATAAATAAATAAATTAGTTAATTAAATAAATTAAGGACAGAAAACAAAATCACATGTAAAAAATATTTTTAGTAACTAGTTACAAACAGTGTTTTGCTCATAGGTGATCTCTCATACTTTTTGAGCTTTAAAATCAATTAACTGTGAATTTAATGGTGTAAAACATTTAATCTTTGGCAGCCAAAGTATGAATAAATCTGAAGTGGTGATTAAAAACCCGATTTTGTTAGAGGAAATGTGGTTAATGTGTGACAGCTCTGTGATTTGTTGTGTGAGTTGAAACCGAGGTGAAGTAGTAGTCAGTAAAGTGTTCATGGGATTATTTTATGAGCAACCAGAGAACACCTGTTGTAAAAGGCATTATCTCATTACACACACATACATACACCTGCCCAGAAACCGCAGCCCAGCACACCTGTCTCCTCATTCCTCCGTGTTAATTAAACAGTGTTTCCAAGGAGTCGACTAGCTGTCAGGACAGGCCTCAGCACTTCACGCAAAGGAAGTTGATTTACTGTTGGGCTGAGAGCCGAAGCGGTCGCGGGTACTCAAGTTCCGTAAACACAGTCACGTCATTAACATTCCAGACCCTAATCCAGCGCTCACATAATCTCATACATATACACACTTAAGCAACTACAGCTATTGCTGACCAATGCATGACCTAAACTCGTCTGGACCGGTTTTCGGACCCTTATTAGCTCTACATTCACCTTAGTGCTCTGGCGAGGAATCTTCTGAGCTCACCTGAGGAAGTTTGAGCTGGGCGGTTTGATGAGGTTCTCGGAGCTAGAGCGTTTTTTCTTCTCGAAAAACACATCTTGTTTGGAGTCGCAGTCTGGAGACACGGAGCCTGGTTCACTGCTGCTGCTCCCTGTGGCCTCCGTCTGCAGCTGTACTGGTAACGAAACACTGCGGATGTAGTCTAAATTAAGTAAAACACAAACACACAGGGTTACACATGTATATAAACACACACATATATGAACTCATTCAGTCAGACCAGAGTTTACCACCATTTAATTTTTTCCCCACCCTAAAGTTTAAACCTTTTCATAAATATGAAAAATAAATAATTAAGTCAAGTGTTATATTTTTTTTTTATACATTTTAAAACTAAACATTTTATTAGGGCCGTCAATTTTACATGTTCATTATACTGTTATTAATTAAAAAAAAAAAAATAATGAAAAAATTAACAATTAATCATGCCTCCTAAAGGCCAATAATAGACTATACAATAGACATAAATATACAATAATAAATACCTATATATAAATACAGAGTAAACAATTTATTTACGTCTAAATCTCATTTTGTAATGTCTGTTCAATGATTAACTAATTTTTCACATTTTTTTATTAGTTTTTAACTCAGCAAATGTGTGATTTTAACTGCAATTAACTGGATTAAATAAAAATATTGTCTGGCAATTTAATTTAATTTAATTTAATTCTAATTTGCCATTTGGGTTTCTATTACAGTATATTAGCACAACATGGTAACAATTTACAATAAGGTTTGAATTGTTAATATTACTTAACTAACAATACGAACAATAAAAAAAAACAAAAAAAAACAAAAAAAAAAAACAAAGCATTTATTAATGCTTCATGTTAATTTACTAATACATTATTAAAATCAAAAGTTGTGTCTGTTAATATTTTTTAATGGACCTGAGCTAAAAAGATGATGAACTAGCAATGAACAGTTGTATGAACAATTGTATTTTATTAACTAACGTTATCAAAAATGAAAAAAAAAAAAAACTAACAAATGTATTACCCATTGTTACTTAATGCATTTACTAACATTAACTAATGGGACCTTATTGTAAAGTGTTACCCACAATATTACATAATAATCAAAACTTTTCCAAAAAGCGGTAGCACTTTATTTTACAGTCCTGATCCCCATGTACATACTATGTACTTACTATAGTAATTGCAATAACTGGTAGGTACTAAACTTGAACCTACCCCTTAACCTGACCTTAACCCATGTAGTTAACTTATATTACCCAGTACTTTCTTAAGTACACTGCAAGCACAAATAAGTGCACGTACTGTAAAATAAAGTGCAACCCAAAAAGCTTCAATAGTAAGTTAAAACCCTGGAACCAAATCAACATTAAACCACTGAGAACGGAAAGCAAAAGAAAAAATGAAGAGAATGAGGAAAAAGATATGTCACAAAGAACCAGAGCACACAAAGAGCATGCACTCAATACAATCACCAGAAACCATCTAAACATAAATGATTATGATTTCATGGTCCTCAGGAACACACAAGGACACAGACGGGAGACACAAACCTTGCCACACTGTTACACAGAGAATCCAAGCAGCCGATTGGGTGGCGTGAAGGGAGAAGGAAATATTGAGTTGTTATCATCTGCGTGCTCCAGATGCAAAGGCTGTTCTAAAATATACCTCCTTCCAAGAGGAAACATTTTTGACCAAATTTTAAAGGTAACATGTAGCATGTATTCACAGAAATTGCATTTTCCAGAAACCAATTGAAATAACCTGAAAAAATAAATTTAAGATAAATGCACAAAGTTCATGGTAAATGTTTGGGGTCAGTAAGATTTTGTTTTATTTTAAGAAATTAATTTTTATTCAGCAGGGATGCACTAAATTGATCAGAAGTGAAAGTAAAAGACATCTATAATGTTACAAAAGATTTGTATTTCAAATAAACGCTGTTCTTTTGAACTTTCTTTTCATTAAAGAATCATGAAACCTGAAAAAAACGTATCATGGTTTACAGATAAATATTAAGCAGCTGTTTTTAAATATTGATAATAATAATAATAATCTATGTTTGTTTATTATTGAGCAACAAATCAGCATATCAGAGTGATCTCTGAAGGACCATGTGACACTGAAGACTGGAGTAATGATGCTGAAAATTCAGCTTTGAGGTCACAGTAATAAATTACATTTTAAAATATATACAAATATAAAACTCATTTTTTAAATTGTAATAAGTTTTCACATTATTACTGTTTTTACTGTATTTTTGATCAAATAAATTCAGCCTTGGCGAGACATTTTTACTGACCCCAAACTTTTGAACCGCAATGTACACAAAATTATATTTAATTAAATACCTAGAAATATTAACAAAAATAGTACCAAATAGTACCAAAAATAAAAAAGTCACCAAATATTTATGTAGTCTATACTTTTATGCTTACTAGAGTATCAAGCCATTAGCTTAGCAACATGCTAACATCATACTATTAAAATCAACCATGGCTTCTGTGCAAAAAGGTATTTATGTTATTTACTACATGAGCTTAAATAACAGTATTTGGACAGTAGTATTTGAATCTGAGCTTGTCACTCGCTTACATTGTTGTCTTCTGTCAATGACAAAAAGAAATTTGAGCGGTTTGTAAGAAAGCAGTATGCATGGTTGTGTGAAACACCACACCCTGAGAATGCTTTTCACGGACTGCGGGGTAGCTGACATGTGCGGCAGGATGGAAACAATTTTTGAAGGTAACGTGAGGCCGTACTGTTGGTTTTCCTCTGATCCCTCCCCTTTTCCAGGTCCTGTTGCTCCTACCCATCTCTTGTGTAAGCTCAATCTGGACTGCAATCGGCCGGCTGAGAGCAGTTCGGACCTGTTGCGAGTATCCCAGACAGCGGCGAGAAGCAGGAATGCTGGGCTATGGAGGGGGCTTGGCAGCTCTGTGTGTTTGCCTGCGAGAAATGTTCTGTGTGCGCTCTCTCACAGACCCAAAATGCCTCACACACCATGGATATGACCAGAAAGGTCAACCCAGGTCACATTATTATCACAGCTGTGGAAAGCATGTTAGACTTGGTAAGAGACTTTACCTGAGGGTTTGAAAGCAATCTTGTTCTTTTTGCCTTTGATGTTTTGACGCAGGAACAGATCCTTGAGCAGGTCCCCGGCCGTCGCTCGTTTATTTGGGTCAGGCTCAAAGCAGGAAAGGATGAAGGATTTGGCCTCTGACGAAAGAGATTCTGGGATCTCCGGATGGATCTTAAACATGCCCACCTGGTACAAATGGAGGAGACGCCTTTTGATTAATAGCCTATTGCATCTCTACAATCTAAAAACATACTGCGATGATCCATAATTCAGAGGATAGGATTCATTTATTTTTTATTCATAATTTTAAAAATAAATAAATAATTTAATATTATTCTTATATATATATATATATATATATATATATATATTATATATATATATAAAATTATTTATTTATTTATATACCTTTCGTATTTATACCAAATCCAAATTTTCTGTAAAGTACTAGATTATTAAAAAAAAAAAAGATTTCTAAAAAATTTCCATAAATACTGTAATTATACAGTTCTTTAAAAGATCCGATAAATAAATCCATTTAAAAAAAATATATTACACACATACACACACACACATTATATAGTACCTTAAAGACCATATATATATATATGTATCATCATTACTCCAGTCAATGTCTATTGATCCTTCAGAAATCATTCTAATATGCTGAGATAGATATAGATATATATATATATATATATATATATACACACACACACACACACACACATACACGAGAGTGTGAAATATGTAAATGCACTAGAAGTATCAGCACAATCCCTTTTTTCATTTCTATATTTTTAAAGGAAATATATTTATACCTTGAACATGGCAGCCTGTGGCTCTCCCAGCTCATGGAAAGGAGGTTTGCCTGTCGCCATCTCTATGATGGTGCAGCCCAGGGACCAGATATCAGCAGGTGCCCCGTAACCTCTAGGGCCTTTATCGATGATCTCTGGGGCCATGTACTGCAATGTGCCTGGTCAGAGATTTACCAGAGAAGAGCAGAACTTCATTAGATAAGAATGTGCTGCGACAGTATGTTAGACCAAATAAAATAAATCAAGGAGAGAAATTGAGAAGTGATGACGATGACAGTGGAAGGGGAGAGGGAGGAAGGATGAGCGCACCTGCTCTGATGCTTCAGCAGTCACTAATGAAACACAAACACACTCCTGTCTCAGACGCTATGCTAATCTAATTACTCTCCCACAGGAGACATTCTCATGTTACCAGTGACCAGGACTCATAATCACTATTTTGTGTCAGGAGACAAGAGTTATCTAAGTCCTGGAGAGGTGACCCAATCCACACCAGTGGTTTGGATAGTAAAAAGACCAACAGCCATTTTGTACAATATTGAATTGCATTGAATTGCAGACTGAGATATTCAAGGGTAGTCTGATAATATCTTCCCAGACATTTGTGTCAATGTCACCTTTTAAGTTCCATGCCTCCATGCCTTCTGCAACAAAATCAGATTGTCTGCTTTGTGATGGCTTATCTTAGAGTAAGCCATTTTAACTGAAGTGTCTAACTTCAGTATCCTTAAGAAAGAATCTATCCAAAAAGAAAAGACTAGCATGTCTAATCTGGACAAGATGTCTTATCTGCAAGTATTTTAAAAAATACTTTTGGTGGATATTAAACTTTAAGTGTAACTCATTAAACGACATAAAAACACCCTTGCGGAATAAGTCATATCCTGTATATTCCTACATGAATCTAGCTACTAAATTAAGAGCCCATTTTAGTATGGTGAAAATTTGTGTTACCAGTCAGTGTAGATAGGATGGGCAAGGAATTTGACAACTCTAATAATGAGTGGATTTCCTTTTACCTTGTCAGGGATTTGGATTTTCTGGTCTAATAAGTTAACCAAAGAGACTGGATTACAGAATTGTTGTTCTACATCTACCCACAGAGCATCTTATGTATCCAATCTAGGAGGATCTTAGCCTGTATTGCCCATACATAGTATTTAAAGTTTGGAAGTGACTATCCACCTGCATCAGTGGGCAATTGTAAAGTGTGTAGTTTAACTTTAGGTCGCTTACTGGCCCAAATAAATTTAGACATAGCTTTATTAAGATCTTTTATGTCGGAATTTGTCAAATTTTAAAAAAGTCATGGGTATAATTTTATAAGATTATAATTTTTATAAGGTTTATTCATCCTGAAAAAAAACTAAGTTTTGATCATCTTGTGAAGTCTTTCTTGATACGGGATATAGATGTTTTAATATTGGCGTCATAAAGTTGTGAAAGTTTGTGTAATACGGATACCTAAATATGTGATACCTTTAGGAAACCATTTGAATGGCTTAACAAAATTAGGCTTGGATATGTGTAGTGCTCCTAATGGCATTATCTCTGATTTGTGAAAATTAACTTTATATCCAGAAATGACTCCAAACTGTTTAATACAGTTCATTAATTCAGGTAATGACATTTGTGGGTTAGTTATAGTTAGCAAAATATCATCAGCATAAAGCAGTATCTTTTGTTGTCTATTACCGATACTAACAACGTGAATTTTTGGATTATTTCGAATGTCAATTGCCAAGGGTTCTATCGCAATGGCGAATAAAGGGGACAAGGGGCAGCCCTGACAAGTTCCCCTAAGAAGCACAAATGAGTGAGAGAATGCCATTAGTTAAAGGATTAGTTCACTTTCAAATGAAAATTAGCCCAAGCTTTTACTTACCCTCAAGCCATCTTAGGTGTATATGTCTTTCTTCTTTCTGATGAACATAATCAAAGAAATATTAATAAATATGCTGACGCATCTGAGCTTTATAATCGCAGTGAACGGGACCCACGAGTATGAGCTGAAGAAAAGTTTCCATCCACATCCATCCATCATAAACGTTTACTTCACATGGCTCCAAGAGGTTAATAAAGGCTTTCTGAAGTGAAGCGATGCGTTTGTACGAAAAAATATTCATATTTAAACAAGTTATGAAGTCAAATATCTAGCTTCTGCCAGAACGCCTTCTGTATTCAAATTACGAAAAAACGGAACTGGCGCTGCGTTAGTTCCGTAAATTGAATAGGGAAGGTGTAGGACATACAGCGTAAGCTTTCTGAAGAATACGGAAGGCGGTCTGGCGAAAGCACTTGCAAGTCGAGCATTTGTGTTTATAAACCATATACATTTAATTTTTTTTTAGAAAATGATGATCGTTTCGCTAGACAAGACCCTTATTACTCATCTGATATCGTTTAAAGCCCTTTGAAGCTGCACTGAAACTGTAATTTTGACCTTCAAATGTTTGGAGTTCGTTGAAGTCCACTATAAGGAGAATAATCCTGGAATGTTTTCATCAAAAACCTTAATTTCTTTTTGACTGAAGAAAGAAAGACATAAACATCTTAGATAACATGGGGGTGAGTAAATTATCAGGAAATTTTAATTTGAAAGTCAACTAATCCTTTAAAAGGGACCTATTATATCCCATTTTACAAGATGTAAAATAAGTCTCCGATGTCCCCAGAGTGTGTATGTGAAGTTTTAGCTCAAAATACCCCACAGATAATTTTTTATAGCATGTTAAAATTGCCACTTTTTGGGGTTGGGCAAAAACGTGCCGTTTCAGTGTGTGCCCTTTAAATGCAAATGAGCTGCTGCACTCAGCCTAAGAGGGCGGAGCTTCAAGAGCTGATTCTCTGGTGTCAGGAGTCAGTCAGGACGCACTATAATGTCAGAAACTGCGAATATATGCTGCATTGAGATACAGGTATAGTTAGTTTAATTACAGTTATAACTTATATTGTCTTCTTGTTTTTATCCACTATATCACTACAAGCCTGTTGTACTGGACCCCGTTCGACTTTACAGATGAGTTTTATGACGTTTATTGTACTTCACACAAAAGATGAAGTGTCCATTTTCACTCTAGAAAATCACTGTAAGAGCTTAATAAAACACAGTGCAAGTGTGGATTAAAATATTATCCATAAACTCTCTCTCTCTCCCTTGCATTATCATCAACATATATAGCGAATTACACAGAAACACTTGTTACAACTAACAGTAAACAAATATGTAAAGACCTTATGCCTTTTCGGGTGGTGCTTAATAAACTGGTAAACTTTATATTTGTAAATCAACTCCGATGAACTGTAATAAAGTGCTCTCACCTTCATTACTGCCGTATCCAGTATTACTTTGTAACCTGGATCACGAACAGTTTACTGATCTATCCTTGAGTAACAAATTTTTAGCACAACCTCTGTTTTGTATTGTCCCTTTGTATTAATATTCGTTCACAAAGCAGTCCGGTGTGAAATGATTCGCACAGACATAAATGAATTTCGGTAGAGTTGAGGGAGCATTTTCTTTGAAAACAAAATAAATCCATCTCATCTTCAGTGGCTCAGATTTAGGGAGTAAATGGAGAGAGCTATGTGGATTAATCCATCCAGCTACAGAACACCTAAAACGCTTGGGAGACGTTCTCGTCAGTGCAGCAATGGCGGACTGTACAACTGGCTGTGAACTCACACAGGGCGGTTTTATGTTAAAACGGCAGTGTCTGTCAACATTCGTGGGCGGGGCCTGTGGCTAATGTGACGTTACACTGCCAGGGATCTGGAAACGGCTTGTTCTGAGACACTGCTTATGATTTATGGGGATTAAAAAAAAGGAGTGGTTGGATTTTTATCATTATAGGGTGGTTGTGTACACACACTGCCAACAAACATTTATAGCCAAACACCATGCAAAAGTGAAAAGAAGAAGAAGTTTTTCCCCTCACAACTGGACATTATAACACACAATTGCAAGTTTATATCTCACAATTCTGACTTTATATCGTGCAATTCTGACTTTATAACTTGCAACTGTGAGTTTGTATCTCTAAATTCCGAGGAAAAAGTCTGAATTATAAAAAAGTCTGATAAAAAAAAAAAAAAGGCAGAAACAAGCTTCCAGAGAAAACCCCTAATGTAGAGCTTTTTTACTGATACAATTGATATTGGAAAACAATGTATTCATGTATCCTGACAGTGTCGGGATGGAGGAGGTGCTCTGACACTGAAAGGGGAGGAATGAAACTCCCTTGGATCCTGTTTGGAGGGGCTAATGAGGGACTGAACTTTAAGCCCACAACCCTGACCTGGCAAGAGCACCAGGATGTATGATGCATGACACACAGCACAGGTCAAATGGAACAGACGAGAAGGTCACATGGAGAGCACATTCTGTAACTAACAAAAGACGATGAAAGAGAAACAAATACCAGTAAACGTCTCTGTGCAGGGATTGACTCCAGCCAGCCTCTTGGACGTGCCGAAGTCTGAGATTTTCAACACGCCACTGTAGGTGTTGACTAAGACATTGTCTCCCTGTGGACAGATGAACGGGTATTGAACTTCCGGTTTTGATTGCACAAATAGCCTATAGACCCAAAAGAGTTGTCACAGTTGTTACCTTGATGTCCCGATGAACGATTTGGTTCTCATGCAAATAACGAAGTCCTTCCAAGATCTGCCGAGTGTAGAAGATTATGGTGGCTTCTTTAAGAGGACCCCACTTTGAACGTAACAACGCTGACAGACTTCCTGTGGAGGAAGGTTGATGATTCATTTTTAAAGTAGAAAAGACATCATTAATATTCTTCTTTCAGAAACGACACATGTACCTCCAGGGACCTGTTCCATGAAGATCTTGATATAGCCATCCTCTGACACAGAGCCCAGGTACTGAACAATGTTCCTGTGTTTCAGGTACTTGTGGAGGGCTATTTCCTCATGCAGTGGTTGGGAATACCTGTATGTATCAATGTTATTTTAGTATTATTTAAATACTATTGTAGTATTTATTAATATTTCAAATTAGCTTTTATTTTTATTTTTCAGTTTTCATTTTAGTTTAAGTTTTAGTAATTTTGTTAAGTGTTTTTGTCATTTTTACTAAATTTGTAAATATTTATTAGCTTTAATTTCATTTTTTTCCCTGGTTACAGTAATTTTAGTACTTCATTTTAAACTCATTTTAATTTCAGTTAATTGCTAAGGCAACATTTATAATTTTTCTAATATTCATTTTTTATTTAATTTCAATTAACAAAATAGAATTATTATTATTATTATTATATGCTTTATTTCAATTAACAAAAATAATTTTTAATAGTTTTTAATTTTTTTAAATTTTTTTCTGGTCAAATATCATTTCAGATCATATTGCTTCAGAAAAGTCCAAAATACTGTACTGTTTTTTGTATAATTTAGTATAATTTCAATAATTATTTAGAAAAAGGTTAATTAATTGTACATTTTAAATTAATTCAAATAACTATTAATCATTAAATAATACTTTTATAATAATAATTACTACATTATTAATCATTACATGATTAAATTTTTAATACTTTTTACATAATTATGCAACCTGAAAAATTTTCACCCTATCACTTCACTGGATTAATATTGTATTTTGCTCAGAATTACATTACAAAAGTGAAAGGGTTTTGCTGCTTTAAAAGGATAGTTCACCCAAAAGCGAAAATTCTCGCTCTCACGCACTCACTCATGTCATTCAAATCCTATAAGACTTTCTTCTGAACGTTGGGAACAAACAACATTGACTTTCATTGTATAGACCAAAAAAAAAACAAACAAACAAAACATCTAAGACCCTGTCCAAAATATCTTCTTTAATGTTCCATGAAAGTAAGAAAGTCATATAGGTTTAAAAATAACATGATGGCGAGTAAATGATAACAGAATTATCTTTTTTGGGAAGAAGCCCGATTGAAACAGCAGCATCGTAAACATAACATATGCAGACATGATCTCACCTGCTATCTCTCTCTGGGATCTCTTTGATGGCAATGCGCACCTGGTTACTCAGGTCTCTCCCTGCGTAGACCACTCCGTAAGTTCCCCTACCTAGAACCACCCTGTCGCCATTTTCATTGTAGTCGTACTCGTACTGCAAAACAATTCGGGAATTAAGTACACCAATCCACACCAATCCATTAAGAACAAACTACAGTTGAGTCTTTGAAGTTTTCACCTCCAGTGTGTCCCCGTCTCCCTCCCCCTCCAGCTCGACCGCATTTCCTGATCCGTCTGTGATCAACTCCTTCACCATGGAGCAGAATCTTCAAACAGGAGATAACCATTCCCACATCAGTAATCAGTGTTAATTGTTTTCCCATTTACTGACTGACAGCTCTACTGTCCCCATGTTGAGAGAAATCGTGAATAAGTGCAAAGGCGTTGTGTGCGCTGTGTGAACATGATGGTTATTGTAGTTCTAGACTAAATGTGAACATGCATTTACTCATCTCACTTGCACAAAAACAGTATTCAGTATTCCTCAAAATGGATAAAAACAGTGAAATGCAAATTCAGAATATTCCACAAACCTGCAATAATTAAATGTTAAATTACACAAATATACTTTATGTATTTAATCTCACTTTATTAACCAATATCTTTGCTGCTGACCTTCGATAATCCAATTAAACTATACTAATAAGCAAAAATGACACATTTGCATTTCATTTTTATGTATTTTAAATAAATTTCACGAACACCAACCTGCCACACTGGTCCTCTGTGGAGAAGTAGATCTGGAAGTCATCCGAATTATCATGGACATACAAAAAGCAGCAGCGCTCGTCAAATTTTGAGATGCTAGAGAGTGAAAAGATGCAAGATTTGTTTCATATTTCTGAGATCATGAATAAATCACATTTAAATGGAAGAACTTCTGCTGAAACAACATATTTTGGTCGATAACTAATTAATGGTTGATGTTAAAATTGTATACTATATTACCTATAAAAAAGCACTAGAAATAAAATTAATAGTTTTTAAAAAATACTTGTTAATTTAAACTTATAAAAAAGGTAGAAACAGAGAGAAAGAATCTCACCTTATGCCTTTGATGGATAATGCTGTGAAGTTCCACTCATGTATTCCCTTCTTTAACCACAACAGTTAAAATCAAACAATGATATGCACACAAAATAATTTTCAGCAAACATGACGTCACATAAACCACTGACCGTCTCAGCAGGGGACACGTGCCATATAGAAACATTCTTCTCTTCAGCTTCACTGTTAATGGACACGTACGAGGGCTGGTACACTTTAGTCGGCTCTAGAATCAACACCTGCGTAATGGAAAAAGGGACGAGTCCGTTAAATGCTGTTCGGTCAATACAGCTGTGGTCCTGGATGAGACACTCATGTGAGGTGATTTAGTACCGGAAAACGGAGGCCATTTGTGGTTCCCTGTGTGGCCTCCACGATAATGTCCATCCAGAAGTTGAGTCTCTCTCTTTGAGGAGAATGCTCAGTGTTCTGCTTCTTAAAATGCTGAATCAACTGAAGGTTTTGGACAACTGATCGCAGGTACCTGAAAGATTAAATGAATGCGAGATGCATTAAAGCCCAATTTTGCCATTTTCGCAATGAAAGTTGAGCTATGACAAGAAATTATGAGTAGAAGAAGGAGGATGTGGCCAGATTGGAATTCATATGTCCAGTATTTTGGTGAAATACATCTGGACACAACTGTTCGGCCATCTGACACAGCTATTTCTTAACGTTAACATATAGAATACATATTCTACAGGTATTGTATATGTACCATATGGGTGGTTTGAGTTTGAAGAGTTTCTCTGCGGCCTGGACAGCTTTGGGGATGTCATTGGCAAGCATACCGACAGTAAAGAACTGCCCCACATCCCAGTAGTTATTCATCTTCTCCAGACTGCCTTTACGGCCAAGCAGACTGTTCAACCTCACACCTGAGAGAGAGAGGAGATGAGAAGGAGGGAGCTGTGCACTTAATGAAGTAAATGGACTAGGAGAAACAAGATACAGGAAGTGTGCTCCTCCTCACCGATCTTCCTGAGTTCTATGGAAGTCTCAAACTGCTGCCCGGATACTATAAGCAGCACTGCCAGATTAATGCCTGAATAGAGAGTGGGCTGCAGCTCAAAGCCTTTTCTATACCTACAACACACACACACACACACACATAATAAATACAAAATAACTACACAATAACATTTTGTAAAGAAATGTAAATGGAGTTTGACTGTGCAAAAGTCACAGCTACAATAATACAGTGTCACAGGTGGATGCAAGGGCTTTGCTACATTTAATGTGGATGCTAGGGTGTTTTTGGTGTTTTAACCCACTTAATGTGATTATTAGGGTGTTTTAGCACATTTAAGGCCCTGATATACTTCGAAAAACGAAGTCATGTGACAAAATTAGGCCAAAACGAAGATTGTTTGGAGTCAGACGTCCGTGGGTAAAAACATGAACACACTGGAGAGCTGCTTTATAGTAGAAAATGAAGTTGTACTTCTGATGAAATGAGACACTGACACGGTTTTTCATGTTTAATACTGCAAAGCTGTTTGCTTTTAAGCAATCTATTGTATAAAGTGCTTTATAAATAAACGTGACGTGACTTTAGTGGAATGCCTAACTGCAGAGCTCGTGCAAACATAGCCACATCGCTATGATCAGATGCTTTTCTTGCTATTTGCTTGCTATTTTCTAATTTTTGTTGTGTGCACGTGTGCAGCACATATTTACATATTCATCTAAATGCTACTCTCAGCTGTGGTGGCGGCGTCAGGATGTTCGCTAACAGTATATCGCTGGTCACGTATTTCAAACTTCTTTTTACCCCATGCGAAGAATGAAAAACTTCGCCGTGAGTATGTCAGGGCCTTTAATGCGGCTGCTAGGGTTATCTAGGTGTTTTTAGTACATTTTATGCAAATGCTAGAGTGTTCTGGGTGTTTTAGCACATTTAATGTGGTTGCTATGGTGTTCTGTGTGTTTCGGTGCATTTCATGCACCTGCTAGGGTAATCTGGGTGTTCTTAGCATATTCGATGCACCTACTTGGGTGTTCTACTACATTTAATGCAGCTGCTAGTGCATTCTGTTTGTTTTTAATGTATTTAATGCTAGGTCAGTGTTTTCCAACATTTTTTCAGTCATGGCACCATTTGAAAATTTTCAAAAATTTGTGGCACCCTACATTAGTATTGTCACGATACTGGAATTTCTAACTTGAATATGATACCTTGAAAAGTATCGATATTCGATAGCATTTTCGATACAATGGGGAAGAACCGCTGTATATACTGTCATATAGATATTTTTAATATTATCTCATTTTTTTTGTCCAAACATTAAAAATCTAGGAAATCAATAATTTCATCTGAAAAGATCACTTTACATAATGACAGATTTTAATTTAGGCTTTTTATTCATATATAAACATTGCTCAATTACCATTACAACTATCTGTTGTGTTTTATTTTTAGCATACTTAAATTGGGTGCTATGATGTTTTAGTGTATTTAATGCAGATATTTGTTCCTAACCTAATGATTTCCTTCATTAAAAATGAATAAATAAATAAAAATAATATAATAAATAAATCACCTTTGAACAGTGAGCTTCAAGCAGCTCATTTAACGCACTCACCACTGGATGGCGTTGTCTCTATTCTTGGTGTCCTTGCAGTCAGAGTCGAGGAAGATGTCCTTATAAATACGCCCACACAAGCAGAACATATCAGGTGCAGGGTGCTCACATGACTGAAGAACCTGCAACATCACACGCAAAGCCTGCTCTCGATCTCCAGGGCTGTTTCGTCTGTGTTCGCACACACACACACACAAATATAAATGCATGTGTTCCTGAGATTAAGACTGTATAAGTTAAATATCTGTTTGCCAAGCATTTGAATAGGAGAATATACCACACAATGCAGATTTGTGGTCACCTATTGAGCGCAAAAGCATAGTGGAACTGAATCATGGGCTGGATGGCCAAATCACAGGTGGGTAACATCTCAATGGTCTGTACCAATTTAACCATGGCATCATAGTCCTGTAAACACAAACCAAAGACCATTAAATCAGCTGTAAATTTTTTTTAATGTTTAGATGTTTTTGGTTTACAGTATATACCTGTATATCTCTGTAGGAGAAAAGCAGGTTCATCACAATGTCCTGAGTCAAAACCTCAGTGTTGTCGATGCGGAGTTTGATCCGGGTAAGCTCTTTGGCCAGCTCCTCACCCTGGTATTTATCTCGAGCTTTTCGGATGTCGTTCAGAAGTGTGTCTTTGTATGAAGCGCTGCCAGGAAGGAGAATACAACAGGATTTAGTGTTTAAATAAATTTAATAAATTAACTGATAAATTTGCAGGTACTATAAGCCTCAGAAAAAGGTTCTTTATTGGCATCTATGGTTCTGTGAAGAACCTTTAACATCCATGGAACCTTTATAGTGGAATAAGGTTCTTTAGATTATTAAAATGTTCTTAAAGTTAAGAAAAATGGTTCTTTTAAGAACTGTTCCCTGAAAGGTTCTTCGGGGAACCAAAAAAGGTCCTCCTATGGCATTGCTGTGAAAACTACAGTGGCCAAGAGAGCTTAACGTGCTGCCATTGAAGAAAACGCATGTAAATAGAAAAAAACCTCAGCAAATTAAGAAAACATCTTCATCAGTTTGACAATGCATGTGCTGCAAATACTCACAACACATATAGGATCAGGATGTTAAAATAAAATCTCACCTTTCAGGTCATCGACAACACCACTGACAAGTAGACATTGAACAATCAGCATGTCCCAGCCAGGTTCGACACTTGTTGGGGTCCCCTTGAAACAATTCCGTTGTGATCTGCACTATTTGCAGCACGTTTCTATATTTGGTTGAGTTGTCAGTATTTGCCGCGCATTTTTGTATTTGGTTTTCGTTGTGAGTATTTGCAGTGCATTTCTGTATTTGGTTGCATTGTGAGTATTTACAGCACGTTTCTGTATTTGGTTGAGTTGTGAGTATTTGCCGCGCATTTTTGTATTTGGTTTACGTTGTGAGTATTTGCAGTGCATTTCTGTATTTGGTTGCATTGTGAGTATTTGCTGCGCGTTTCTGTATTTGGTTGCGTTGCGAGTATTTGCTGCGCGTTGCTGTATTTGGTTGCGTTGTGAGTATCTGCAGCACTTTCCTGTATTTGGTTGCGTTGTGAGTATTTTCAGCACGTTTCTGTATTTGGTTGCATTGTTAGTATTTGCCGCGCATTTCTGTAAGTGGTTGCATTGTGAGTATTTGCCGCGCGTTTCTGTATTTGGTTGCATTGTGAGTATTTGCCGTGTGTTTCTGTATTTGGTTGCATTGTGAGTATCTGCAGCGCGTTTCTGTATTTGGTTGCGTTGTGAGTATTTGCAGCGCGTTTCTGCATTTGGTTGCACTGTGAGTATTTGCAGCCTGTTTCTGTATTTGGTTGCATTGTGAATATTTGCTGCACATGTGTTGTCAAACTGATGAAGATGTTTTCTTTAATTTGCTGGTGTTTTTTCTATTTGCATGTGTTCTTCAGTCGCAGCACATTGAGCTCTCTTGGTCAGCGTAGAAATCCCCTTTTTGGAACAATCTGATGCTTCGAAACATCATGCAGAAACACAATTAATTTTGTTTGTTTACGTGTTCTTGGCCAGCTAAAAAGTGAGTTAGACTTCTGAACAATAGTCAAAAATCTATCTACACAAGACTAGTTTGTACTCTATGTAACAGGGTGCTGAAATCTTGGCACTACAATCTGTGAGAGTTCTAAACTTTTGATATCTGAGCTCCAGGTGAAAGGACACCCAGAAGCTTGTTAGAAGCTACTAGAGTTCCTAATAAATCTTGTATGCACTTGTGCATGTCTGTCTTGATGATATAATATGACTGCTACATCAGTCCCATTTCTTCACTCCAAAGATGACAAAACGTGGGCTAAAAGCTGTTTATCAATTACAAAATTAGAAGATGTTTGCTTGATTTATGTTCAGCAAAACATAGCATGACATCGATATGTAAAGGACCATCTGAAAGCAAGACCATAGAGTGGGCATCCTGCCAAGAGTGATCATAATTTGAGCAGTCATACCAAGACGTGACGTGAATGTCTTTGAGTAAGTTGACAAAGCGGTCCACCAATGGGACGCACAGAGGTCCTAGAAGGTTGTCCCAGTTGGGCTGCATGTACTCTGATGCTCTGCGCTGGGCCACGTTCTCACAGCACAAGTACTCGTTGTTGGGCGTCATCAAGTAAGGGATAAAATAGTAGTTCCCACTGGAGGCCTAAGAAAGAGAAACAAATTCTAAATCTGTGAAAAATGCAAGATAGACCTATTCTTCGCTGGTAGGAGCGCTTTAGAGATCAATGGAATATGAAGTCTTGAGATATAATTCATGATAGTATAAGTCTGTAACATTGTGTAAAAGTACAAACTGTCAGAAATGTCTGTGTGTTAGTGATCATGTACTCAGCAACTGGCAGCCAAGAAATGTGAAGTGCCAAGGAAATCTTGTTGACACCTTTGTGATCATGTACTGTCCCAGAATTCCAGAGTGAAATTGAGGAGGTGGCCAAAGCACATCTTAGCATCTTAGCCACATCAACACCTCAAATGTAAGGGGTCACCTAAAGCCTCTTTCAAGTCAAATGGTCACCATACACTTCTAGACTATTTAAATGGTTAGGCCTGGGTTCTAATCATAGATACTGAGCACATTTTAAATTCATCAACTCCCCAGCTAAAGCATTGTGGTTTTTAAAATGGGGTCCAAGGGGGCACAAGGGGATGCTAGGGGTTCCGAAAAATATAAAAATACTGAAAAATACTACAAAGCCTTTGGATCCACTTAATGGTGATGATTAGTCATTTAAAAGTAACCAAGCTGTTTCTCAGCAAAAATAACTTGCAGACTTTGATTCAGAGCTTTAAAATTCCTGAATAGACATGTCAGCCAGACAGAGAGGATGTGAGTCAGACAGACATCATTGGTTACTCTCATACCAATACATGAATATGGGATTTTCCCAGCATGCACTAGCACACCTGCAGTACCTACTTTGTTCCTTAGGCCGGAGCCCCTGTACTCAGGAGGCAACTGGACCCATGGGAAGCCTATTTTAACTGGCCTTGCAGCCTACTCCAGGTAACACACGAGATAGAGAAAAAGAAAGAAAAGGAGAGTAAACAGTGAAGGGAACTAAAAGGAAAAGAGAAGAAGAGAGTGACAGATAAAGAATATACATTACACAGTATTAATTGAAGACAGGAAAACACCGGCGATTGTATAAGACAAAAGCAAAGTTCATTCAAAACATTCTGTCACCATTTACTCACCCTCATGTTGTTCCAATTTTGCAAGACCTTCTTTCTTAAGGAAAAATTTACAAGAAATACACTAGTCTCTCTTTTCCATGCAACTACAATGAATAGGGAGTTTTCAAGCTTCAATACAACGCAAAAACTTTAAAAGTATCAAAGATGTAGTTCATACAACTCATGCTCTGTATTACAAGCAAGACCTAAAATTAACAGTTGGCCTGTAACATTTTTATGAATTCTAATAATGCAATGTTGTGAGAACGTGAACTTGAACAAATGTGAACAATGCTCGGGACAGTTGACGGGCAAGTACTGCGTCGTCATGAAAGTTTAAGCCTTTCCAATTTAAATATTTAAGTGTAAGAAGACGTGAAAGTCTGGGAAGTTTTCTGTGCGCAAACATCCGAAGCGTGCACCCGGAAAGCTGCGTCTCAACCAGCGCAGGAATATTGAATTGAGCTCTCATTCACGTCTTCTTTCACTTGAACTGACAAATTCAAACAAAATTATGACAAAAAATGTCCGTCTCAGTGAGTATCCTTGTAAATATTGTCAGTTATTTCTTAAGCGAATGTAAACAGTTGAGAAAGGAAACGCATATGTACAGTATCGGTATATTGGATCTGTGCAAGTCTTAAAGTGACAGGAGCCTAATAAACCTGCTGCTGTCTATTATTAATGTTAATCAAACAACAAAGGACAAAGAGAAAATCATTCACTGCTCTTGTCTGAATAATTTCTGTACCTTTTAATCTAAGTTTCATTTATACAGTGAAGACTATGCAGTGATTCCTTTACCAGAGTGTCTATTTACACTAAGTGCAAATAGCGTCCCTTGTTGGCAAATGCTATTTACACTAGCTCCGCCCACCAATGTCTGGTTGGGCCACTCAAGTTTTAAAAAAAGACACGCAAAATTCAATGTCTTCAGTGGTGCAGCAGTAGCGAGTAAGGCTCGCAGACATGGCTTTTAACGCGATCAATGTGGGTTTTGCCGAGTTCGCATTTATTTTCAATAAAAATAATGTTCTAAAAGTGGAAATAAACTGCGTTTATTGGCGTTACACAAAAAAGTGTTTATTGGGTAGGGTTAGGTGAAGGTGTAGGGAGGGTTTTTATTCTCCCAATAAGGCATTTATTAATTTTAATAAATATAATCATTTACACTCTATGATATTATTGCATCCTGTTAATGTACAAAAATACTGAGGTGCAAATAGTATCTGCCAATATAAAGTATAGATAGCATCTAATATCTAACTGTTTACTCTTATTGCAAAAAACTGATACTTTTACATGGTGTAAATAGAATCCATCACTATTTTCACCTAGTGTAAATAGCATATCGCTAAGAAAATGCTGCTATTGTCACTTAGTGTAAATAGAATATATTGCTAATTTCACTTAGTGTAAATAGCATCTATCGCTAAGAAAATATGCTATTTTCACAGTGTAAATAGCATCTAATTGATATTTACACTTAGTGCAAATAGCCACTGGCTTATTTTACATTTGATTACTTTATTAAATTTCTGTACCTGAAAACCTACCTGAAAAGCCCGGTTTATTTAATTTGTATCTTTGTTCTATTGTATTTATTTGTGCTATTGCTTATAATTTGATTATTTGTTCTTATTTTATTAGTCACTGTTTACTTGTCTTTAATCATGTTTTGCATTTTTATTGTTAGGCTAGTAGTTTTAGCTGTGGTATCAAAATTGGAATAGAGAATTGTGAATTTTCACTGGTATCTAAATCTTTTATGGCATTACTGCCTGTTTCATGGCCGATAAAAAATATTTATGGCCAGTAAATTTTCTTAAGTCAACGGCCACTGGCAGGTGTGGCAGAAAGTTAGTTTTAGGCCCTGATAACAAGCCTTCTGAAGCTGCACAATAACTTTGTGTGAGGCAGTAGTGTTATTGTTAACTAAAAAAAAAAAATCCTAAAAATCGTTTGTTAATTGAAATAAAGCTGAAATAAAATCAAATATAGATATTACATGGAAAAAAAATTAAAAAAAACATTAAAAATTTGAAATTTTGCCAGGGCAACTAAATGAAAAATAATAATAATAATAATAATAATAATAATCATCATCATCATACGAGTAAGTTGAAGTACTAAAATGACCAAAACTAAAACTGAAATAAAAATAAAGCTAAATAAAAATACAAATAAAAACTAATAATGACAAGCACAGAACAAAAATTAAAATTAAAATGAAAACTGAAAATATAAAAATAAAAGTTAATCCAAAATAATAAATACTATAAAAGTATATAAATAATACTAAAACAACACTGGAGTGAGGAACAAACACATATTTAAGCAAATTCACTGAAAATCTTGACATTCGTTGTAGCTCTCCTTGGTACGTTTATGAGAGAAATAATGAGTCAAATCTTTTGAGTCAAATCTTTTCAATGAATTGGCTGATCCAGTTCACTGTTTTTATTTTATAATTACTCATGGATTATTATGGATTATTCTTATTATGGATTATGCCTCATTATTCACACAGTGATTAAATTACTGTAAGTTAATGTCATCCGAAAATTTACAGATTTAAATTTCACCCTGTTCTTCGCACAAAGCTATCACATGACACCAGAAGTAGCCCCTGAGACATATGGACCACTTTTATGACACGTTAGAGTGTTTTTGAAGGTTTTTTGAAGTTTTGAGGTTTGAAAGAGTCAAAAAACAGAGTCACAGACTTGTCCTAAAGTCATTTGAGTTTGTAACATGAGGTTGAGTAGATAATGATGGAATTCTTGTGTTCAATATTCCTGAGAAAGATGTAGATGATTGGGGGACAAGCCTAAACAATTCCTAACGAATATCGAAGGGCAAACTTTCAATTTCATTTCTGTTCACAAAACTGATGTTGGGAAGTTAACATAAATCCATCTTTTGCTTTATTCTCCATTTCAATGAATCGTATAGCTACAAAATGCTGTCAAGATCAGCTTCCTCACTGTAGCCATTCAATATAAGAGGTTTATTTAAAGAAGAGCACTCAATGACCCTCTCCTTTATCAAAACCACACCCAACACCCACTAACTCAAAGTACCATGACATCTTGAGAGCCCTTATGGGTTCATCAGAATCAGCAATAGTCTTCCGACTGGGACACGATGACCCACCAGAACCCTGTGTCCACTCACAGATTAGTGTACTGTAAAGAAGAGTTCAGGAAATGATCTGCCCACCATGTAAAGTGGAGGACATATTTTAGGGCCCTGACACAGAAGAGCATATATATGTATGTCATAAGAGCTCCAAAAATAGTCTCATACACAAAGCTCATGGCACACCAACAACGGACGCCAAACCTCATCAGATTACATCCTTCATAGAATGTTTTGATACTTACTGTGTTTTTCTGTGCCACCATGTCCTATGCAAGAAAAAAGAAAAGAAAAGAATTACTCAGTTCCCCAAAATACATGCATATTAAAGCAATAAGCCCGACAGGAACACAGAGATGCTGCAACACACAGATGCAGTGGTACAGTAATATTGATGTAATGTGGTCACAGGTGTATGTTTGTAGAGTAATTTACAATAGCTCAACCGCAGCTCAACCAATCATAATCAAGGACCAGGACTATCCAAGTCCCAAACCACCTGGAAAAGTTTTGCTGTCATGCCATTTATTACATTTATTCCATGACCGATGGCCATGTGGTGCAGTGAATGAAACCGGACTGAATCAGCTGGACACAACAGCGTGGCAGAACATTAGCAAATACACAAACAGATCGCGTGACGCTCCACCCCGTGTGTGATTGTCATCATCTCAGTATGCTAGAACACATGCCTTCCAATGTCTCTGTGGCAACGTGGCCATGTGCAGCTGTCCTGGGCTGATCGCATGCCTTAGTTCGAATACAGACCGTGTTGTTCTGGCAGCTCTACTGTCCAGTGCCCAGAAAAGATAAACTCCTTCCTAAGCTGAGAATAGCAGGTCAGGCCCTGGTAGTGGGCGGCCTCTTTATTCAGATGACAAAGATACTAAATGTGAATGTAAGAGCCTGTAGAATCTAAAGTTTAAACTCCTACCAATACTTGTTAGTATTTGTTTGGTGGCACAAGTACTGACCACGATACGTCGGTACTGAAATTTTAAGAATGTAACACTTTGAGCGCTGTTGATTTGTCTGTGATTGGCTACAATGATCAATGCTTCAAAAACATGTTGTAAATGGACATCAATGACGCTCTTCACCGAGTGCTTACACAGATACACATGGGAGCGTTCAAACGCTCCTGTTCCCGCTTTCAAAACGCTTTCAAATTCAAACACTGTGCGCTTTCAAACGCTCCTGTGCATTGATCATTGTAGCCAATCACAGACATATCTGATGAGCGCATGAACACACAGGCCAATCATAGGTGTTTACGAATCCGCTCAACAGCGCTCAAAGCGTCACATTTTTAAAATTTCAGTACCGACTAGGTATCGCAGTCAGTACTTTTGACAACACTAGATGTTATATGTAATTCATAAGTAACCTAGCTATATTTGATTTAAAAAAAAAAATGTTCCCAGAAAATGGCTAAATAAAACAAAGCCTCTTTTTTTGGATGTCTTTAAAGGAGAAAGTAAATGTTTTTATTAATTAAAGAGGATTTTCTTTAGGGGTAAGATTGTGCTTTTGGATAATTCTTATTCTAAACCATCTGTAGTAATAATAATTAGCTTTATTTAAAGGTACAGCACTTCATTTTTCTGCAATCAGCAGCACTAAACAATTGCAAAAATATTCACTGTTACCGAACAGGTTTCCTAGACACGCTCCAAATCTTCCACTATTTATACAAACAGGTAGTCCCGCTTCAAACTACCGATGTTAAAATGACAAAGAGCCACAGTATTTACTCTTTCAGTGAAAATCAAACTACATAAAGCTTTCTTATAATCATCTAACATCAAATAAACACACAGCACCTCTAAAGAGGACATATTATGATTTTTTACATGTCTTTACTATGTAATGTTGTTAAAAAAATGGTCTGCAAAGTTATAGTCTCAGCCTCAGATGTCACGCCCCCGGACTGTTGGCTGAACGTCTGATGCACATGGCACACTTAATTGGAAACACTTCAGGATTTTCAAAGTCGTCATCTAGTTAGTTGAATTCTACAGGATGTCCGGGAGACGTGTGTGTCGCGTTCTTTAATGGTCCGCCCGGAATCAAATGCTGTGACGCCAAACTCACTCGTGGAAGAAGAAAGCCGTCGTGTTTACAACTGTGACAATGAGTTGCGTTGAAACTTGCGGCTATGGTAAGAGGCGTGACATTTCCGAAACATGCTCGAAGTGGTTGACCAATCATAACACATTGGTTTAGCCGACCAATCAGAGCACTTTGTGCTTTTCGGAAGGAGGGGTTTCATAAAGACCGGAACTAAACAGAGCGTTACTGACAGACTGGAAAGAGAGGTGGCGCAACAATGTAAAATATGCGAAAAATAAGGTCTTTTTGAACATTCAAGCATGAAAACCTATTCTAGTAGAGTAGACCCTAAAAACAAAATCAAGACTTTGTAAAAGGGCATAATAGGTCCTCTTTAAAAACATCAAAAGTCTAGGTAAACATATGTTGTTTATGAGTGCGTTTAAGACTCTCACCTTAAGGGACTGTGCCGTGTCAGGGTCCGTGTCATGGTAGAGGATGACATTGTTGGCCATGTCAAAGCTCTCACGCACACCGAGGTGATAAAACAGGGAGGGCTGTCTGAATACATCGCTCATGTCCACAACTGCAATGTCTGCAATCAATCAGAGACACAGTAAGCAAACCATTGTATAGAATCCCACTACTGCAGTACACTGTAGTTCTGCACACTTTAAGCATCAGTCTCAGTGCCCGTTATTTAAGAAACAAGCATTAATTTTCATTTTTATGAGCTTCTTTTGTTTATTATGACTTCCCATGACATCACACACAATAAAATCTTTAAATAACCTTTAAGATAGTCCTAGGGGGCATATTTGTTCTACTATATATGGTTATATTTGTTCTTTTCCAGTCAAACACAATCTGTACTTGTTCTATTGAAACTATGCAAACATCTGAAATCATGTGTGAAAGCCATGCAATGGTTTAAACTCCAAAATACAAGACCAGACTTGATGTAACCACAAGCTGATGCATGACACAGTCTTAGTAAAGACAAGAAGATGGAAACACATTAACAAGAAAACTAGTCTGTATATAGAGAGTATATGTTTTGTTCACTTCTATTTTGCAGAACTAGAATTCAAAGTTTTAGCTCTAAAATGCACTTTAGTCATCCTCTGGAGTTCCTTCTTTTCCCAGAAAAGTGCTGCAAATGAGCCATGCTGTAGCAAACTCTGCATGCACAACAGTGCACAGCATCAAACTTGAAAACATTCCACTTTTCTCACTCTCCTAAAGCTCATATGTAAACACATTTTGATCACTCAGAGAAATGTGTGCAACCACGCCTACGAGAGAGGCTTCATACTAGACCTGGCGAGTAAATTCCAGAAAAGGAATGTGCTTGAGGCAGAAGATCCCAATTGCACTCTTAATATCCCTTGAAAGAGATTGCTATATTGATAAGATTTGCTTATAGTAACAGCCTTCCCATGGGAAAGCCCACTGACCCCTAACCCTAACATAACCCTTAATAATTTACATCTATATATATATATAATTATTGCTTTTTCTTGTGTTATGGTGTTTTATTTATAATTATTTAATTTATATATATTTTCTTTTCTGCAGGTTATTACTAATACTTACTTTTTTATTAATTTATGTAAAAACTATAAGAGAGCAACCACATGTTTTTGAATGTACAGCACCACCATTTATTTATTTATAATTTTACATGTTTATTTACATTGATGTTTTACGGGGTTTTGTTTATTTTAGAAGCATTTAATTTTTATTATGCATTTAATATTATTTTATTTGCATGATATTACTATTAGTGTTAGTACTATTCTTACAAATTTCCCATTGGGGACAATAAAGTATTTCAATTCAAAGACACACCCATGCTATAAATCTTACACGACCTATGCCAATAAATTTCTATTCTTCTAGAGATGCACCATCCTGCAGAGCTGGATATTATCTGGAAGCCCTGGTCTAGGAGGCTTCCCAAAATTGCACACTTTGGATGTTTCAGTAGTCCAGCACATGATTCATCTCATCAGCTCGTTATTAGAGAACTGAACTGTGTGTGCCAGATAAGAGAGACACCCAAAGGGTTAAAGTGTTGAGGGTCTCTAGAACTATAGCCTTTTGCACCCATGTCCTAAATCTGCCTTGCAGTGCCATGTGAACTCACCTGCATCATAAAAAGTATCAAGCACCGTTGTCTCCCCAAAGTCTAATCGTCCAAAAGTAACTGTAGTTAATATGGCACTCTCCGCGTCGCAGGCGCGCTGGAGACACTGTAGCGCCCCGGATT
The DNA here is from genome assembly GCF_019924925.1 of Ctenopharyngodon idella. Lineage (NCBI taxonomy): Eukaryota > Metazoa > Chordata > Actinopteri > Cypriniformes > Xenocyprididae > Ctenopharyngodon > Ctenopharyngodon idella. The sequence continues at coordinate 13,671,828 of NC_067242.1, forward strand.
CCGGGCTGTTCGCGGCCACTGCCTTCAGTCCATCATTCAGCACATAAACCGCCCGTAGAGACCTCTGTTTGGTCACCGGACTCGGGCTGGTCACATCAGCCCTCTCCACGCCTGCAGACATGGAAACCGCTGCGGTGTGGTCGCCACCAGCCTCTGCTGTGGGTTGATTGGACATGATCTCCATAGTGCGAGTAATTGTTTTGTCCCTGTGCGCGTTCCTCCTTTTCTTTGCGCCGTTAATCAATAATGAATAACCAAAGTTTAGTGCGCACCTGTGGCACGGAAACGCGCGTGGCTGTGACGTCCAGCGTCTTGCGATTCATTAAAGCAGCGCGCATCACTACATATTACAATCCGGTCCAGTTTTATCTCGTTTGCGCCAGCGGTTATGCAATTATACAAAACGCAGCACTTGTGAATTAACGCGGATAGTGCAGAAAGTCAGAAAAACTTAAAGCGCACCGCGCACTCTATGTCTCCAAAGACACGCATTACCATCCTATTTGAGGAAGTCATTCCTCCTGCCCTCTCTGCAAACTGATCCGATCATTTCCTCAAAGTGTGTCCTTCCGTTCATGCGTTAGGTATATTTCATAAGAGAAGAAAAACTGCGCAAGTTTAGAGCGCAAAAAAAGTCTCACGGCTGTTACTGCATGTACAGTCACTATTGAATCATCTGGAACAGATGTCTAAATATAAAACTTGTCCGTGTTGATACGCGCATGGCAAACAGAGCACAACCACCAGGTCCCATATATCCAGGATTCCAGCTCGCCAAACTGGTTATTTTCATTTCGTTTCAGGAGCGAGAAACTAAGTAAACAAAATACCTTGCGGGGCTTTTTTGGAACTTTTCTCACGCTCACTAACAGTGTACATACATTCAAAATAATTGTGTCATGTTTTCCCTGAAATACTGTAATTTCCGTCACATTTGAAATGATGTGGAAATTGCTGTGGTATTACACATTTTTTGTAATAAAGCGAACGACTGCTTTTGTTTTGCTATTTTATTCTATTTTCGGTTTTTGAATAATTTGACTAAATTACCGCCTAATTGAAAATTATGCTAACTAAAGCATTGTGTAAAATATTCACAAAATGGTTTTCTTTACACCTCGAATTTTATCTCACACTCTTCAGTGACACTGTTGCCTTCTTAGTAAACAAATACACTAACTACTTTGATGTCATTATGTGACGGTTTCAAAGATTTATGCTGCGATATATTGCTGAAGCTTTTATCACGGTATACGGTATTATCACGATATTGAAATAAGTTTGTAATATAACAGGTTTAATAACAATTTCTCTTGTAACAAAAAGAACTCTGAACATATGAATACAAAAAAGCAATAGACAAAAAAGTAATAAAGTAAACAAATGTTTCAAACAGACTAAAGTTCAAAAGAATTATAAAGAACAATAGGTATCACTTTACAAAAAGATCTCATTAGTTAGCATTAGTTCTGTTAAAATACAACTGTTAGTTCATGTTAGCTAAGGTCCATTAAATAATACTGTTACAACTTTTGATTTTAATAAAGTGTTATTAAATGTTGAAATTAAGATTAATAAATGCTTTAGAAGTATTTTTCATTGTCAGTTTATGTTAACTAATGAATTAAGTTAAATAATGGATCCTTATTGGAAAGTGTAACTGAACAACAAAGAATCAGAACATGTTAAAACAATATCTGGGGCATGTTGTAGTCCAGATTAAAATATAAAAATGTTTAAGTTTGAAAATAAATAGCCTTACGTCTAAGTATTTGATGAACAATAGCGAATACAAAATTTATAACATTTATACTGTAGTAGCTGTAGCGCAACTGCTTTGTTTACGGGGTTACCGCAGCATTTCTGCTGTTCCATCGGCGCCATCTGCTGTCAGAAAGTGAAAATGCATTTTCATTCAGCGCGTCTCCTTCACTCGTTCCGCCACGCGCTGCTCATGCACATTGGGTTTGTTTACATCAGTGTGCGTGCCTCTTTGATGAAGCATACAGCGGTGTTGTGCATTCTAAAAATCGGAATAATTCGTAATAAATAATTATTCACGGTATTTTGAAGTGCCCACGATAACAATATCGCGCATATTCATTATCGTGATATATCGTATTACCGTATACCGGCACATGTCTAGATGTCATACTCCGATTGGTCATAAGCCTATTTTCACACAATAAATAATGAGTTTTTTTTGTTTATTTCGCCATCTTTTTATAAAATTTTTAAACATAATAATTTGTTTTTTTTTTATATTGAACATACAATACGAATTGCTGTCAATTAACTTGTTATTATCAGAAGCAATTTTCTACAACACAAACTGCCTACATTGTCTGTAAACAAATGAAATAGATGATAAATTTAAAAAAGTTTTGTAACATTTTTAATTTAGTCTTTTAAGTTCTCAAATATATTTAATGCATTAATTTAAGTTTTTTTTTTTTCCAAGTTGGGTCATTTTTAAGAGATTTGTTGATCTTGCCACACATAATGAGGGTCTAGAGCGGTTTAGTTTTAAAAAAATATGATTATTATTGCTGTTGTCATGATTATTTTTATTACTACAACTACTACTACTACTACTACTACTACTAATCAATTTACACATTTATTTTCAAATGTGTCTTTTGTTCTTTAAGAGGATGCCCTTTAAAGAATAACTCATTTTAACTTTCAGTTATCATCTATTTCATTTGTTTACAGACAACACATGAGATCAAGCAGAAGGGACATACTCAACATAATAAACAGATCCCTTTAATGCACACAAATTACAAAAAATCTGTATTAATTGCAACACAGGATTGTTTCTTCAGAAATGCTGTCAACATAGACTACTGGCGTCATTGAATGAAATAGAAAAAGTGGTGGTTGTGTCGAAATGCTGAACTACTACAAGTAGTAGTTCCTCATTCATACAAACTTTATTGTTGTAGAATATATCTTTTTGTTTATGAATAAAATCTGCATATTTTCAATTATCCAGCCTGCAAATGTATTGATATTTTATCTTTTATACATATGCATTATCAAAGAAATTATAAGTATTAAAAAAATGTAATGCATTATCAAATGCAAAATATATAAATGATTCACCCAAACTGCATCATTTAAATACTGGATTCTAAAACATTTCTGAGGTGGGCTCACATCTCCTGGTTTTACCTGATCAGAGCACTGCATGTGCATCATTAGTGATGTGACCGTCCTTAGAGACACAGTCATCTGCAGGCCTCACTGGCCAGCAACCAGGAGACCTGATCCTCAATTACCAAATCAAATACCATAAAGAGCAGCAGATGCCTATGGAGTGATATCAGTGGATGTCTTAAATGTGTTTGAGAGAGGGGTCCATATAGCTGCAGACGGAGTGTGCTTCTGAGGGCCTGAATGAAGGTGTGTGTGATCTTACCCTGTCTAGGAGCTGAACTTAAAATGACCTTCATCTCATAAAACATCTCACATATGACCTTTGAAATGTTACATAACTGTAACCCCTATCCAAAAAAGATTTATAAGAATTTAAAATCTGATTACAGATCAGCTGTTTGATGCTTGGATGGAGGCTTGACCTATTTTGGAATGGAGAATGAACTTTCTAGTAATTATATATTTTTTTTTCGGTGGGTCAATGAAGATGACCTAGATAATGAGAAAAAAGTAAAATATCTAGTTTAATTTCATGTGGATTTTTTAATTTTTTTTTATTTTTTAGAAATGTAACAAAAAAAGGTTTTGATTTATGATTCAAAGAATTTGAAGGGGCAATTAAGTAAAAAAAAAAAAACACATACAGTATATATATTCTGTGATTAATCACATCTAACAAAAGTTTGTATATAAATGTGTGTATATATATATATATATATATATATATATATATATATATATTATATACACACACACACACACACACACACACGTATACACATATATCTGTAAATGTTTGTTAGTTGCGATTAATCACATCTCACAAAAGTTTGTACACACACACACACACACAAACGTTTATGTTAGATGTGATTAATCATGATTAATCGATTTGACAGAATATATGCTGTCAAATCAGATAATTGTGATTAATCACATCCAACAAGTTTGTATATATATACACACACAGTAATATATATATATATATATATATATATATATATGTATACACACACACACACACGTATACACATATATATTTGCAGACATTTGTTAATGATTAAATCGCGATTAATCGATTTCACAGCACTAATCTATTTTAAAAAACTTTTACGCACACACACACATATATATATATATATAACAAAACTACTTCAATTTTTTTTTTGATATTAATAAAATGTCAGACAACCTAATTTAAACTACTTAAATTTTAACCTAATTTTAAAATGAGACCATTTATTTATTATTAGATTATTACAATCTTTTTGACATATTACTTTAAGCCCCACATTTAAAACATTTCCAAGTCACTGTCTATATGATTTGCATTTTTTTTTTTTTTGTGCTAAATTATGAATAACACATTTTTAATAAATCCATGCAATAAGATTTACATACTTGACTCTGGTGCACCACCTATAGCACATGAGCATATATAATAAACAAAGAAACAGAAAAACACTTTTTTGAAGTATCTTTTTTTAATAAAATCTGCACACATAATTGTATTTAGTACATTAAAATATAAAAGTATATATAGAAGATTTCAAAGAAATAACCGAGTCAAGAAAACAAAACGTGAGTTTTCTCATTGTCATCACCAACATAAAAGAAATAGGAAAGACAGAAGAGTTTGGAACGCTCCAAATAAACAAGGCCTCAATGTGGGGTTGCTGCATGTGGAAACCGCAAGGGGTGTGAAATTAAACGCACCTTTGCATATAAAGAAAATAATAGAAGGCCTCCAAGTCAAAAGAAAAGAACTTAAGGTGAAGAGTATTTAAGTAAAACACACTGGTTTCTCCTTCATTTGATGTGTTCTCTGACTAGCGTTCAGAGGCAGTACCAGAGAGGGTGATGGGGTAACTGTGTCACAGTTGTGCAGGAGACCAGCTAATCCCCATGGCAACCGCTATCACCTGTCTCCAGGTGTGGGTCATCGGCACCCTTTAATCACATGACCCACAGTAAGGCCACACCCGGGCAACGGGTCTGTGAGTCAGTGCCCAGTCTGAGCATAACACGCAAAAAAAGCTTCTTAAAACAACTAAAGCAGAAAGAGTACAAGTGATTTGGGGGGTAAACAGTTGTTTTCTTTAAGCAATTGTTCTGATACATTGTTGTTCTTTTTTTGGCACAATCTACTTGGGCTGTGGTGTGGATTGGAACCTCAGCCAGATCCTTCATCTGATACACCCAGCATGCTTGAGTTCATTTGGACAGGGATTTCTTAATCTGCTCCACTTCCATCTAAAACACAGCATAAAACAAAGATGTATCAAACTACCAGAGTAGGAAAAACAAATACTATGGTAGTCAATGGGGGCAAGATCTGTTTGCTTACTGACATTCTTCCAAATATCTTTCTTTATGTACAGCAAAAAAAATAAATTTATGCAGGTTTAGAACTACTTGAGGAGGAGAAAATGATGACAGAATTTTCATTTTTGGGTGAACTATCCCTTTAATATTATTTAATAGTAAGATTATTTACTGCTTTAGAAAGAAATCTCTTATGCTCACTAAATCTGCATGTATTCAATCAAATATATAGTAAAAACAGTAATATTATGAAATATTATTACAATTTAAAATAACGGTTTTATATTTCAATATATTTTTTATTCTTGAGATGTCAAAGCTGAATTTTAGCATCATTACTCCAGTCTTCAGTGTCACATGATCCTTCAGAAATCATTCTAATATGCTGATTTGCTGCTCAAAGAAACATTTCTTATTATATCATCAATGAAAAAAGTTGTCCTGCTTAATATTTTTGTGGAAACGTTTGCATTTTATCAGGATTCTTTAATGAACAAAGTTCAAAAGAACAGCTTTCATTTGAATTTTTTTATTTTTTATTTCTGTAATAATGCTGTAACAGTCTATAATGTCACTTTTGATTCAATTTAATCTCCTTGCTGAATGAAAGTATTCATTTCTTTTAAAAAAAGTACTGACCCCAAACTTTTGAATGGTAAGAACTGATTCATTTTTTAAAATGTAAACAAAATTGTTGAATTTAAATGACTTATTTTATACATTATTTACTCAAAATTCACAAAAAAATTAGAAAAATAGAAAATACACAATTCTAAGTTAATAGAGTGGTGCAGCTATGACGTCAGAACCCGCTGCTGGTTCCTTCGGGATTTTCCTATGGGTTTTTATAATGGGGTTTTTCAATTTCTGAGTAAAATAAAGCCTGCGCTAAACATAACGTGATGATACTTTGACGTTTTGTTCTACAACGTAAAATGCACACACCCATACAGTTGCGATTTTTTACGAATTTTTATGTTTTTCAAAACGTATGTTTCTAATAAGTAACTAGATAAGACAGTTTGGGGTGCGAGTGTGTGCAATTTACGTTGTAGAACAAAAATGTCAAAGTAACATCAATTTATGTTTAGCACAGGCTTTAATTTACTCAGAAATTGAAAAACCCCATTATAAAAACCCATAGGAAAATCTCGAAGGAACCACTGGCGAATTAGTCTTCCAGGTTCTGACGTCATCCCTGCACCACTCTATATCAGCTAATATCAGTTAATTAAATACTTTAAAAATTAAAATATTGTTTTAAATTGCTTTCTCATGTTGCAGCTGCACTCTAAAAAATGCTGGGCTGTTTCAACCCATGTTTGGGTCAAATAAGGACAAATCCAACTGTTGGGTTTAAAAATGTAATTTAAAAGTTTGTCCACATTTTACGCAACCATAGGTTGAAACAACCCAGCATTTTTAGAGTGTGCTAAGTGACTGATCTAATCTCCCCTCACCTGCAGTGAAATACGAATCCTCTTCTCCTCATCCAGTTCACTCACCAACTGCTTGATTTCTTGTCTGATAAAACAAGTTTGAGAATTACACACATTTCACATCCTTCTAAACAGATATAAATCAATCAACTCACTCATCCCAGATCTCATCTCAAACATTTGCATCCATTTCTTATCCATTTCCTTCCCTTTATACTTCCTTTCCCTCTTTCACTACTTCACTCAGTCCATCTTTCATCTAACCCAGCGTCCTGGAGGGCCACTGTCCTGCAAAGTTTATCTCCAACTTGCCTGGAAGTTTCTAGCATGCCTAAAAAGACTTTGATTAGCTGGTTCAGGTGTATTTGATTGGGGTTGGGGCAAAACTCTACAGGACAGTGGCCTTCCAAGAGCAGCATTGGACACCCTTAATCTAACCCTCCTCCTATCCCGTTGGTTCATACTTATGCTGGCTCTTCATGAGCTCCACAGTTCCTTTCAGGTCTCGTAATTGTGCTTTGAGCTCCTCCAGCGTGGCGGCACCCTGTTCGTTCTTTCCTCTGGCGTCAGTGGAAGGGGAATGGGGCCGCAGACCAGCAGCGCCCTGGTGGAGAGAAGACCCACCGGACCCAGAAGAGGATTGAGGGGCACTTGGTTTAGGGGGTAAAAACGATTTCTCAGGAGCCTGTGGAAAACCGCCATGAGATATTAGAACAAGAGCTTATCAAACACTCTCAGACGTTTGTCCTCCATTTTGGGCCTCAGTCTCTGTGTGTGTGTGTGTGTGTGTGTGTGTGTATATATATAGTGGCACCTTAAAGTATTTGGATACTTAAAGGGATAGTTTACCCACTAATTTAAATTTTGCCATTATTTACTCATTTCACTTTTTTTCCTCTGTGAAGATATTTTGAAGAACTGTTTTTGTCTATACAGTGAAAATCAATGGGGTCCAAGACAACAAATAGAGTGCTGCAGGGACGATGTATTTTTGGAGATGAAAACCTAGAAACGAGTTAGCATTTTAGCACTTCCGGCTCCATCAACCTGAAGTCAATGGGTTTTTTCAACTTGTTTGAATGGGTTTTTGGTTAAATGCTTGAAATAAGGTCAGGATATTTTCACGTTTTATTGTACAACATAAAATACATACCTTTTTTTCCCCACAGAAGAAAGAAAGTCATACAGATTTGGAATGCCATGAGTGTAAGTAAATGATGACAGAATTCTTATTTTGGGGGGAACTATCCCTTTAAGACACACTTAAAAAATCTTTACACTATATAACAAATATATATTTTTAAAAAATAATATGACTTAAGTATCCAAAAGTAATACTTTTTTGTGTCACTGTACATAAAAATGCTTGACAAGAGCGCTCCCTTGTGGTAGGACAGGGATGTGCATGCAAAAGGAGAGGAAGGTGTAAGGGGGTGGGGTGACTGGGAGGGGGTGGGGCTTACTGTTATGATTGGCACTGCCTTGGGCATCTTCTTGGAGTTGTCAAAAGTTTTGGGAGCGAATGAGTCCTGCTCTTCCTTTCCCATGTCCTTGTCTCTCCTCTCCTCCTCTATAGATGGGGAGTCCAGGAGGTCAGGACTAGAGAGAGAGGACTAGGAAGTAGAGAGAGATTTAAGTGATCATGACCAGATAACCCATAGACAGGCAGAGCAGGGTAAGCGCACGTGACGTTCACACATAGCAAATGGCACAATCATATCTGACGGATTAACACTGAACACCTGAAAGGTCACAAATATATGACACTCCGTCAGCTGATTGCATCTGATAGGTGTGAAAAAAACAAAAAAACAAAAACATGATAGACTTAACACTCTGATTAGTTCAAAATAACAACAAACAAGCATGTGTGGCAGGGTTATTATAGTTAACTGAAACTAAAACCATAAAAACATTTTTGTTTCTTGAAATAAAATAAATATACTGTATAAAAAAAAAAATGTATTTCAGCTAGTTTCTCATTTTTCATTTTCATTTAGTTACACTTTATGTATAAAAATTAATAAAAACTACCCAGCAGGCCACCAATGTCATAAGACGTTGCTCTTGGGTTGAAAATAGGTTCTCACATCAGTCGTCAGGTGACCAAAATTCACTGTGTAATGCCAATGTCAATTTGACGTAGAATACTGATGACAGCTGACATTGATATTTCATTGGTTTTAAGTTGTGGTATTACGTAACCATAATTCAATGTCTTACAAACATCTAATGCCAACATAAACACCAACATTTAGTCATGAGGTATGGTAAAACCAGACGTCAGCATCTCATAAATGTCATCATGCTAATGTTGACACAACATCACATTAAAACCAGCAAAATATCAATGTGTAATGATGTTATAAGTCATGGTATTAAGCAACCAAAATTCAACGATGGTCTAAAGTTGAAGGCTGACAAAAAGCCAATGTTGGATTTTGACGTCAACCTAATTTTAATTTTCAACCAAAATTTACGTCAGTTCAACGTTACACTGACTTCCAGTGCCCGCTGGGTATATAGACAAAAAAAAAAAAATTATAGAAATACACAAATAAAAACTGTGGACTCACAGACGTGAAGACCTGCGATCGTGGTCGCCGGTCCATCACACGGGGCCGTGACGCGGTCGGGTGGTTCAGCTTCTCTGTGGATAAGACGATGGAGTCGAAGTCTTCTACATCTTCAGCCGAGCGTCACACGAATACAAACATAAACACACAGGACCACATATATATCATGTGCACAGGCACCACGAACACAGGAAAAAAACACGCCAGACCGTAATCGAACATCACCAGTATGGAAATGAATGAAGTGAGATGGACAGAGAGCTGTTGTAATCTTATTAGATATAGATTATTATAAGTCTTATTAGTAATGACAGGGGTATTCTAGATTGAATGAGAGCTCTGGAAAGGGACTCACCGATATCTAGGGATTTGTCTGCAGAGCCTCGGTCAGCTGCCACACCACTGCTGTCAGACTTTGGACTGTCACACCTGAACAAGTGATATTTAAACCAGAATGAGCTTTAGTAATAGCACAGAAATAGCACAAATGTTCTTGGAAATGACAATAAATGGAGTAATACTGTGATAAGAAATGGAGAGGATTTATAATATGTAGCATTGGAAGTCTGATTCATGTGAACTGGTTCTGATTCTAGCGAACTGGCTTATTTGGATGGTTCTAAATGAATACATTTAAAAAACAAAATGACTCACTGATTCACTGCCAGAAGTCATTTGAATGGTCCTGAATCAATCCATTGAAAAATACTTACTGATTCATTGGAATCACTGAATAGAAGTAGTTTGGATGGTTCTAAAAGAATCTATTGAAAAACTAAACAATTCACTGATTCATTGGAATCACTGCACAGAAGTAGTTTGGATGGTTCTAAAAGAATCCAATGAAAAACTAAATGATTCACTGATTCACTAGAAATCACTGCACAAAGCCATTCGGTTGGTTTGAAATCAATCCATTCTAAAATGAAAAGACTCGCTGATTCAATGGAATCACTGCACAGAAGTCATTTAAATGGCTCTAAATGAATCCTTTCAAAAATGAAATGTTTGAGTCTTTGAGACTCAGTCATGTAAAATAGTAAAATTATTGTTATCTGACTGTTTAATTGTGACTAATTGCGTTCTATTTTTGTGTCAAATAAATAGTGTTCTTGGTATAAAATGAATAATATCATCTGATCATGACGCATCATGGTTTATTTAATTATGTCTCGTGTTCGATGATGTGATCATATTATGATGTAATTGTGCTATCTCTCTGCGATCTCTATTACCCTGCTATTATTAGACACTTTCAGTTTGGCAATAAATGACTTCATTCAGCATTAACATAGATACTTTATATCTTTTTATAGTTGAATATAATGGGCTGATAATCTTGCTACGGTGATGTGTTCTGTAATCTAGTATGTGTTGGTGATGCTGGTACATGTTTGTGTGTGAGACTGACGGTATATTGGGTACAGCTGGTCTCTCAGGTCTGTCTGGGCGTTTGGGTGGCAGGGATGACGGTCGATTCAACGCGTTGTTGTTCTTCGGGGGAAGAGGCTTCTTTGGGAGGAAAGTTGGGAGGGACGGCTTTGGAATGTCACTCAACTTCGAGTCTTCACCTACATGTAATTACAGTCATCATCACTGATATCATCATCATCATTATTAAAGGGTATAAAATGTCATACAAGGATGTTTACGGGAAACTAAAAGAGGGGTTGTCAAAGCAGAGAGAAAAAATTCAAACATCTGTTTACTTCAGAGAAGCAAGAATTCTTTGAAAACACAAGTCAATCTAAAGCTTTTAGAGAAAGGCAGCACAGACTGCAGACCAAAGAAAATTAAAACAGTTCAGAGAGACGTTACCCACCTTTTTCCTCAGATCTGTGTGGGAGAGATTCGGGCCGTTCTGGTGGAACCTTTTTTGCATCTGTCTTTTTGTCTGGGTATCAAGACACACAATATGAGGGTTCAACAGGGCACAGCTGACTCATTGGAAACATGCACACATTGAACAAAATCCAATTTAAACATGGAAATTTTGAAAAAAAAAAATTAAACAAAGAAAGAAATACTTAAGACAAAGAAAGAAATACTTAAGACTCTGCACTATTTCTAGGTCTCTAATCAAATAAACATATTTGTGACACTGATCATGTGACTCTTTGTACAGACAGTCAGATGTTCTTGCTTCCATTGAAGCAGAAGATGTTCTTTGGAATAAGATCATCAGGTTTTTCACAAACCTGTGGAGTTCATGCAGCTTGAGTGCTGCTGTCACTGAAGCAAAAAGCACATAAAAGCAAAAGAGTAAAGTCAAGAGTATTGCATTGTGGGATACATTTATCCCACAATGCAACAATCTTGACTTGACCTTCTATTTCCAGTGTGACAAATTTGAATCATTTACTTCTGTCACAAAAATAACTGTGGTCATATGAAGTCTTATTAAACAATGTAGCATGCAACAGTTTGAAACAGGTTTCAAAAAACAATGTATTCTATTCTATTCTATTCTATTCTATGATTATATAACGATTTTACATAATTGAGACAGTCTGAAATCCATTTAATATTTATAATTCAACTTTTTACTCAAATTGTTATGCTGATAATATAATTTGTGATGGAAAAAGAAGTATTTTCATTAGCAGTCTCAGACTTTGGCACCCAATTAAACAATTTAATTGCAAGCAAATCACTGAAACTACATGAACACTCAATTTTGACAAAATTGACTGATACAAATTGGTTGATAAGGCAAAAATGGTCAAATATCTGTCTGTCACTACTCCATATACTCTATGCAGCTTTAAGACATGACTTTCTTCTCGTTTTTATAGTTCTTTTGAAGCCATTTCTAAGGCGTTATTTTAATGACAAATGTCGAAAGCGCATTATTGTAATGTGGGAGCGCATCCATGTAACGAATCTCTCCACTCGCAGGCGGATTTATTTCATTCTCGCACAAAACTGGACGCACTTTCAAATACACAGTGGTTTCATGGCTCTGCTCCTGCTGAGATTTTACGTGTGTGAGCTCAAACTTTGTCTTGTGCACTCATGAATCTCTAACTGCTCTTTCTCTAGAATTGTCTTCTCTCCTGGATTTAACATTGCCAGAAGCTTTCAACCACCAGACTTTCACGACTGACTGATGAAATAACACAGTGTAGGCCTACCTTTAAATTGTAAAGAAATTACGGATTCACCTTCGTTTCATGATGATTTTAGTCAGCAAGTTCTCTAGTAATTTTATATATTTATTAGTTATTTTTGAGTTAAGTGCTTATTGTAAATAGGTATTTATTGAATTTTATTTAGTGAACCACTACTGATCATATGGTATAGGCTATATCACGAGATGTGAGTGCGATCACGACAGCACTCATGGATAGAATGTGCTTTTGTTTGGTTGGTAATATGTTTGCAGTCCGTGCGTTTCTCTTCACGTTAAAAGATATCTTTTGTATAATTCATTCATCAAGCGCACCACTGAACGGAAAAAAAACTACAGTAGCCTACTCTTCAATGGGGATGGTATGGAGTGTGGGCACCCACTGGCAGAAACATAAATCGGCGTCTATGCTTGGAAATATAAATACTGGGTAATCTCTGTATCCCTCTTTGTCCCTCACTCCTATTTCATGGTACGTCAACACAAAGATTACGTGGGCAGAGTTTCAAAACCTCTAGAAGTTAAAAAGAACTCTTGCCTATTTATATTTGAGTAATCTGGTTCCACCCACAAACTGTATATCCATAAACAAGTGAACACTTATAATAGAGAATAGATTCCAATGATCATTTGTGAGCCACAAGGAGGAGCCAGAATTCACTTGAAGGGAAATGTTTGAATATAATATAATATAATTCAAAATCTACATTGTTTTCATATGACTTCATAGGACCACGTTGCATGTTTACAGAAATAAATTATTATTTAATCCTTTTTGCTTACATTTGTTACATTGGAAATGGAAAAGGGTCGAGTCTAGAGTATTGCATTGTGGGATACAGTATCCCAATGTAGCGCACTCTGCCAGTATACTACAAATTTTGACATCTGAAGAAAAAAAAAAAAAAAAAAAAATGCAGAAAGAAAAGGAAATCAGTTTGTTACCTGTGACCTGTTTAGTGGTTGGTGCGGCAGGAGGAGGCGGTTTCTTAGGTCTCTGTAAGCACATACACAGTTAAAACACACAGTACACCTATTAAAACACACACGTACACTCATTAACACACTGATCGCCTTTTAAAACTCATACTAAAACACATACGTTAACCATACACATTTGTCCTATTAAAAACACAATCCCTTCAGGCCAAACAGCAAACATCAAAGGACATGCTGGCAAAGGGTAAGGAGGGAGGCAAAAGTACAGGGCAGAGGGGAGCATTTGTGTGTGTGTGTGTGTGTGTGTGTGTGTGTGTGTGTGTGTGTTGTCTGTTTATTTCACCACAGCTCTCCTTTCGCTCAGAGACTGAGGCCCGCTGTCATACAGGCCGGGAGCACACTGTTGGAAACAGCTGAAGTGTGTCAGAGAGAGACAAAAAATAAGATCTCACCTCTTTTTCTACCTCAGGAATGAACAACTTCACAAAGTTGTCTGGAAACACTCCCTGTTTGCCGTTCAGCTCTCCAAGCCACCAACCAGCGTCTGCACACTCCTACACACAATAACAAACAATGAAAGCACACATTTCACAGTCTTTCCGTGTTCTGGCCAAGCCAGATATGTAGCAATTTGTCCATCCACACTGAAAGTGAAAATGCCAATCAGAACATATCTGATGTATAATATACTGTATAGTTATCTGGAGAGGAATTTTGAACCAATGAGATATCATAGTGGGTGTGGCCATTAAAAATAAATAATTATAAAAAATAAATAATAAATATATAGTAGAATGTATAGTACCTTATTTTATTGGTTTTAGAACAATTTTGCGTTGTAATCACCATACTCACCTTATTGACAATCGTAACAATATCTCCTTCTTTGATGGACAGCTCATCTTCGTTCTGAGCTTCGTACGGGAAAATTACTTTGCAAAACTCCTTTGCTGTAATTTAAATTTTCACAGCCACAAGTCACATTAAGAAACAATTGTCGTATTTGCATACAATTTGAGTACATAAACAATCTAGGAATTTAAATAATCCACAGCACAGGTGTGATCTAATCGTGTTACCTTTGGTCTTGTTGTCAGGCTCCGCCTTCATGGTTTCTTGGGCAACAGCTGGAGCGACTTTCTTCACCATCTGAGGCTGACGAGAATCAAATACTTATATCAAATACTACATTGACCATGCCATTCAAAAGTTTAAGGTTAGTAAGATAAAAAAAAAAATAATGAAGAAATATTTATTACCAGTTAAAAAGGTAATACTGTGAAATATTACAATTTAAAACAACTGTTTTCGATTTTAATATATTTTAAAATGTCATTAATTCCTGTGACGACAAATCAGCCATTTTTCAGCAAGTTACTCCAATCTTCAGTGTCACATGATCCTTCAGAAATAATTCTAACAGGCTGATCTGGTGCTCAAGAAACATTTCTTGTTATTATCAATGTTGAAAATGGTTGTGCTGCTAAATATTTTTGTGCAAACTGATACATTTTTCAGGATGAATAGAAAGTTAAAAAGAACAGCATTTATTTGAAATAGAAATATTTAGTAACATTATAAATGTCTTTACTGTTACTTTTGATCAATTTAATGTGTCCTTGTACTAAAAGTACTAATTTAAAAAACTTAAACTTTCGAATGTAAATATTTTTATATAAGTACATACATATACATAGATATACAGGTGCTGGTCATATAATTAGAATATCATGAAAAAGTTAATTTTTTTATTGTAATTTATTTTTAAAAAATGAAACTTTCATATATTCTAGATTCCCTACATGTAAAGTAAAACATTTCAAAAGTTGTTTTTTTTTTTTTTTAATTTGTTGATTAGAGCGTATAGCTAATGACAGTCCAAAATCCAGTATCTCAAAATATTAGAATATTTACACTTGAGTTTCATTAAATGACCATCCCTACAGTATAAATTCCGGGTATCTCTTGTTCTTTGAAACCACACTAATGGGGAAGACTGCTGAATTGGCAATGGTCCAGGAGACAATCAGACATCTTCAGGAAAAAGACTACCAAGCCACTTCTGAAACAGAAACAATGTCAGAAGCATCTTACCTGGGCTAAGGAGAAAAAGAACTGGACAGTGAACAGTGGTCGAAAGTCCTCTTTTCAGATAAAAGTAAATTTTGCATTTCATGTTGAAATCATGGTCCCAGAGTCTGAAGGAAGACTGGAGAGGCACAGAATCCAAGCTGCTTGAAGTCTAGTGTGAAGTTTCTGAAGTCAGTAATGATTTGGGGGGGCCGTGATGTCTGCTGGTGTTGGTCCATTGTGTTTTATCAAGTGCAAAGTCAATGCAGCCATCTTCCAGGAGATTTTGGAGCACTTTATGCTTCCATCTGCTGACAAGCTTTATGGAGATGCTGATTTCCTTTTCCAGCAGGACTTTAGCACCTGCCCACAGTGCAAAAACCACTTCCAAGTGGTTTGCTGACCATGATATTACTGTGCTTTATTGGCCAGCCAACATGCCTGACCTGAATCTATGGGATATTTTCAAGAGAAAGATGAGAAACAGTCGATCCAACAATATACAGATGATCTGAAGGCTCAATAGTGTCTCAGCAGTGCCACAGGCTGATCACTTCCATGCCACACTTCACTGATGCTGTAATTTGTGCTAGGAGCAAGTCATTTGCTGTAATATGTGCTGCCGACCAAGTATTGAGTGCACAAATGAACATACTTTAAAGAACTTTTCTGTTTAGCAAATCCATTTTTTGATTTTTTGATTGATCTTAGGAAATATTCTAATATTTTGAGATACTGGATTTTGGACTTTCATGAGCTGTACGCTCTAATCAACAAAATTTAAAAAAAAAACTTTTGAAATGTTTTACTTTACATGTAGGGAATCTAGAATATATGAAAGTTTCATTTTTAAAAATAATTTACAATAAAAAAATGAACTTTTTCATGATATTCTAATTATATGACCAGCACCTGTATATACACACACATATATATATATATATATATATATATATATATACACACACACACACACACACACACACACATATATACACACACACACACACAAATACATATTAGTTCTGTCATGAAATTCTAGATTTCTAGATGGCGCAGACTGATGGATCTTAACGCAAGCTGATGATAATTACAGCGTTAACTACTTGGCACAAGCTGACTGGTCTATGTCACTTCTGCAGCCAATGAACTTGTTGCTCACACATTTAAATGGCTGGTTATATTCACTATAGCAGTTTGCAACGAGCTTCAGAGTTCCCCTAAAACCCTCCACCTCCCCAGCTCCACCTTTATAGATCTGCTATGGGTTATTGATATATGCTATTTGTGCAACAGCAGAATGTCTTACTCGCAGCAGCGAATCGGCGTATGTATTGGCAGTAGCAAGTTCATGTACTTGCTCTGCAGCAGCAGCAATAACCTACAACAACAACAATAATCTACAGCAGCAGCAATTCAGCAGCAGCAGCGTAGCAGATATATTCTGCCAAGACCAAATACATTAACATTGTTATATCCATTATATATATATATATATATATATATATATGGGGTGTAACTTTATATCGCAGTACGATATTTCGCGATGCAAAAATGTTATGATATGTACCGCAGAGTGATGGCGATACTTTTACGATATGACAGCAGTCTAATCTTATTGGTTGAGCTGCCGACGTGACCTACTCTGCAACAGCGTCGCGTGTGCTTTCAGAAATCTCTTGAACTGAACATTAGTAGGGCAACATGAGTTCGGCTGAAACTGAAATTGAAGATGCCCTGTCTTATAAGTCCGACGTCTGGCAGCATTTTGGTTTTCCAGTCACGCGACAGGACGACTTGGACTTGGAGAGTTTCATGCTTCAGACTCGCCTGCTTTTTTAATCACCCACTATATAGCTAATACACTATATAGCTATACAACTAATATAGCCGAAGTTTTAAAAGCAGCTATACAAGAGTGGGAGCTTGAAAGGGCTCCTCATAATACTGCTGTTGTTATTGACAACGCACACAACATGGAGGTGGCAGTGAGAGAAGCCAGGATGTCACCGCATATTAAGGGTGTGTCTCAATCAGACATCTCATGACAACTCTCGGAAGATTGAGGGCAACTAGAAACAGACTCCAACCCTGATGAGGGGGCCACTATATATCCCAACAGTCTCACAAAAAAAAAAAATACTGCATTTATTTGATAACAAATCAACAATTTACAGAATTAGTTAAAAGCTATTGTGCATTTGGGAGGCCATAAGGAAGTTGTCAGGGGCCCAGTGAATTCAAACATATGTGTGTGAATAGCATACTGTCCATTTGACTGTTTATCTGGCCTCTTTCCCACAGGGGAGCCACAATCCTTCCACAAACATGGCAGGGAATCAATCCAACCTGACATACAACAAGCTCTTTAACATCCCACACTCCCAATGTGGCCTTAACACACACATCCGCTGTTCACTCAGAGAGAAAAAAAAAAAAAAAAATTACCCACTCTTCCTCCTTCTCCCTCTCTTCCTTTTCCTCTCATTTAGAGGAGTCACGATGGAGTCGGACTAACAAGCGCCATGTGGCACCCAAATGTTTAAACGACATAATAGGAACATCATTACAACATCTGGCTGCACTGCTCTTCTCAAAGGCCTCATGTCATCTCTGTGAAGACCCTACAGTGACTTTCGCCCACAGAACACCCATAATGCTCTGTCTCAAAGCCCACCACATGAAATGAAACGCATCTCGGTCGTCGTATTTAACAGCTCGCTTCTAGCATGGAAGCCGCAGTTTTAGCATCATCAACATACTGTAGAAAGATCAAGAAAAGGTTGCTGAGAAAAATAGATAATTTCTTATTTACCTTCGCCTTAGTTTAAAATGACAAAACAATCCTTCAGAAGTATCCGGTGTGCATACCTAGTACTGTGTGCGCAAGTCCTGCCTGCAACAGGAACCTCCAACAAGCTTTCAGTCTAACCGCGGTTCACTCCCCCCTGAGTCATGACAGTCTCTTACAGTCTTACAAGCCCTACTTCTGCTTTAAAACAGCCCCCAAATCAGGAAACCACTCAGAGAGAGAGAGGAAGAGAGGAGGAGAGGGGTGGATATGGAAAGAGAGCCGTGTTAGGGTGTGGTAAATTTGTATGTGGGTAAACCTTCAGCTTATAAATGACACTGCATTTCCATATTCCAATAATCACTTGCCTTGCAAAGTAGAAAAATGTCTCTGTTTGTAACAGGTGGAAGAGTTAAGAAGAATTGGAATATATAATAACAGATCCGGAGAGATTTCCTTTTCTTTCGGACTAAACAATGCGAGGCTGAGAGACACAAAGTGCGGAAGAAGTCCTATAAACAGTTCTTTGACAATGACTTCCTTTCTTAGTGACCGAGAGCATTTTTCTCCACACACACACACACACACACACACACACACACACACACACACACACACACACACACACACAATTGCTATATTGTGCTACTGCATACTATGGTGTGTATGCTGCAAACTGCCTACTATTTCTTTAAATAACATGTGAAATATCATATAACTATATAATATAAAACTATAAACTTTTAAACATTATTAAGGTACATTCTTCTCACATGACCTCATTATGTTGTATGTTTCATTTTATTATTAATTTTGCTTTGTTTATCTAAGTTTGTATAGAAAATCGAGTTGGCCTGCATTGTACTGTATTGTAAACCAATAATTATTTTTATTAAATATTTATAAGGAATATTTTTGTTTATATGAATTCATTTAAAAACAATTTAATGCTAGTAGTATATTTAGTTAAAGATGAAAATTAAATGAGTGTTAGATGATGGCAAAAATAATCTAAATGTGAAAATATGGGAAAATATTAATCATTTAATTATACTTGATAATTTCCCATATTTTCACATTTAATGTGATATTAAAATATTTAATAATCAATTTGGTATCGATAAATTGTGCATCCGTAGACTATTCTAAGCGTATAGAAAACTCACATGTATATGGTACAGCAGAAGTAGTATGCATAGTATGGAAGCATTTCACACATAGTATGGTAGTATTTCACACATAACCACTGACTCTTTAAACACTTTGGGCAAGAACAGGAAGAGACAAACACACAAAACACACAGTTTCTACAATAACACAATCCCAAAAATAAATCAACAACAAAAAAAGAAAACAGAAATGAAAGACATAAATTAAAAATGGGACTATTAAAGAGAGCCAACTATGGATAGAGAAAATGAGGAAATGAGCAAAGGGATGCATGCTACTCTCAGTGGGACAGGAAGGCAGGAAGGTTTTAATGAACGAGAGACCATGGGGCCGAAGGCCGAGTGAACGCAGGGGACCAAGATAGAGACAGCCTGACTGTAATTACTGAGGAAGAGAGTCGTAAAAACTGAGAAAAACACACATACACAGTTCTTTTGCTTCATTAAAACACAGATTCCAATATTCCTCACCTTCTCTGCCTCATTGTCCATGTCCATTGATCGTGGGCGGAGCTTGATTGGCTGGTCTTTGAAGATGTCCCCGAAGCCGAAGCCCCGAACCTTTTTGGGCTGAATCTCAGAGCTGGAGGACACACTGCCAGTATCAGACCGTAAACTACTAGAGTCACCGCCATCACTCTCTGAGCCAGTGCTGTCCTTTATACCTGAAGATACACAAAGACGTTTCAAGGGAGGATTGAAAGGATTTGCATGCAGCTTTGCATACAGCATTCTTCACAGCTGGACTGTTAGAGTAGATCTGTCCAGGGATCCTTGCTGATGGTATGTGACAACCGTGCACAGCACTAAAATTTCAGTAGGTGAATTTTGGTAAAGGAATTCTGAAATGGTAATGGTATTATATGTAAATAAGTAAATGTTACAACTAAAACTAATATGTTAAAGGATTAGTTCACCCAAAAATGAAAATTGTCCATAATTACTCACCCTCATGTCATTCCACACTTGTAAGACCTTCGTTCATCTTCAGAACACAAATTTGATAAAATCCGATGGCAATGCAGGCCTCACTGAGCCAGCAAGATCATTAACACTTTCAGATGCCCAGAAAGCTATTAAAGACATATTTATAACAGTTCATGTGACTACAGTGGTTCAACCTTAATGTTATGAAGCGATGAGAATACTTTTTGTGTGCCCCAAAAAAAAATAAAATAAAAATAACGACTTTATTCAGCAATATCTAGTGATGTGCGATTTCAAAACACTGCTTCATGAAGCTTCGAAGATTTACGAATCTTTTGTTTCGAATCAGTGGTTCGGAGCGTGTATCAAACTGCCAAAGTCACATGATTTCAGTAAACGAGGCTTTGTTACGTCATAAGTGTTTCGAAATTTCAATGGTTCACCACTGTGGGGCCTGACTCTGGGAGTTTGATACGGGCTCCGAACCACTGATTCGAAACATAAGATTCGTAAAGCTTCAAAGCTTCATGAAGCAGTGTTTTGAAATCGCCCATCACTAGATATTATTGAATAAAGTCATTATTTTGTTTTTTTGGCACACAAACAATATTCTTTTCACTTCGTAACATTAAGGTTGAACCACTGCAGTCACATGAACTGTTTTAAATACATCTTTAGTAGCTTTCTGGGCATCTGAAAGTGTTAATTATTTTGCTGGCAACGGAGGCCTCACTGAGCTATCGGATTTTATCAAAAATATCTTAATTTGTGTTCTGAAGATTAACGAAGGTCTTATGGGTGTGGAATGACATGAGGGTGAGTAATTAATGACAGAATTTTCATTTTTGGGTGAACTAACCCTTTAATGGACACAATTTAAAAAGTTAAAATATTATTATAAAAATAAAAAATCAATATACACTACTGTTCAAAAGTCTTTTTGAAAGAAAATAATACTTTTATTTAGCAAGGATGCTATAAAGTGATAAAAAGTGACAGTAAGGACAATTATGCTCATAAATGCTGTTCTTTTGAACTTTCTATTCATTAAAGAATCCTGAAAAAATGCATAAAGGTTCGCACAAAAATATTAAGCAGCACAACTGTTATATTAGAATGTTAGAATGTATATTAGCATAATAGAATGATTTCTGAAGGATCATGTGACACTGAAGACTGGAGTAATGATGCTGAAAATTCAGCTTTGACATCACAGAAATAAATTCAATTTAAAAAAATATTAAAGCAGAAAACAGTTATTTTAAATTGTAATAATATTACACAATATTACTAATATTACTCTATTTTTATTAAATAAATACAGCCTTGGTGAGCATAAGAGAGTTCTTTTAAATAAATATATATATATATATATATATATATCCACCCCCAAAATTTTGAACGCAGTGTAGATAATATTACGTAAACTGTGAACTTAAAACAGCGACATTTGCGTATACATTTATTATTAAACTAAAATATTTTTTAGTACCCCTGATATTTTAAGTTAATAGTTCAATAAGTTAACAACACATTTGCATATTCACAGT
The DNA here is from genome assembly GCF_019924925.1 of Ctenopharyngodon idella. NCBI lineage: Eukaryota > Metazoa > Chordata > Actinopteri > Cypriniformes > Xenocyprididae > Ctenopharyngodon > Ctenopharyngodon idella. Next base: position 13,693,906 of record NC_067242.1, read on the forward strand.
TCTCTGATGCTGGCTTAAGGTCACATTACATGCAGCTAAACAAATAAAATAAACTTCTTCTAGTAAGTGATTTCTTGATTGTTTTAAAATTATTTAATTATTTGTGATTGGTTAAAAGCAGAGGAGGAAGTGAATGGTAAGATGCGCATAACATAATTGGTTAGATGTGGCTGGATATTTTGTAAAACTTATTTTAAAGCACCTGGATGCATTTCTTCCATGTAATACAAATGTTTCACCACTCATCTAAGTGACTTCATCAGCTGTAGGGAGGAGGTGGAGATTTCCCCACACTTAACCTCATTATACTGTAACATCAAAGGACTCGCAAATCACTGTGGGAGTCGCTTGCTTAATGGTGTGAATCACGACTGTCATGTGCGACGAGATGAAACTTTCACCATCTGCTTGTTTGCTGGGAAATCGCCATTTCAATAAGCCAATAAATCTTCAATAAGAAGAAAAACATGCTCCAAAATTAATTCCATCCTATTCTATCATGAAATGGATCCCTGGGGATCTTCACAGACATTGGGTTGGTAAAATGAGGAACCATTTTTTTAATGTGATCAAGAGATTATGTGGTGTAGAGACTGACTGGTTCGTGTGCTGCGTGTGTCGTCCTGTGGGGTCAGATCTTCAGCCTCAGCCAACAGCTCCTTGGTGAAGTTAGAGGGGAACATCCCAGTTTTGCCATTGAGAGTGCCCTCCCACCACCCCTCCTCCACCTGAGCGAGAAAACACACACAAAGGCAGTTGTAAGAATTTGAGACTCCATATTTGGTAGAAACAATCTGTGACATAAAAAAAAAAAAAAATGTATAATGTGACTATGATGGCCATGCATTTATTTGAAACTACAGCCTTGTACAGTACTCACCTCTCCCAGAACCTCAATAACATCTCCGATCTTCAGTTCTAGCTCATCGTCATTCTGTGGAGTGTAGCTAAAGGCAGCTTTGCAACGCTTTTTTCGAATTGCCTCACCTGTTCACATGAATTATGCATAGATAAATTATGTGGTCATCCATCCTTCCATCCATTCATTCATCCACCCATCCATCAAATAACATAACAGAGAAGCACTTACACATTCCAGCACTAGGTGTCTCTCTTCTCTTTATTTTATGCTAAACAATTAGCAACACATTTTGCCCCAGATCACTAACACACAGACGTCTGTTGCTCATGAATCAGCTTCTGACAATAGATTCCCAAAGTTTCAGTTCTCTACAGAATAGAGAAACTGGGCAGCCCAACATTGACCTATCGATATGAATATCTTGATACCATACACTACTGAGAATGCCTAAATATTTCAATACCTAATACTCTGGAGAAAACCAATGGCTCACATTTTCTTTGGAAACCAACATCTCTCTCTGAAAAACAAATTAAAGTCACATGAACCAACACTAGTGCTGTTGTCTGAAAATCAGGTGATATACATAAATTGAGGGCTCTAAACAGAATGTGTGTCTTTGTTTTAGAAACCGGCTGCCCCATTTAAATTGTAAGAAGCGAAAATAGTATCCGGCAGATTTTTTTTAAATATATCTCTATGACCCAAATTATATACTTAAGTAATAATAAACATTTAGTAAATATACTGAATTTTATCACATATTTACAAGATTATATCACTCATAAGATCAAAGTGTCCTATTTTCATGGTTACATTTTCCTCCATATTTTTAAAATTTAATTTAATTTGGCAACATACTAGCTAATTCAGGCCTACCTGATCTCTGACCAATCAGAGGATTCACACTGGCCCAAAGAAGACAATATGTGACGTTTAAATAATTTTCTGTGTAAAGTTGATTTAATAATGTTTAATTGTGTACTGTCAAACACAGACACACGCACGCACACACAGGAAGTGGTAGGAGTTAATGGTTTCTGGTTTGAGGAGAGTAATACTGTACTTACTCTCAAAGGCCCAATCACACATAATCCCATTACGACCGGGCTGATGGACAGATTCTGGACCCGTATGGGTGACTTAGCACATTTAAGAAGGATGAGAGTCTTTGTAACAATTTTTTTTATTTTATTTAACTGTCACTCTTTTCGTCTGCGAGAAGCAAATCTGAGCCAGATCTCTGTTTAATTGAATCTTTGATCCACAGAAACTTTAACCGACTCCCAAATCCTGTCCTGTGAGACATGAGGGTGTGTTTGTGGGGGTGTATTGTGCTGAATAAGCACTGGACTACTTTTCCGATCAGGAATAGATCAGATACGCTACCTTTCTTGGCGGGTCTGAGGCTGGGTTCTGATTTCGGGCTGGCGCTGCCATTGGACAGGTCTGATTTGGATCCGGCCAAACTGGACTCCTTCTTCACCTCCTTTTTCAGGTCTTTCTTTATCTCCTAAAATAGGAAAAGGGCATTTAATTCATAGAAACATTAGGGGGAGCACTAGTCCATTCTCATTCTCATTCACTATGACTGTGTGTGTGTGTGTGTGTGTGTGTGTGTGTGTGTGTGTGTGTGTGTGTGTGTGTGTGAGAGACAGAGACAGGCAGACAGAGAGGCGGTGATAGGCCTCAGTGCAGCAGAGCAGAGAGGCGCTCATTTCCTGGATGGGCCGTACAGTGACTCAGATTAAACCTCTAACACACACACACACACACACACACACACACACACACACACACACACACACACACACACACAGCTTTAAAACACTTCTCCATCTGTTTGTCCGTCTGTTAGAAGAAGTAGCAGCTCTGTCTGTCCGTCTGTTAGCAGAAGTAGCAGCTCTGTCTGTACTACACTTCCTTCTCTCTCCACTAGGGCTGTCAAGGTTGTGAAAATGTGGCTGGTGATTAATTGTAATCACCTAGTTAATAGCAGTTTTTAATATACTCCTCATTCCAAATCTGAAGTAATGTGCTCATCTTCTCTGAACTTGGCAATGTGTAATGATCAAAATACCTGTGCAGATAAAGCGAACATGCAAGGATATACATGCAAATTACGCTGTAAACTGAACATTGCCTGATTTGGTCTGGGTCTGAGAGCTCATAATACAATATATGATTGGCAGTATGTGAACGTGCACAATGATTGCTCTACCCTCCTCGTTTTCTCATTCTGTTCATAGGAAATGTGAATTTAAGGTATCTAACATTATGGCCTGTGTAAAGGTTAAGAGAACTGCTGAGAAAGATCTCGAGCATCTCTTGGCTCAAACAGAGCTGTCATCCTTTCTCAATTTCCTGCATGTTATCTTTCTCCGCTCTCGCTGCAAGTTCTATCTGCATGTTTCACTCTCTCAGTCACTCTGACATCGTTATTTATTTAGAGGAATAATATCTGCTCGCTGGATGCTATGTACTTGCAGATCAAATTGTCATTCTGCAGGTGGACAATATTTAAAACAATCTAATAAATCTCAACTATATTTTCAAGAGCACATCTTAAATTTTTTAAATCTGACTCATGTCTCTACACATACTGTATTTTGGGTATTAAAGGGGACATATTATACATTTTTTTCAAGATGTAATTTAAGTCTCGGGTGTCCCCAGAATGTGTCTGTGAAGTTTCAACTCAAAATACCCCACAGATCATTTAATATAGCATGTTGTAATGTTGAGTACATGCAAAAACATGCTGTTTTCGTGCATGTGTCTTTAAAAGCAAATGAGCTGCTGCTCCCCGCCCCCTTTCCAGGACATACTGTTGAAGACTGTTATGTTCAACTTTAACATCCCACAACAAAACACATCAATCGCTTACGAGACATTCTTGTCACTACAGCTGCTCCAGGCCAGCGTCGAGACAATGGCGGACAGTGTACAACTCACTCAGGGCGGAAACTATGCTAATACGGCAGAGTCCGTCAGCAGTCGTGGGGGGGCCTGTACAGTGTGACGTAACATTGTACAGAAAAGTCTACCAGCACACATTTATGTTCAAACACCTTATATAAGTGAATTTAGTATAACAGGTCCCCTTTAAATGGTTTAAAAGGGTCATATAATGCCACTTTTACAAGAAGTCTCGGGTGTCCCCAGAGTGTGTATGTGAAGTTTTAGCTCAAAATACCCCCAGAGTTTATGTAAATTTTAAGGTTAGTGATGTCACCAGCCCAGGAAGATGCTCGTTGTAGTCCCTACCAGCTGTTTGTTGTAGTCCTTAAACAGAGATTTCTTTAAAAGAAAATATCTCCCTTTGCTTTGAACTTTGAGCGTCGTAACTTTGCAGACGTTTATGCTCAAACAGCAACATTACACACTAACTAAAGTTAAAAAAAAGTGAAATCGCAATGAACCACCCCTTTAATATATGCAAATCTTTTTTCAGTGGTGACATATTTCCATCTGAAACAAAAAAGTTAAGCTAGGACATATCGAAAGGCTTGTCCTTTACTTTAAATAGTTCAACTTGCCACAAAACCCAGAAGAGAATTAGCATTTTTGAGCCACAGGCTTGCTCTGCAATTTTGAATGGGTTTTTACAATAGCGGTTTTTGTAACATAACATGATCTGTGATTATACTATTAAAACAAAATGTGAAAGTCCTGTCAACAAAAATAATCAATATTTTTGGTGAATCTGATCAACTTTTAGGTATAAACACACATAGATGGCTGGATTCATGAGGTTTTTCATCTATAATTAAACTCTTCATTAGTAGTGCAAAAAAAAAAAAAAAAAAAATCTTCACATATCCTGCAGACAAGCATCTACCATCTAATTAGCTCAAAACATCAACATCCAACTAAAAGCAAAGTTGTGATATTTTTCAGCTAGTTAATATGCTTAAAAAAATCCAAGAAATAGATGTTTTAAAAAACTAATTAAAATGGGAGGACGCATCAGAATTTATCATGACACACAAAACAGGAAGAGTCTCTCACAAAGAAAACTGCGATATTCTTTTCTGAATAGTGTGCAGAAATATTAAATTTAAAAGTTATCAGCCAGGGAATGAAATAAGGTTACAGTAGTTAGCTTTCTTTATGTCGACTGAATGAGTGTGTGAAAAAGAGATAAACTGAAGGAGAGAGAGCGGAGAGAGCAGTCTAGGCGTGAAGAGAAAAGGTATCAGTGAAAATGCTACACAAGAGATATTCAACCATAAAAAAAAATCATGCAATTAACATCTGCTCAACAGACCACTCACATGCATAGAACTTAAATACAGACCACAAGATTCTCCTGATATCACACAATTTTGATGTCAATTTACATCTTTATAGGGAAGTCATTCAGCGTTTGCTCATCTGTGATGAAATTCAGCTGATGTTTTTGCAATGTTTATGGTTTATTGTGTATGCAGATATACTCCTTTTACATTAGATGATGCCCACAAATATGTTGCTTAGAATAGAATGGAATCAATATGTTTGGTCTGTTTTCTTGGAAGAAAAATTAATATTTTAAATGCATGTGATGTATTGCTAAAAGCTTTATTCCCCCCCCCCCCCCCTAGAAATATAGGAAATTTAAGTGAAACAGAATGCTACTGAGAGCTAAAACAAACACACACACTCACACACACAGACATTTTTGCTGAGAAGTGAGGAGATAACCAGACAGATTGAAAGGACAGAACCCTCAACAGCAAATAAGAGCTGACCTTGAGCAGCACATCTCACTGGATCCTGTAAATGTCTGTATTGTGTTGCTTGTGTGTGTGTGTGTGTGTGTGTGTGTATGTGTGTGTGTGTATGTGTGAGAGAGAGAGAGAGAGAGAACACACATCTGTGTGTATCCCAGAAACATTCTTTCCAAGAAAAAACCCTGAAAACAAAATTCCATTCTCTCTGCCATAACTGCCTTATCAAGTTATTTATGATGAAAAGAGCACACTGCAACCGTCCTGCTGAAAAGACCAGAAGAATTTCATGCTACTTCAGACTGGTTTATATTGATTAGTGCTGGTTTGGTACTAGTTTAGCTGGACTATGACAATTAAAATATTAATGTATACATTCATGTCAATCAAATGGAGCACAACAAAAAAACTGAATGCAACCATTCATCAAAACAATATCTTTGGACATCAAATGTAGGTAATAACAACTTTGTTTTTAAGTTTCAGCTCAAAATACCCCACAGATCATTTATTATAGCTTGTCAAATTTGCCTCATTTGGGTGTGAGCAAAAACAGGCCGTTTTTGTGTGTGTCCCTTTAAATGCAAATGAGCTACTGCTCCCGGCCCCCTTTCCAAAAGAGGGAGGAGCTTTAACAGCTCGCACAACAAAGCTGGAGAATCTCACGCAGCCAAAATGAGGATTGTTAGTAACGGTGTTCAGCCTTACATTGTTCAAACCGGAGTCGGAAACTGATGGAGAGACTCAGGAAGAAGTTACAACTTTAAGAATGCAACTGGACATTTCTGAATGGTTAGTGGATAAATTTATGTAGTTGCTGTGGAGTTGATTCAACTCAATGACTAGCATGTGCCGTCACGTTAATCTTTTGTGCAAATCCAGCATCGAATTAACTCTCGTTTGTGAAGCAGTCCGGCGTAAAATGACGGCATGGTAACAACACTCTACTACAACAACTCTTCCTCTTCTCTAAAGCAGCCCAACATGGTCTCGCCCCCTTTGTTGTGTATTCCCGAGGGCAGGGTTTTTGTAAATTTTAGGGTTAGTAATGTCACTAACCCAGGAAGAAGCTCATTGTAGTCCCTACCAGCCATTTGTTGTAGTCCTTAAACAGCAAATCTCCCTTTGCTTTGAACTTTGAGCGTAGTAACTTTGCACATGTTGTTTATGCTCTAACAGCAACATTACACCCTAACTACAGTTAAAAAAAAGTGAAATCAAAATCAACCACCCCTTTTAACTAGGGGTGTAAGAAAATATCGATACACGTGAATATCGCGATATTATGTCTGGCGATACTGTATCGATTCTCAAAAACACTGTATCGATATTTATTTAAATATTTATTTACATCCAACATTCGTGGGTTTGTTCGGTTTAAACCACACACTGTATAAAACCAAACCACTAGATGGCAGTGTTATCTCAGAACGTAAACTGACGCGTAGCCGGAGCGCAGTGTGCATAGCTAGCGTTAGCATTAGCAAACCCAGCTCACAACACGATAGAATTATTCCGCTCCCGCGGCATACAGAGCTGAAGTGTGGACTCATTTTGGCTTCAACTATAAAGAAACCACTAAGGAGATAGACAAGAGTCATTTTGTTTGCAAAATACGCCATGTTATAATCCAAAACTCGGGAAACACATTGAATCTGAGAGAGGCGTTCGAGAGAGGCGTTCGATAGAATATGTGATATGTGCTGCACGTTTTCCTCTCAGTAACAAAATAAACACACAATAAAAAATGACAGCGGTGACAGCAGAAAGAAAGCATCTGATCATAGCGATGTGGATATGTTTGCACCAGCTCTGTTCAGCACTTCAGTGAAGGCACGTTTATTTAAATAGCAATAGACTGCTTTAAAGCAAGCAGCTACAGTATTAAATATAAAACAAACAGACATTCATGAAATGGACTATGCACTAGTTGTTAAATAGTTTAGAAATTAAAAACTGCTATACTGTAAACCTTTAAAACATACACCTAAATAATCCTGCAGTCACTTTACTATTTTCCCTTAGATTGCACAAAATAGTGATTAGTGATATAAATGCAAATGATACCGTATTGATTAAATAAAATAAAGTTGTTTTCAGGTTTTATGCATATGGTTGTGTGTTCTTTATGACCGTTTTTCTAAAATTAGATCCTCTTTCTAAAAAAACAAGAAATATCGCAATATATCGCCTTTCTTACAGTATCGCAATATATCACAATATGTCGTATCGTAACCCCTGTATTGTGATACGTATCGTATCCTGAGATTCTTGGCAATACACAGCCCTACTTTTAACAACTTGCTTATATTCTATCACTAAATTTTAAGTTATTTTTTGAACACAAATGTTTAGCATCCACTATACAGAATTGAATCTGCACTGTTTGGAGGACAGCATTGGGTTGCAGCCCTAGCATCAACTATACTGTTAGTGTGCTAAGTTCTCTCAGTCACTGTGCTAGCAGACAGGCAGGCCCATTAACTGATGGGTCGTCTCCAAACTCCACATATCACAAAGTCCTACTGTTCGATTTGGGACAGCCCGTGCCAGCCATCAGCATGGAGCTGATGAACTCTGAGAACATCTGAATACGTCACAGTGTTCAGAAGCGAAGCGAGTGTTGCTTAAAGTATTGCTTAGAGTACCATCACCAATATAATCACTCCTGAATTATTTAAATCAAGCTATGCGTTTCTGTACAGAAACCGTTTTTGTGGCTGTTGGAGCTCCTCCCCAATAGGTTGACCTGATTTTAACCAATACCACACTTGGCTTTGGTTAGAGAGTGGTAAACAAGTTATAACAAGGTAGTTGCAGCTCCATCACTACTTAGCTAATAAAAGAATGGATGGTATGGCATATGTGTTATGGTCTACCTGAATACCTTATGGTGTCGCTGCCATGGTAACTTATTAAAGCCAGGCCCCTAGGGGCCGAAGTACAGCTGGAGATCACATAGTAGGTCAAACACTGAAACTTGAGCAAGAAGAATGGGGAGGATCATGAAGACCCATGAACACATTAGGAATGAGTCACAATGGTCACCCAAAAGCTAGTTTGTCTAGATTATCTTGATAAAACTTTGCAAAAAGACTGAATTTATATTAACTTGAATTAGTGCATTTGACATCATAAGTGCATAAAGGTATAAAATACATTTTAAAATATTTTAAAACAGTAATTTTGAATTGTAATAATTAGGGGTGTAACAATATATTGTGTCACAAAATATATCGCAATACAAACATGCAACAATATGTATTGCGGAGTTTTAGTGTCATTACCAGTACATTAAACGACTATATATAATGTTGAATATAATGTATAATAATGCAATGGGGGAAATATTTGTGGGTCCTGATAATGCCAAATGTCTTATGATACCAGTAAAAAGTGGCCTATATTATTTTAAATCTAGTCAGCGACAGAGTGCAAGCATATTTGTCTAAAATAATTCTTTTCAGCTTCAGAATCACGAATATTTTTTATTCTGGTATCATTGTCCTGTTCATTGGGTTACCAGCACCAAGTACAAGCCTATTCATTTCCACTCCCAATGTCATAACAAATTTAGCATTTTAATCAACAGTACATTTTTTGTTAACCTTTTACCATATGTCTTGGAGTGTCGCAATAATATTGTATCGTGAGTGTAGTATTGTGATATGTATCGAATCGTGACATGAGGATATCGTTACACCCCTTGGAAAAATAGAGACTTCTTTAAAAAACAATAAAAACAAACAAACAAAAAAAACTTGTGAACAGTAGCATATGCACAATTTAACATTAATCTAGATAAATGCGGCTTAATAAAGTAAAAGTATTCTTAATTGTTATTTCATGTCACATCATTAACTAATGTTAATGTTATATCCTGTACATTAGCTGTTAGTCAGTTTACATGATAAAACACTCTTGGAAAAGTTGTATACTTAAATTCATTCTCTTTAATGCACCGCAGATGCAGCCAAACACATTTAAACACAAACCTTTGGCCACCGCATTACATCTCACGCTGTTTTTTGAGGGTCCGCAAAACGTAGCGTTGTTCTATTGTGTGGTATTTAAACGCGAAGTAACCTGTTCGATCTGGGTCAAGTGACCCCAAATTTGCTTATTACACAAGGCCTCCATAAGATAGATTAGTCGATTGGTCGTTGAAGCAATCCACTAACTTGTTGATTTTTGAAAATACATAGATTAACAAATCACTAACATGCAAACAAAATGTGTTTTTGCTAAAGGACCCTTTTGGATAGCTATATTAAAACCATTTAGAAACCATTTAGCATTTTCAGTTAAAACTTTCTATGCACTATAAAAAAATAATTTTGCACAAAAGCCATTTTAAGGTGATAACAGTGGTGTTTGTGGAGGGGACAATCACAACCCATCTTTTCTCGCTCATCTCGCTTTACGGCATGCAGCTGCAAGGCTCACTTTTTTAATATACACTTCCTGCCAAACTCAAAGGCTTCAACAGAGCTGAAGTCAAACCACAGTGTGTAGCTGCAAACTTCTGCAGTGCGCCCCATAAAACGATACTGTACGCACATACACAGACCAGACCAGACGAGACCTTTTCCTTTTAAACTGTAAAAATAAACATGCCAACAGAAACAGTGGTTTTGCAATGCATCGTGGGAACGGCACAGGCCTAATCAGACTCACCTGACAGAGAGAGTCTGGGTGTATCAAAAGAACAGATTAGAAAGGGGCATTCACATGCTTACATACTTTAGGCCACAAAACATTCAACTTCCACCACATACTGACTGACTATGCATGCATGAATCTCTATCAGGGTTATTCTTTTAAAACACTGACACACATACACACTGAGCTCATACTCGGGCCTGTCACGAGACTCCCTTTCACTGACTTCCTGTTCACAAGAGCATTAACAGAGCTCTGAAAGTGTGTGTGATCTACATCCCCCCCCCCCCAACTCCCACTCATTGCTCCAGATGGTTAATGGTAGCTGGTTTACAAAGCGTCCCATCATTCCTCGGTCTTCCACTACACAGGGAGGAGGAAAAAAAGTCATCATGTGCTTCGGGGAATGACAGGCTCTCTCATACACAACAGTGTAGACGACCTTGGTACGCTAGTGCTGCTCTTTGATCAATGCCACGGGCCTGCTCATGCTGAGAACCAGGCTGCACGATGGATGAAAAATTATTTATTCCCATAAAATCAGATTTCACGTTTGAAGACAGAGAAGGTGAATAATGGAAATGTCTCCAGTGCACCACTAAAACATTTCTCAACAGCTGTTTTTAACAACGTTTATTCCATAAAGTTATTTGTGCAGGTCTGAACACCATAGGATATAGAAGTAGATAGAACAACAATAGGGTCAGATATTTTTAAAGAAAGTATCTTAGATTGATGTTAAATGCTTGAATTTAGCATGTTTAAACAATTTACACCCTAGGCTTGGCAAAAAGGGCACATCAAGTGTCTAAAAAACTGCAAGATCACATGTCCACATCAACTGCGGCATTTGGAAAGGGTCAAAATGTATGTGTTGCAGCTACTTAGCAAGTTAGTAGCTAGCAAGCTAACTTGCAGACACAATGTGCAGTCTTAAATAATAAGTACAGGTAGACTGATCCAATACTTGGATACTTAAAGATACAGACACATACAAATAACAAGGTCAAAGCCAGGATGGTCGACTAGTTTTAGATTGTCTTACTTTTAATTTAGTTAGCATGCTAATAACAATGTGCTATACTTTAGCTGTTAGACAGTTGGCAAGGTAAAATTCTCTTGAAAAAGTTGTGTACTGCAAATATTGTTGGCTTAATTGCTTTTGATGCTTTCTTTTCCATTCCGTTGCATTCCACTTAGCCGTTTCAGAATATAGGTTGTTTACATAAGTCTTAAGGTTTAAACACACGGGGGCGTTTGAAAGCAGGCGTCTATCAGCGGATCAGTCTATAGATGCCTGCTTTCAAACGCTCCTGTGTGTATTTGTGTAAGCACTCTATTTACAACATGTTTTTGAAGTGTTGATCATTGTAGCCAATCACAGACATATCTGTTGAGTGCGTGAACCCAATGGCCAATCAGAGTATTTCTTTAGGCGATTCATTGTTCAGACAACCCAATGTAGCTTTGCACATGTCTAGTCTTAAAATATGTACTACATTTGGTTACTCCAATTGGTTAATTTGTTAAAGAGTCACAAACATGCGAAAATATCGCAAACAAGGTTAAAAAGGTCCTTAGCAACAGGGATGGTGGATGGGAAATCATCAGTATCATGACGAGACTGCAATGAAGTGCAATTTTGACTAGACTAGAATAGAAGAATGGAGCAAGGACAACGAATGACGTAAAACTAAGAATCCAGCACACTACCTAAACTTCCCTCTCACTTTAAAAGGTTAAATGCCCTACAACCCAGTTACATCAGCAAGTGCTTCAGGATGCTGGGATACAGAATTCCACGTTTCAGGGTGAAATGCTTCATTGGCTGTGACACAGTTTCGTGAGCTGCCGCCCCATGGATTATTAGTGCAGTGGAGCGAGAACAGAGCCCCACGCTGAGACACACACTCCCACGTACATACAAAAGTACAGATAGGTACAAACGACAATCACACATACAAAAACAACATTCACACGCATGTAGACACACACACAATTTTGAAGGATTTAGTTAGACAGTCTAAAGACCAAGTAAAATGTAAAGCACCTCTATGGAAAGAATGTAAATGGTATGAAGTCAAAAACTAGTAGTGGACATTTTTTATTAATAAATCTATCAGTCTTTCTATCAGGTAACCTCTCAATGACACAGTAAGGAGTGTCTGAATGACATGTGAAACAACCAATCACAGTTAGACATGTGTACTAGGGCCAGGTAACTATGAAATGGATGATGTTACAATAATAAATCAGCGTGCAGTTGCCATAATAAATAAAAATAAATGTATCCCAACAAATAAATACATTTCTTTTTAACAATAAATAATGCCAACTATCTTTGTGAAATGTTGCAAAGACAACAACAAAGAAATTAAAAGTCTCATTTAGCTCATCCTCTTGAATATATTCCAATTATTCAATGCCATGAATCATGCAAACTTTGGCAAATCCAGTGATTAATTGTTCTGCATTGTGGGCCATCTGACACAAAATCTGAGCAGATCGAGCCTGTGCTACTGAATCATAAAGGCTCTGAAGATGCTGGAGTAATGGCAGTTACAATTTACTGCTAAATGTAGCAGTGACGGCACATTTATTGCATATTTTACTGTCAGAAAGAATGCAAGCTGTGTTAGGAAACTGACAAATAAATAAATCTTTGATGGCATTAATCTGGTCATGGTGCAAATTGTGATAATGATGTCATCATAGGCAGATGGAACAATCTGTGGAATTATGTTATGAGTCAGGCCTTCACAGACCCCCATAAACACTCTCAGCCAAACCAAAGAGCCTCTAATTAAAAAAAAAGAGGGTTTCTAAAAACGGAGTGTCTATTTACACTAAGTGCAAAAAGCGTCCCTTGTTGGCAAACGCTATTTACACTAGCTCCGCCCACCAATGTCTGGTTGGGCCACTCATGTTTTAAAAAACGCACGGAATCCAACGACTTCATTGGTGCAACAGTGGCGAGTAAGGCTTGCAGACCTGGCTTTTAACGCGATCGACGCTGGTTCGAATCCACGTTTTGCCGAGCTTGCTCTTTTCCATTTTTCCATCACATTTCACATCAGAAATGCATTTATTTTCAATTTTTATTCTCCCAATAAGGCAGCATCCATTTAATAATTATAATAAATATGATCATTTACACTCTATGATATTATTGCATCCTGTTAACATACAAAAATATTGAGGTGAAAATAGTATCTGCCAATATAAAGTATAGATAGCATCTAATTACTATTTACTCTTATTGCAAAGAACTGATACTTTTTCATGGTGTAAATAGAATCTGTCACTATTTTCACCTAGTGTAAATAGCATATCGCTACTGCTATTGTCACTTAGTGTAAATAGAATATATTGCTATTTTCACTTAGTCTAAATAGCATCTGTCGGCAAATAGCCGCTGCTTTCTAAAAAATTGCCTTCTGTATTGCTATATTTCTAGAAGGCAATGTTTTAGTAATATATCTTATTACATATTATTACATTGTATGTTAATAATAATATATATAATATATATATATATATATATATATATATATATATATATATTACAATTTTAATATAAATTCACGGTACCCTGGTCCAAAACCCTAGTTGATAAAAACAACATTCATTTTCAAGAAATGCAAATAAACAAATATGTATACTAAAAAAAAAAAAAAAAAATCCAAAATCCAAAATATAAAATGTAATAAAAATAAATCCCAGAAGGAGAGAGCAAAAATGAGATAGGAAAATGAAAGGTTAAAGGTCATTTATGACAAAACATAATCTCCTTATTTCAATTCAGAGAATAGCAGATTATCTGATCTTAATTAAAAACGTGATTCTGAAACAATCCTTGCCAGCTGTGTCAACGTGAATCAGAGAATGAGAATGAGGTAGAAAAGGAAGAAAAGCAGGATGGCATGAGTCCAGACATGATTGAGCGCTTGTGAAGAACGGATGCCTGTCTATTCTAAATTACATCGCTCATTTAATCACAGAAGAGGCTAAATTATCAGCCCATTATCACATCACCAACACAGGAAACTGGTGTGCATGCATGACTGAACCAATCTGCCAGAGAGGAAGCCCCCCCCCGTACAAGAACTGACCGGCCCACTAGAGCGCTTGCGACTGTTATTTAACATCATTCATTATCATAACCTCCCCATAACATGTGGCGGCTCAGCAAAACTACAAGAGACCTGATTGAGCTTTGTTAAAGTGATTCAAGCATCACGGCAGAGCACAAATCGACAAACAAACAGGATAAGGGTGAGATTTACTTGTGGCAGACCTCAAACAGGAAACACCTGTAGATGGCAACATGCTTTCTTGTGTTTCATTCTTTTAAAGAAAAATGCACACTTCCACTTATACATCAGACGAGAATGAGTAAGATGGTCCACTGATTATCCTTAAAGGGGGGGGAAGCCCAAAAAAATGCATCAATCCATCATAAAAATAATCTATACGGCTCCAGGGGGTTAATAAATGTCTTTTGAAGTGAAGCAATGCGTTTTTGTAAGAAAAATATCCATATTTAAAACTTCAAATAACTAGCTTCCGCCAGACGACCAAACATGGAATGCGCAAGTTGACTTGCGCCAAATAAGTAACTCCCTGACGCGATGTATGACGCAGGATGTAGGAGTATCTTAAGCTTAAACGCCTCTCGCGGTTTAAACAAACAGGGCTGGGCAACAAACTCAAGCTCCTCTTCTCTTATATAGAAATCCTTTTTAGACTTCTAATTCATGACCAGTGTTTTGTTTTGCTCTATCCTCTGCATTTCCGCGTTCGTCATTACGTCATGCGTCGGGTCAGGGGTTACTCTTCCACCACAAATTGTTGCATACGGCCATCTGCCAGAAGCTAGTTATTATAGTTAGTTAATAAAGTTTTAAATATGGATATTTTTCTTACAAAAACCCATCGCTTTGCTTCAGAAGGCCTTTATTAACCCCGTGGAGCTGTAAGGATTACTTTTATGATGGATGAATGCTTTTTGTTTTGCTTTAAAATGTGAGTAAATCATGGGATCATTTTCATTTTTGGGTGAACTAACCCTTTAAGTTGTTGACTAAGTGAGGTTGAGTAAAATTTTATGCCTGGTTTCACAGACAGAGCTTAGATTAAGCCAGGATTAGGCCTTACAGTAGTTCAGTTAGGACATTTAAGTAGCTTTTATAAACATGCCTTAAAAAAAAAAAAAACTCTACTGGTGTGCATCTTGAGGCAAATCAATGTCACTGAAATATTTTAAGCTATGTCAGTGCAAGTTGCTTTCAGTTACAACAGCTCAAACATGCATTTTAGTCTGGGACTAAGCTTAAGTCTTGTCTGTTAAACCGGGGGTTAGTCTGCTTTAGAGACATAACTTATCTGAGAGGGTTTTAGCAGACCACAATTTAGCATGCTGAAACTGAAAGAGAAGTTAAAAAACAAACTAAAACGAAACTAAAAAAAGTGTTCCTTTTAAAGCATAGCCTAAAATAAATGGATATATAAACCAAATAAAAACAATAAATATAAAAGATAAAAATGTATAAATAAATAAACACTCTTAACTAATGTACATGAGATGCCCATGAGCTAAGAACTGCACTGAGACTTTGTTTTCAAAAGTCTGGTTTGTAAGTCACAGCTGCTCAACTGCATTTTTACCCAAAGCTGACCATCTAACCCATGCTCTGATAAGAGATTACGTAAGATTCTGCACTTCTCAAGTGAGCAGGGGGTCTGGGAATGAAGCTAGACAAAATTCAACATTTTTCAGATGCTTATTTCCTGACACACTATGAGTGTCTGAATGTTCACGCTCACTTTCTCACAAACACTGGAGGAAGAAAAGTCACTACAGATGCTTAATTGTTTCTCCTGGAAAGGATAAAGATTAAATAGAGAGAGAGAACTTCTACTCAAGTTTCTTGCTTCTCCGATTTTTCTCCTGAGAAAAATTAAAAAAGCATTAAAAAATAAATAAAAATTAGACATGTGCCTCCCCAACAGTTTCAGAAAAGATCCCAACAGATCTCAAACTGGGCTCAGATTTTCCAATCAGAAGTCAGAGAACTCAAATTCATCTCATTCAGTTCTCCAACAAAGGATCTGTGCTATATCCACATTAATTTTATATATCTCAAATGCATTTTCATATTTATCCTAATTTTATTTGATACTTTACTGTCACTTGCTGAATTTAAGACATTTATAATGTTTTCCATTTCAAACACATGCTGTTCTTTTCACGCTTCAAAAATTCCTGAATAAAGCAGCACAACTGATTTCATAATGCTGATTTGCTACTTAAGAAACATTTCTTAAATTAGAATGATTTTTGAAGGATCATGTGACACTGAAGTCTGGAGTAATGATGCTGAAAATTCAGCTTTGCCATCACAGGAATAAAGTACATTTGAAAATATATTAAAATAGAAAACAGTTATTTTAAATTGTAATAATATTTCACAATATTACTGTTAATACAGTATTTTTGATCAAATAAATGTAGAATTTGTGCAAAATCCCTCCAGATTGCTGAATGTGTCTTAATCGCTAGCATTAGCATTTGATTAGCACCATCATGCAATAAACTCTGGAATGTTTGCATAAAGCACGTAAAAACAGAAGATCGGATTTATATGTGTTTTTTGGAAACACATTTATGTGGTAAAAAAATGGATCGGATAGCAATCGTTAATGTAAACGGGCCAACCTATGAGCAATAAAACGTTCCTCAAAAAAAGGCCCTCTATACAAACCAGCACGTTGGCTCACATTCATTTCACACATCTTGTTTTTCCACTAAATGTTTAAGGTCATCAAGCTGCTGAACCCTGAACACGGTTCATGACTTATGTTACCGTAAACACAAATAAGTGCAAATGTTCCAACCTCGCTCGGCTGCTTCAAGACCACTACGAGCCGTACGATGTGTGTGTGCTCTGAGCTGTTCAGGTGGAAATCTGACTCACACGCCGTTTTACTGATACCCCAACTCAGCACAATCCAAACCCACAGAGAGAACATAACAAAACTGGCCCTGCTTTAGTATGCAGGCACCATGAATTGCTTCTGAAACACGGAAACAGCCAAAATCTACTTTTTACATTAGCGTTATTGTTCTAAAAATGAGCTTGGATGTGTAAATACTCTTGAGCATCCATCTTGAAGGTTAGATTATGGTTATTTTTTAAAAGACTATGCGTGAAATGTGGGTGTATAGTGACTAGAGCAAACCAGTCTAAGAATGGAAATGTCACTCTAGCTTATTTAGTAGCCATTTAATTGGCAAGCACCATTTTAGCATGCTAACATAAATAAAAGCTAACAGGCAGATTCATTTATAGCAACGTTAATCTAACTTACATTCAAGTGTTTTTTCCTTAAATATACAACAAGATCACATGAAAATGATCTTAAATGTGGAGTACATTTGGTTCATTTAGTAGTTAAAATGCTAACTTAAACCTGTATGACGTTATTCTGTGAAACAAAAAAGAAGATATTTTAAAAAACTGTTTTTGTCTATATAAATAAAAGTCAATGCAACACTGGACCCCACTGACTTTCATTTTATATTAAAAAATAATTCTGTGTTCAATAAAAGGAAGAAAGTGAGTTTTCATTTTTGGGTGAACTACCTCCATACACCTTTTTTATAATCAGCTTACAGTCTGTTAAGAGATTCTTGCAACTGTTTTTAAGGAATAACTTTCTATGATGCTTGTTTTAGTGTCTTTAGAGTCAGTACTGTCTGAAACGCCCATTGCACCCGTCGACTTTCTCACCGCCTCACTGCATCTACTCTCCCCAGTGTCATCAGAGGAAGTCTACACTTCCCTCTAACCATAGAAGAGGAAGTGACCTCACAAAGCTGCAGAACCTTACTGCATAAACTGCATCGTTTATAGGCCTACAGTAAAGCTAAGGTTTGTGGAATCGAAACAAAAATAGGAACATTTTCTTCCAATCTACAGTATCTTGTGCTTTTTAATCAATATAAAACATCAAAAAAATTAGTCTACAGTCTCAATTCAAAACTAAATTTAGTTGATTCATACATCAAATGACTCAAAAGACCCCAACCACTCAAGTTTCTGAGGACAGAACTTTCCTAAAATAGTTTGAAACTTTTTTTTAGACGAACGGTTTCTCACTTGCCAAATTAGTTTGAAGTAAAACTTCATATGCTTTCACTTATATGAGCATATCATAAATGAACAAATAAACAAACACTAAAAGAAGCCTAAAGACTAAAGCAACATTGTGGATATTGTAAAGCGCTTTTTATTTGGCCATTTAGTTTCCTAAAGACGGTCTTTATAATACTTTTTGCAATCTTTTCTTTTTGAGTCACTAAGCTCAATTCATCAATTCAACTCAAATCAACTCTGATTCAACAATTCATTGGTATCAATCAAAAATATTCTGCATATAGCATTTTAACATTTTTAAAGTCTTACTTTAAAGTTATAGTCTCAAGTGATTTGAAAGACTTATAAACAACTGACTTGATTCAGACTTCAAATGACTTGAATGTGATTTTACAGGGAAAAATAAAATGTGCCTAAAGTAATTTAATGATGTTTTTTAGATTAAATAAAAGTTGGCAAGTGTTTAAAGTAAAACTTAACATGCAATTGTTTATGAGCATATCATAATGAACAAATAAGCAAAGACTAAAAGAACAAGAAAATTATGCAACCTGCAACAGGGTTATAAAACTAACCTGCGACATACAAAAAAAAAAAAACCTGTTAAAACAAGTGCTGTAAGACTTGACTTGTAAACGTTTCTGCTGAGCACATGATTATCACTACTGTTCACACCGACATCTGTGGCAATACTTGTTGAAAAGTGTGTTTACAGTAAGGAATAAACAAAACAAATGAGAACTGTGCTATGAAAATACTGAGAATTCTCCTAGTGTGATTAGAAAGAGCCTCATGTCACGCCTTCTGGTGCTTACGGATATGTAGCGCTACTACGCTAACAAGCTTTCCTGGACACCTGAGCTCATGACAACCTGCTAGTGGAGTTCACAGGTTTCCTGCAGCAATACGCATCTGATGTACTGATGTCACTGGAGACAGAGAGAGAGAGAGCACACAAGTCACAGAGATTCTCTCTTTCTCTCCAAATCAACACTAGCATCTTGTTCGTCTGCAGTGCTGCAGCTCAGTGTGACCAACACTCTTCCAGTCAGCACACACAATGACACAAACAACCTCGCCATCCTCTGACAGCCAGCATTCATAGTTGCCCACTGAGTTCAGCTCAACTCAAACATACACACTTGTGAACACACACTAGTGCTGGGTGATATAGAACGAATATCCATTATATATGCTAGGAATGCTCTGATCAGGATTTTTGCAACAGATACAGGCTACCGATTATGTGTCCGATACCGATCCCGATCATTCCAGCTTTACATAAGTTATATGCAAGCTCTCTGTTGATTGTAACTGTTAACCCTTTACACCCTGAAGGCATTTTTAATGATTTGGCATACTTAAAAACGAGGTATCATCAAGCACATGGTCTCATTTGATAGAAAACCTTTTAAATTTTTGAAGAAAATAGATTTTGATCATGTTTGGAGATTCAGAGGTACAAGATTTTTACTGTATATTACTTCTTTCATTAAACATTTTGAATCTACACTACATTTAAGCTTAGATTTTTTTAATGTTTCATAAGTATCTTTGACTAAGACTGCATTTATTTGCTAAAATACAGTAAAAACAGTAATACTGTGAATATTATTACAATTTAAAAAAATAATTTTAAAACATAATTTATTCCTGTGATGGCAAAGATGAATTTTCAGCATCATTACTTCAGTTTTCAGTGTCACATGATCCTTCGGAAGTCATTCTAATGTACTGATTTGGTGCTCAAGAAACATTTCTTACTATTATCAATGCTGAAAACAGTTGTGCTGCTTAATAATTTAGTGGAAACCGTGATTTTTTTCCCCCCAGGATTCTTTGATGAATAGAAATTTTAAAAGAACATTTATTTGTAACATTATAAAATGTCTTTACTGACACTTTTGATCAATATATATATATATATATATATATATATATATATATATATATATATATATATATATATATATATATATATATATATATATATATAAAAACAAAACAAAACAAAAAAACAACAGCATTGTATTTGGTTGTAACTAATGTTTGAAATACTGGTTCTGCTAAAATAAGCCTTTTAAGAGTAACCTAACACATGCACACCCATTAACACATTTCCATTAACACATTTAGTGTTGACAGCTTGGTCATGCTAAATTAAGGCAAAGAACCGGTTTCACATGGTGAGACTGGCAGTGAATTCATCCACTACCTCCTGCAGTGAAAGGTCAAAAGTGCGAATGCTTAGTTCAGCACTTACTCTGACAAAGTTGTCGGGGAAGAGCCCCCTCCGACCATCCAGCTCTCCCTCCCACCAGCCCCCCTCATCCTTCCTGATGTTACTGATGATGTCACCGACAGCGATGGTCAACTCGTCATCATGCTGGGCCTGGTAATCAAACTCCACAATGGCTTCCACTGAGAGAGAGAGAGAGAGAGAGAGAGAGAGGAAAGCAAACAGAGACATTTAGAGGTCATGGTTGCATACAGGAAGCAGGATATACAGTATTAATGTACGAGACTCACGGAGACAAACTTTCTCCATTCAACAAAGAAGAAAGCTCCGTCTACAGTAGATCTGTTTATATCTCACAAAATACTGATATATATTTGTGATCGTCATTACATTTGATCTTATAGGAGATGCAAACACTTTTTTATGTGACATTTGTAATTCAACATACGCAACCCACAAAGATCCTGTTTTTGGTACTGTTGCTGTTTTATCTTACTCTTACGTAGTAATGTTAAACTAGATGTTTGTAGTGGTGTCTGCCTGAACTCTAGGCTGTTGTGGATGGTTGCCAGGGCATTGCTATATGCATGTAATAATATGTTTAGAGTTTTAGTAGCATGTTGCTATGTGTCCTGGGTTGTTTCTAGGGTGTTACTAGGGTGGATGGTTTCAAGTGCACTGATAGGTGATAACAAGGTGTTTTCGATGTTTTCTAGGGTGTTGTTAGGTGATTCTAGGGTGTCTTGGGTGGTTGCCAGGGCATTGCTATGTTGGTACTGAGGTATTTGGAATGTTTGGAGTGTGTTGCTATGCATGTTCTGGGTTGTTTCTAGGGTGTTTTTAGGTGATTCTATTTTATTCTGGATGGTTTCTAAGGTGGTGCTAGGTGATTTTAGGATTGCCAGGGCCTTGCAATGTGGAGATTAAGTTTTTTGGAATGTTTTTAGTGTGTTGCTATGCTGTTACGTGTTCTGGGTTGTTTCTAGGACGTTGCTAAGTTATTCAAAAATATTATGGACAGTTTTTAGGGCGTTTCTAGGTGATTCTAGGATTTCCTAGTGGTCAAAAGCAGGGGTGTCCAAACTCGGTCCTGGGGGTCATGTAGAGTTTAGCTCCAACTTGCCTCAACACATCTGCCTGGCAGTTTCTAGTATGCCTAGTAAGACCTTGATTAGCTGGTTCAAGTGTTTTTAATTGGGGTGGTGCTAAACTTTGCAGGACAGTGTCCCTCTAAGAGCAAGATTTCTGACCAGGGAGGTCCAGAGTCAAAAGAGGCCATTCCTAAGTCTCTATATAATATTCTGGTCTCTAGATTTGGCTCGGGGCTTTGCTTCTATATAAATGTAAGCGATTTTTTTACCCGTTTTATTGTCCTGTTGGAGAAAATCGTAAGTGTAATCACTTTTAAAAGATTTATTTTTATTGCAATTCTATTTGATGCCACTAGACACAGAAATGACACACTGCACCTTTAAGGTTTGTGCAAATCCCCAGTTGAGCAATACAAATAGTGATGCTTTCCATAGAAACTACTTTGTCATGTGTGCTCTAACAACATCATAACTTCATATGTTTTATCACATAATCATATATAATACAGTATTAAAACATTTACTGAGATAGCAAGAGAAATATATGACTCCTTCTGTAAAGATAAGAGCTGATAGGCCCCTGGAGCATCAACAGGCATGTTTTCACTGCAGAAGGGAGGATTCCTCTAGGTGAGATCAAGGCAGGAGCAAAAGCAACAAAACAAGGAACCGAGAAATTAAAGTGACAAGATATTTTCATGTTATAGCTTGTAATATTTCAAGGAAACTTTCTGAACCCTACTTAACTACAAAGTTGCTATTTCTGTCAGGGAAGTGCAGGATGAGCATGTCATCCTCCCAGCTTCGTGACTCTCTGAGAGCTTGAATTGAATTGTGTGTTTGCATGAGGTCATGATGGTCAGAAGGTGTTACTGTGAGGATGGGGATAAGAGATGGAGATATAACATCACAATGATGCGTTCATGAGTCATCAAGCCATGCCACACGAGACGAGATCACACCCACGCTTCACTTCAATGCAACGCATGTTGCACAGATACAAACATACACAGCAGGACACTGCAAACATCCTTTGTGACATCTATACAATCTTTGCTCTATACAGCACCTCTGACCACACGTTCAAATTGGATACCAAATAATGTCTTAATGCACAAGGGTATTGATACCATTAGGTATTCAGAAATGCATAGAAGCATGGGCTATATGATCCCTCAGATGACCCCGCAGAACATTCTAGAAACTGCTGAGCTGTGCAGGGAGAAAAGCATGAGGTCGTATGAAAGAAATCGGTCAGCCCGCAGCCATAACAAACACAAAGGTACCGAATACTTCCAAACATCTGGTGAAACGCGCCTACGCATACGCACAGATATAAAAAAAAACCTACCGGCACAATCCCCCACACACAATATAACTACAGAAATGATACAGTCTGTGTTGTTATATGGAGATTCATCATCTCTAATGGCTGATCAGGCCCAGACAGAATGTCTGCAGACTTTTTTGCCTTTCCTCCATTGCTATGTTAGAAAAACTGTAGAATTTGGTTTAAAAATCAATAATAAAAATAGGGATGCCCAATATACCAGGACCATACTGGTTAAGAGCCAATCTGAGTGATTTTTTTAATGTATTGTACTGGTCAATATTAGATATTTACCAGCCAGTATCTCAACTGTACATTATAATGTTGTGATGCCTAAATTCTTTTAAGTATCACAACATTGTTTTGAACATAAAACTATAGAACATAAAAAGTATGCTTTTACATTTTAGTGTAAAATTTAAAAATTATTTTTTAAAAAGTGTGACAAATAGTGTATATATATATATATATATAACAAATAGTTTGTGTGTGTGTGTGTATATATATATTTTTTTTAATAAAAAAAAAATGATACGCTTAACAGTATCAACCAGAATTTATGTACAAATTTATTAATGAATTTATATATAATATTTAATATTTAAAAATACAAGTGTAATATATTAATATATAAACACATTTATTTATATAATAAACAAACATACAAGGATCAGGAAATGTGTAATGTGGAAATGTGTGAATGATGGACGCTCCATTTAAGTGATAATCAGAGGCGTTTCCTGTGGATTTCTGCTGGCATAGATTCTATTTCTATACATAGGCGGATCATAACATGACCTTAATCACAACAATTCATCCTTGACCTTTCCACAGGCCTGGAACACCATGTTGGATATTTTATTCTTTAAAAGGAACTGCTAAGCTAGACTTTGATGACATCCTGAATGATGACCATCAAGTCAGCCCATCTTTCTCTCTCTCTCTCGCTCTCTCGTCTTCCAGCTGTTTGAAGTTTGGGTTAGAAATAAAGATGTGACATAAAGCACAGCTGCTATGTTTATGGAGAAACATCATCCAAAAAACCCTCCCACACACTCTTACACTCCCGCACTGAGAATACTTGAGTTTGTCTTGAATCGCCGCCACACCCACAAATGTTAGTCTCTGTCTGACTTTTCAGCACAACCTTTCGTCAGCTGACCCACACAAACACACTCACACACAACAACACACTAGAATGATGGACATAAAACAACAAAGCTGCTTCCTGTTGATTCTTGTCTTTCTTTTTATTGGTCACAAGAGAGACTGAATCAGGATCCAGCAATTAGTGACACATCCAGGGTAAGAAATTCAAAATATGAGGGTA
The DNA here is from genome assembly GCF_019924925.1 of Ctenopharyngodon idella. Taxonomy (NCBI): domain Eukaryota; kingdom Metazoa; phylum Chordata; class Actinopteri; order Cypriniformes; family Xenocyprididae; genus Ctenopharyngodon; species Ctenopharyngodon idella. Next base: position 13,718,291 of record NC_067242.1, read on the forward strand.
AAAAAAACAGTTCTTCTGCTTTTTGTTGATTTAATATGATCTGTAGTACATTCTCAAAATAATTACTCAGAAATTGTACTCAGAAAAGTATTTGACAAAGGATAACAGAATATTTTTAAAATAAAATGAAATATATAATTTAAACTATATTTGAAATATAATATACATTTTTAATAAAACAAAAAATCCCCATAAAGAAAACTTTAAAAAGTTCCTTTGATTTGGTGAATTAATTTTATCTGTAAGAGGAAACAAATTCTCAGTCTATTTATTTATTGAGAATGTGTTATGAATGCATATTTTTTAAATAACACATTCTTTAAAATATATTTTAAATATAATACATAAAAAATATTTTTTAAATAAAATTTTACAAAAGAAAGTCATGAAGGTAAAAAATGCCCCAGAAAATCAATTCGAAAGTGCAAAAAGGATTAGTTCACTTCAGAATTAAAATTTCCTGACATTTTCTATGCATGTCATCCAAGATGTTTATGTCTTTCTTCAGTCAAAACAAAATTAAGGTTTTTGAGGAAAACATTCCAGGATTTTTCTCCATATAGTGGACATTAATGGCTACCAATGGGTTAAAGGTCCAAACTGCAGTTTCAATGCAGCTTCAAAAGGGCTCTACATGATCCCAGCTGAGGAATAAGGGTCTTATCTAGCAAAAAAAAAAATAAAATAAAAAAAAAAATTATATACTTTTTAAACACAGATGTCTTGCACCAGCTCTGCGATGTGCCACGCATTACGTAATCATGTTGGAAAGGTCACGCATGACGTAGACGGAAGTACCGAGCAAGTGTTTACAAAACGAACTAAGTTAAACAGCCTTTACAAAAAAAAAAAAAAAAAAAAAAAAAAAAGGTAAACCAACGATGTCGGATGATTCTGAAGTTGAAGGAGAAAGTGAGATGGAGTTTTTCGCCCAACCGCGGTACTTCCACCTACATCCGTGTGACCTTTCCAACATGATTACGTAATGCATGGCACATCGCAGAGCAGTGCAAGATCAGCATTTGTGGTTAAAAAGTATATATATTTTTAAATGACTGATTGTTTCGCTAGACAAGAACCTTTTTCCTCGTCTGGGATCACGTAGAGCACTTTGAAACTGCATTTAAACTGCAATTTAGACCTCCAACCCGTTGGTAGCCGTTGAAGTCCACTATATGGAGAAAAATCCTTGAATATTTTCCTCAAAAACCATAATTTTATTTTGACTGAAGAAAGAAAGACAAAACATCTTGGATGACATAGGGGTGAGTAAATTATCAGGAAATTTTAATTCTGAAGTGAACTAATCCTTTAATAGGAAAGTTCATTTCTTACACTGGAAGCATTGCAGTGACTTGTGACATATGTATGTGCATCATATCATAAGGTAGCTGCCAATATCAGACTATATAACTGGACAATTATCATGTGATGATTTAAAAACATCAGAAAGACCCACATAACACCTAATATAATAGACACTTGAGCTAGCAACAACCAAGCAACCACCTAGAACAACTTAGCAACCAGCCCAGCAACTGCATAGCAAGCACTAAAAACAACTCTGAACACCTTAGCAACTGCATAGCAACACCCTAGCAACAAACTACAACATATTGTGGCAGCAACTTTTACACAGGCAAACACCATTCACATTTTCTTCAGAATGAACCCAAATGACCTCTGCACCACGTGTGTGCATTAAAGATTGCTGGTATTGTTTTTACTAGCGTCATTGCGTGCTGGTCATCCCCTGAGCAGCTATAAATACTCCTCTTCTTAAATAGCTCCTGTATATCCTGTACACCTGTACACAGGCTTAAATAGCCTGTGTATCTGATTTGCACTGATGTGAGTCAAGTGTTTGTCTGCTTTAGAGGACCTCAGTGAAACCATGTGATGCGCTTTTCACGCCAGCACAACTCTCTCTGAGCTTATGCATTAAACATCAACCCAGTCGATGTGTAATTCTCACTGAATTCATGTATGCCTGATCCATTCCCCTGTCATATAAGCATTATATGCATAATCCACTGCAATCCATTTGCATACATCTTGGAAGTTAAGACACATGCATTATTGTTAGGTTGCATTGATTCAGAACAAGATCAATAATGTTCCAGCGTTGTACGAACAACCTTTTTGGCTAATGATGTGACTGAATTGAACTAAAATCCCTCATTGTTTCTTGTCTATGGGGAGCTTGTGACTTACAGCAGATTTTAATTGGTAATTCAAGCATACTGACTCAGGCCGACTGCCTTTCCTTCGTGCACTCCCTAAAGGTTAATCAAATTTATGGTATTAGATTGCATTAAATGGAACGGACATGAATTAAATTAATTACATTTGCCAAAGTATTTTTATACAGCCAAGAGCTCATGCTCGAGTCTGACTGGTTGAGCATTAGGTGCGAACGGCTCAAAATGACTCCATCGTGAGTCAGTGAAATGAACACAGCTGATATCCTTCGCAGCCAAACCATTTCATGCCACCCTGACCTATTACACACCTCAGAATGGAGATTGAAGGAACTGTAGGCCGACCACTGTGAAATATGGCGGACTCTAACACAAGCATAGTAGATTCAGAGCGGTGCTGTGATCACAGGCGTGGTCCTGACCCATTTCACAAATTACACTGTGCTGTGGTCAGGTTAGCAGTTAGAAGAGACATCAATGTCCTTTCGTCTGAGATTTAGACAGATCTGTTGTCAGGGCAACAAAGGAAGTAACACTGACATGAATATACATTAATCAGCTGATTCGACGTGGGTGGGTTGGGTGTAGTTGACTCTCAAACACACCTAACCAGAGACATTATTATTAAAGCAAATAGACGTCCATCATAACCGCCATGAGATCCCCTGTGCTTAATGCAAATTCTATATTATTTGTATAAATGAAAAAACAAACAAAAATTAATATTAAAATCAAGTGAATTTACAAAAAAAACATCACAACATTTGAGAATGACAGGCGGGACATTTCTGAACACTCTGTGATGACAAACAAATCAGTGTTTTGAAGCAATTCATTAAAATGAACTGTTTAAAAGAACTGAATCTCAAAAATGAATCGAACTTCCTATATTCATCACACTTTTTGCTACTGAGATTAAATCCAGACATTCAGAGAAAAATATTTCTGTTAAATAATCATAATTTACATTTGAAACAAGGAAACTAGGCCTATGACATTCTTCAAGAATCTGAATTTGAAGAATTCATAACATAAAAAAAAAAAAAAAAAAAACACTGCAATATTCTTAATGGTGCTTAAAAATCATCAAAAAACTGTAAATATTAAATACTTATATATATAAGCATTTAATAAAAAAAAATTAAATATTAAATATAATTGTAACATTAAATTTAAGCACCATTAAGAATATTATTTACAGGATCTTTATACAGTAGAAGAAAAGGGGAAGATTCTCTTAAACACATGACCACATGTGGCTCGCCATGTGTCCCGGCTTCCCAAATTGAGTCAGCCAAGCACTTATTATGTGGGTTATACTTGGGTCATGTGCAGAAATTCAGAGAAACTAACATACGATTGGTGCAAAACACAAAATGACCCACTTTTCCATAAAAACATGCCGTTAACATGCCATTAAATGACGTAGTATGTAGGACAAACACTCTTGTGCTCAGTGCCTTCCTTAAAGCTAACACACAACAATTTTACAACTCTCTTTTAAAGTTGCTGCTCCAAAGTCAAACACGTTAATAAATCATGAAGGTACTTGTGTGCACAAAGCACTTGGTTGTTTGTATGTCCTAATGTGGATATATGAGCGCATGTACTGCAGACACAAAGTTTCATCATGGCTTAAATGCATGATTTAAAAGAGAAATGTTCAGCGAGTTTAACAAAACTTAAATTATTAATGTCCAAAAGCTCTTTCAGCAGATGTTTTCGACTGTATGTGATGAATAAATCTGGAGCTATTGCACAATATTGTACAAAACTCTTATACTGGCTGTGATGGATCTTCTCTAGTACCACATGACACTTTAAGTCTGTCTTGTACTTTAACTCGTGAATGGAGCAATCTCCTGTAGACTTAAGAAATCAATGACTACTCATGCTCCAAAACATAACTCTTTCCTCCTTCTGTTTTTACGAGGAAAACGTTATTATTTTTCCATCTGATACCAAGCCTTATGGTTTTTATTACTGCATATTGTGCATTTCCCTTCCGGTACGATGCACAGAATTGTTTTTTTTACATCTATGCCATCCAAAAAAACTCTTTTCTGAATTATTTTATTAAGATCTATAAATGCTACTATTAAGCATACCCAGCATACCCAGAAGGCATCTGCAGAAAATTAGCATTTTCTGTGCTGCTTTTATGGGAAAAACAACAGAAATGGATTTAAACATGATAAGATGTGTTAAATGGAGCATAACATACTCTTATTGGAAGCTGAAAGAATAATCAAATTAGCTAAAATATTTAGTAACCAAAAAACAAAGGAAGTTGGAGATGTGTAGATTTTCCAAACCTGTCACCTTTAGGCCAAAAAGTGTGATATATTAACAACTCTGACTGGTTCCCCTACAATGTTTCCACTGACAATAAATGAGCAGCTATTATAACACGGGGGAACTTGTGGTAGATGTGTAAATGCTCCACCATAACGGGAACTCGCCATACACAGAAACATGCCTCTCTACCACTTCCCTGTTCTCTGCCAAAGGGCAATGAATGAGCATGACACAGCAGCCATGATAGTAAAGAGACCGGAGTAGGAGTACAGTGCAACACTTCCCAGAATCCAAAGCGCACCACATCACTGGGGAGGAAAAGCAAAGCTAGAGCTTGTGGCGAAAACAGTAACAGAGGAAGCCAGGGCTTCATTAACTTGCATGCGATATGAGGATTCACAGGGAGTCCTTGGTCACTATGAATTCACTTACTGACAGCATGTTTAATTCAAAACAGAGAAAAATAAATTCCTGCACTCTTAAGAATAAAGGTTCTCTACTGGCATTGATGGTTCCATGAAGAACCTTAAATATCCATGAAACCTTTTTCTTACACAAAAGATACTTCAGATTATTCAAACATTCTTCAGACAAGAAAAATTAAAAAAGGGTTCTTTTAAGAACTGGTCACCGTGAGGATCTTTGGGGAACCCAATAATGGTTCTTCTATGGCATTGCTGCAAAAAAAACTTAAAAAAAAAAAAACTTTTGGAATGTATATTTTTAAAGGGGATGTAAAATGCCCCTTTTACATGATGTAATATAAGTCTCTGGTGTCCTCAGAATGTGTCTGAAGTTTCAGCTCAAAATACCCTACAGACCATTTATTATAGCTTGTCAAATTTGCCCCAATTTGGGTGCTTTCCAGAAGAGGGCGGGGCTTTAACAGCTCGCGGTTCGGTTGCTCAACAACAACAAAGCTGGAGAATCTCACGCAGCCAAAATGACGATTGTCAGTAACAGTGTTCAGCCTTACATTGTTCAAACCGGAGTCGGACACTGATGGAGAGACTCAGGAAGAAGTTACAACTTTTAGAGTGCAACTGGACATTTCTGAATGGTTAGTGGATAAATTTATGTAGTTGATTCAACTCATCGACTAGCATGTGCCGTCATGTTAATCTTTTGTGCAAATCAAGCATTGATTTGACCCTCGTTTGTGAAGCAGTCCTGCGTAAAATGACGGCATGGTAACAACACTCTACTACAACAACTCTTCCTCTTCTCTAAAGCAGCCCAACATGGCCTCACCCCCTTTGTTGCGTGTTCCTGGGGGCAGGTTTTATGAAAATTTTGGGGTTTGCGATGTCCCCAACCCAGGAAGAAGCTCGTTGTAGTCCCAACCATCCATTTGTTATAGCGATTTCTGTAAAAGAAAATATCTACCTTTGCAATGAACTTGAACATCGTATATTTACAGATGTTGTTTTATGATCTAACAGCAACATTACACACTACCTAAAATTAAAAAAGTGAAATCATAATCAAGGAGTCCTTTAAGAATGTAAGTTGTGGTTTAAGAATGATGTCAGTCAGGATGTTCACTACTGAATCAGAAATCACAGGAGGGTCATGTATACTATTCTGAAAATTATTCATTTTTAGGCATGGCCTTTTAACAGTGTTAATAAAATCACTAAATAAGTCACTAAATATTTCATACATGTGTGTCTTTGGGAGTGTCATGTGAAACAGCCAATTCAAACCTTACAAAAGCAAACCTTTTGCACCTTTTCCCCTTAAAGGGTGCATATTATTACCTTAAAGTGATCATTCCAGTCATTCCAAACCTCCATAACTTACTTTCTTCTGCAGAACACAAAAGAAGATGTTTTGAAAGATGTATTTTTTCCCCTATAATGAACGTCAATGTTGTATTAGGCCTCAACGACTTCCACTGTATGGACAAAAACCAGTGAAATATTCTTCAGTACATCTTCTTTTATGTTCCACAGAAGAAAGAAAGTCATACAGGTTTGGAAGGACATGAAGGTGTGTAAATAATAACAGAATGCTCATTTTCAGGTAAACTATCCCTTTAGGTACTAATATGCACCCATTAGGGGTTGATGAGGTACAACATTTTTGCATGTTTTACATTTTTTCCACATTTAATTCAGAGCAAGGGTCAGATTGATTTTTAGATCATATCATTCCTGCACTCCTGTTTGTGTCATTGATTTATGTTTTGAAACAGTTGGTATGCACAGCTGGCCCTGAGTCATTAATATCCGTTACCGTTTATGTTTAGGCAGAAACGAACAAACCTTTTCCTAACAAACACTCTGGTGGGTTTGTACACGGATGGCTTTAGCCACTAAAGAATGTAACCAAATGTGATGTGCGATGTGCTGAAAACCAGGATTGTGCGGTTTAAATTTTTAACACGTATGTCTGTTGATCTTAACACTTTGATGAATCTTGCCAAAAGATCAGAGACACGCGTGTGACTGTCTCACGCTGGTGTTTTGTCAAAGACGTCCCCCTTTTTGATGAACTCATCACAGGAGAGTGCTTAGAACAGAACGGATCATAAGAGGATTGTACATCTGTTAGCGCTTCACTCAATAAGAAGTTGCTTTTAGTGTGTTAAATGTAAACCATAAATGGCTGTAATCCAATGCCAATCATAGGCTCAGTCTTATATATGAGATTACCCTACAGTGATGACTCTGCAGTTATGACTGTCTCATTTCACAATGGTGTGGCATTACTAAAAAATGTCTGTCATCCTGTTTTATCATCAGTGCGGTATAAGAAAACAACACCAATGACTATTTTTTGGACTGAGATGCTAAAAACAGTTTCGGCTCCAGCTGCCCATTGATGAGCTTGTGGGCGTCAAGGGAGGCTGTCTGTTTAAAAAACAAACGTACAAACAAGTCCGCTTCATTTAAAGCACATAATGTGATGAAGCCTAATGTAAGAAGCAATTCTGGCCTGTTTTGACCAATATTATTTACCAATATTTACACTTTTCTACCAAAGGTTGCAATGAAACGGAAGTAGCAGGATCTTCTTAAAAAAATATAGTGCAGGGACTCGGTTCTAACTTAAACATTAAGATATAGTTGAATCTCATAATCCTATAGTTAATTATCTCAAAGCCATTTTGATCGCAAAGAAACTTTGCCAGTTTCCTTTTGGAAACATTCCACTGAATTTAAATAAACACTTATTAACATAATATTCACTAAAATATATGAATATAGAAAACGTGCATTGTCCTTTAACAACAAAAATCATCCTAAATTTAAAATAATCGTAGAGTCCACAACACAACTATCACGACACAGTGGAAAGATATCATTTTAAAATATTTTTTCCAGCTGATGAACGATAAAAACATTGACAGCCAATCAGAATCCATACTGCTCAGTACAGTTAATGCCCAAAACTGATAATGATAATGCAGGAATATTAGGGATGCACAATATATCGGCCACCATATCGGTATTGGCCAATATATGTTCATTTTTAAAGTTATTGTTATCGGCCGATATATTAAAGCCAAAAAATTATGGATAATTTCCTTTCCAAGTCTGTCATATAAGCTACATAAAATTATAATGCGATTGAGAACACTATAATTTTGTGCTTGGGATATGGCTTTTAATGATGAAACTTTTGTTTTTGTAATCAGGCTCTCAAAAATTATATAAAAAATTTGAATTTAGATTTATCGGCCTATATATCAGCTATCGGCTTTAAAATATAAAGAATTATCGGTTATCGGTATTAGCCAAAATTTTCATATCGGTGCATCCCTAAAGAATATCAACCAATCAATCAGCCTGCAGATCTATTACTACTTATGAATTATTAATATTAGCTTTTTTGTAAACCATTTTGTATTTACCACTGTGTAGAAACTAATAACAAGCCGATTAACAGACATTTCAACTTAAATCTATATGCAATAATCTGTATCAGTCATGAAGAAACAATATCGGTCAATATGTAGCTTATTCAGAACTATTTATAAGGCAATCCAAAAAGGGAAACATGAAATGTGATAAGCACTTTACGTTGCATTGTTGGGTCATAATAAAATAATATGCATAATGACAAGAGCGTTCCTTCACATCCTTATGAAAAAATATAGCAAAAACCACATCTGTAAAGTGAAACATAACGGACAGCTGGAGGAGAGCAGGAAACCTCAGAGGGAAATGAAATTCAGCTTTTAACTCTTCATGATCTCTGAGCAGCAGAGAAGAGGGGGAAAAACATGCAAACGTGTCCACATCTTGAAATGATCAGATCTTCTTTCTATAGTTATAATAGTGCGACGGACGCATCATGCAAACACTATCAATGATATCAGTTTCATTAATGTTTTATGCGACACATCATTAGCACACCGAGGACAAGATCTAGCTTAAAAATGAACGGACTTTCTCCAAATATGTTGTACTCACCCATTTATGAACTTGTTTACGCGGCGTGTTTCTCTAGGATGATTTCAATGTAGAGAAAAAAAGAAATCCGCTACTTTCGGAGATGCAGCACACTAGGTCGAAAATACCTCAAATAATCACTTAAAATGAAAGAGGAACACGGCTTCTAAGCATATTTCTTGCAAATAAATCTACCCCTCATTAAAAAGAGCAAAAAGGTCAGGGGCAACAATGCAGAGGGGAAAGAAATGATGTGGATGTTGCCCCAGCCGTAAGGCGCTTCACTACAGTTTTGCCTCCGTCGCTTTACGAACTCCAGCTTGCCATCACTGCGCTCAGTGGCGCTCATGAACCGAAAGTTCTCGCGAGAACTGGAAGGATGCGCTGTAATGATTGATGCCATCGAACGGGATTTTCCACCGTTTTACAAATAAATAGGCCTACCTGGAGCCTGCAAATCGCAGGTAATTGTTTCTAAAACGTGTTCTTGTGAGGACCTATGTTTTTGTTTACTCAATACTGGACGTTATGGAGTTTAATCACCGTAGTGTAACATATTTGGTTACTTTTAAATAACTAAGTGTTTGAAAGGGATGTAAACTATAGGGAGACCGGGCAGTGTTTTGTTTAAACGTCTGTAAATGTGTGCCAAACTTTGATGTAATACTCCCATATTTGTATGGTAAATCTACCACTTATTATTAAACAGAGTAACGTAACGTCAAATAGAGGGCTGTTGTTACAGTCTGTAACACTTTTAGGAAACATGGACACTTAGATATGAAATTATATTTGCCTCAAAATGATTATGTTACAACTCACTCCTAGGCCTAGGCCTAGGCTATATAAAATGTTGTGTTAGTAGGTTATATGAACATTCCGGCTGATGAGACCTTAGCCATGTTAAATAATTACAAATATGGTATATTATAGAGCATGGATTTGTGTTTATAAAATATCAACCTACAAATGAGCCCTAAATTACTATTTTTTTTAAAGTAAATAACTAATAAATACCCATTTTGTTAACCTACATGCGCTTGCGCAAATTCCCTGTTATGCTGTTTGCAAAGTCACTGCTGCCACCCTGTGGGAAGTTTAGGATACAACCGACAGTGCACTTTTGAATTAATTTTTAGCCATGCCTCGTTAAAGGGATATTTCACCAAAAAATAAAAAATTCTGTCACCAATCGCCCTCAAGTTGTTCCAAAACTGTATGAATTTCTTTTCATCTGCTGAACACAAAAGAAGATATTTTGGATAATGTTTGTAACCAGACAGTTTACGGTAGCCATTGACTTCCATAGTATTTTGTTTCCTACTATGGAAGTCAGTAGCTACAGTCAGCTGTCTGGTTACAAACGTTCTTCAAAATATCTTCTTTTATGTTCAACAGAAGAAAGAAACTCATACAGGTTTGGAACAACATAAGGATGAGTAAATGACAGAATTTTCAATTTTGGGTGAACTATCCTTTTAACGAATATTCAAATATAAAATAGTACTTTTACTATTTACTATTACTTTTAGTACTAATCCCATACTTTTTGTCTAATATTCTACTTGGTTTAAGTCAGTAAACATGCTTTGGATGTTCCCCTGTTGTGCATTAATGGGGCTTAACTGAGTGGATCCCTATTATAGCACCATTAATGCTGGAATGACTACTAATCACATAAACACACAGAGACAGAGGAATGTGCTTTAGACAGCAGAAAGTGCAGTCAGCTGCTGTGCAGTAATGGTGGAAACCAAGAGAGGACAGAGACACACGATAGCAACAGAACACAAATAGGGCAGAGAGAGAGAGAGAGAGCAGGTGAAAGCATTGAAAGAGGAAGGAAAAAGTCTGCCAGAATGCTTTAGGTCTCAACATGCATTTTTTGCCACAATGAGGTATGCAAACTATGGAAGCTTGTTTCCGCCACAAAAAAAAAAAAAAAAAGTTAATTATGACTTTTTATCTCAGTTCTGATATAAACTCAGATATGCGATATGAGATATGCAAGTTATAAAATCTGAATTATGAGATAAAAAGGAACACCATAAATTGTTCTACAGAAGTTCTGAGTCAGAGATAAAATGCTTTAATCTGTGGCTTCCTGATACCTTCTGCTTACTGCTCACGGCCCCCATTCATGCATATACCTGTTTATACAGTTTAAATATGACATATTCTGTAAAAGCTTAAAAAAAAAAAATCTTAGGTATGGCTAAGAACGTTTTTTTCCCCTAAATACTGTTTCTGAAATAATATTTCATTTGTCAGTCTAATTTCTAATTTGGTGTTTGTTAATTATAGTTCTAAAAAACTGGATAAGAACCAGTAATATATATATATATATATATATATATATGTGTGTGTGTGTGTGTGTGTGTGTGTGTGTGTGTCTGTGTGTGTTTCCTGAACATGTCATGATTCACAGTATGTATGCCCCCAGGCATTCAGAAGAAGAGAGGAAGTGATATATGAACATGTATAGAAATAGAATACGTGTCGCCTTTTACTCTGTTTTATACATAATATATAACCTTTAAGCCGTTTAGCCTCCAGGCATTCAGAAGAAGAGAGGAAGTTAAACCGCCTCACCTGCTTTTCAAATGAGCCAGACGTCACTTGTTTAAATTGTGCCTTTGGTGTTGAAAGGATTGCCAGAGATGGAAATCTTTGTCTTGAACATCATACAATGGAAGTAGTAAAGAGAGCAACGCTGTTAATGTACTTGGGGGGGGGGAAACGTTGCCCAAATTAAACATAAGTGTCTTGGTTTCACATATACTACATTATAATGGGAGTAAAAATGTTCTTACAATGTAAGAAAAACTGAAATCTGCTACCGTGTTCTCTCATCTCAGTCCAGACGGCTAAATAAGTGATGTCTTAATGAAACTGTAAACATATTCTTCTGTGATTAGGGTTTAGGAGATAGAAAATATCATTAGCGCAGTATAAAAACAAAATAGGCTAAGTCAATTAAAAGTCATGTGTGCGTGTGATTTAGAGATGAGATTATGTTATGATTGTTTACTTTTTCATCAAGTTTCATAGTTTCAAAACGCGTATTTTAGAACCTTCTATCAAACTCTTATGAGGAAAAAAAAAACGAGTTGAATATCTTTCGTACGTGAGATTCACCTCCGCCACTACTGTGACTGTTGAAACGTTTACAAACAATCTGTGGCCATGTGGCGTTCTGAGCACTCTGGTACTTGTAGTTACCTGCGCTTCTGCCGTCATTCTGTCAGCCTGCATTAAGACTACATTTCCCAGAACTCTCTGCGTCATCAGCTGATTGCCGCTCGTGTTTTTCGGATGTGATGATGGCAATAAAGCACCCAACGGACCGTTTTTTTCCAGACGTTCTTTTGGGTTCATTGCTGGAATAGAGATGACCGCCGAGGGGTAGATGAGCAGAGTTTTCATGTACTGATTTTCAGATTTTAAATATTCACGAGACTTCCACAACAAAGTGTTCACTTCTTAAACTGGTGAGTTTATGCTTTTTATAATATTATACGCCTAAAGTTTATTCTATTCTATTCTATTCTATTCTATTCTGCAAGTTTTGTAGGCCTATCTGTGATCTTTTAAATTATATGGATATGAAATACATTTTGTGACAATTGTTAAAATTAATGTATTCATAATGTATGTATTTATAAATAAGCCCCGCGTAACCAATGCAAAAAAATACTAATTGTTAATTTTTATCTAAAATTATTCATACCGCGGTATCTGTTTTTATCAGTGTTGCAGAAGGGCATAACTGCGACATAAATTATGGATTTCCTTTTGGGACTTTTGACTAAGTTTACAGCATGCTATAAATATGTTTTAAACCGCATATAAGTTTATGTAATTTAACTTAATAATTTAATTTCATTATGATTGAATTTAGTCTTGAATTTAGTGGTATGGACAAATTTGGATGATTAATTTGTCATTAAACACGTGGTGGCAAGTCAATTTCTGAAGTATGTTTTGTTGACGTTCCCAAAGTTCTTTGTTTTGATCCTCTTGTTGAATACGGAAGTGACCGCTAGAGGGCAGCAGGACAAGAAAAGCAGTTTAGTCTAAAGGTGAATTTACCTGGGACAATGGGGCCAATGTGAGACAAACAAAAGGTTGTCAGGCTGTCATGACAATGTCAACTTAAAATAGACCTGTTATTTAAGATGATAAAGGGTAGTCATTTTTGTAAATTAGGCATAGTTTTTTACTCTTCTGATATAAAAAATTTAAAATGTCATTTAACCGTTATAAAAAACCTTTAATACTTAATGTCTGTCATATGTCTGTCACGTTTGCCTGGCAATATGGCAACACTTTGTTGACATGTTACTGTGTGGTTGATCAGCTGCTCCTTCACCTTTTGTACATTTAGCCTGAAAAGCTGTCTAGGTCATAGCTTTAAGCTTATTTGCAGTTAATACAGCATATTTCTCTATTATTTATCACCACTTAAAGGCACAATATGGAAGATTTTTGGATTAAAATAACCAAAAACCACTAGAACAATGTTATATTATTGTTGACTTGTGTACTTACATTATCACAAATAGTTCCAAAGAATGTTTAAATCCAGAGAAATAAGCAATTTGAACCAGGACCGTGTCCGTGCCGTCGCCTATCAATGACATCATACCCGTGTTACCCTCGATTTCTGGTTTATTTTGTAGAAACCATGGAAACACCAAAGACGCTTTAATATATTAAGTGTTTTATTAGATGTTTTCTTGATTTACCGCGAGTACCATGTTTTATCCATGCCTAATATCGATCTAGCCTACTGCAGTGTGCAGCAAGTGTCTCATAATAGCCGCAGAGCAAACGCACAGAGTAGCATTATAATAACTTTCAACACAAATGTATCAAATATGATAAAACCCAACATACTCATGACCGGAAAAAGTTGAAACACTTGTCTGCGGCATAATAAATGTTCTGGCTGCTCTCGAGCCATGTGTCGCGCTGGTCTCTCATTAGCAATCACTCCAGCGGCCTCGTTCCGCTCCAACAGCTTTCAGCCACACCCTGCTTCAAACTACAGTAATGTTAATAAATCTTTAATACATTTGAAATCATCTATGACTAAGATTTCTGCCCGAGTCCTGTCCTTTTCCACCGGCTGTAGATGTGAAGACAACGCCTCCCATGATTCCTCGAAATCAAGGTGTCATCAAGCTATGCCTTTGTTTTGAATAAGCGACCTCTAGCGGCAAAAAAGTACATATTGTGCCTTTAAATGTTACAAAAGCAATGACTCATTGTAATTTTTATATGCTTACAACAAGTAAATGGATTTCCTGATTAAAATAATATTTCTCTTTTTAATTCCAGCTGAGGCATCATTTTCTTCTATTGTCTACAGGGCCTTGGGCCTTACTGGTTTAATAGCAATGGTACTTATTCTGGGCAGAAGAATGAACCGGGAGGACTCTGGAGTCCGTGAGTCTCCAGCAGTCAAGAGAAAGGTTCTGGAGATGGACAGCAAGTCCCTCAGTAATCATGATGTGTTCGATTACTCCTCTGGCCCGTCCCACTCTGAGAGCATTCTGCAGATGTTTAACGAGTTTCGTGATGGCAGACTGTTCACAGACGTGGTGATCAGCGTGGAGGGTCGTGAGTTCCCATGTCACCGCGCCTGTGTTGTCAGCTTGCAGCAGCTACTTCCGTGCAATGTTCTGCAATGACCACCGTGAGAGCCGTGAGATGTTGGTGGAGATCAACGGCATCCGTGCCGAAGCCATGGACACCTTCCTACAGTACGTCTACACCGGACGTGCCCGCATCACCACAGACAATGTACAATTCCTCTTCGAGACCTCCAGCCTCTTCCAGATCAGCACTCTCCGTGATGCCTGTGCCAAGTTCTTGGAGGACCAACTTGACCCCTGCAACTGCCTGGGAATCCAGCGTTTTGCCGACGCGCACTCCCTCAAGCAACTGGCCAGCCGCTGCCGATCTTACGCGCTGCAGAGCTTTGCCGACGTGGCCCAGCATGAAGAATTCTTGGACTTGCGTAAGGAAGAACTGGAGGAGTACATTGCTAGTGACGAGCTAGTTATTGGAAAGGAGGAGACTGTGTTTGAAGCAGTGATGCGTTGGGTGTACTACGATGTGGACCACCGCAGGATCATGCTCAAAGACCTTCTCAATCATGTCCGCCTGCCCCTGCTGCATCCGAATTATTTCGTACAGACGGTAGAAGGTGACCAGTTGATCCAAAATGCCCCAGAGTGCTATCAACTTCTGCACGAAGCCAGGCGCTATCATGTGTTGGGCAACGAAATGATGTCGCCAAGAACCCGTCCACGCAGGTATTTCTAGCAACATTTTCTGTGACCTGAAGGGTCTGTATTAAATTTATGACCTAATAATATACATTTATTCAAGCACCATATTAATCCAAGTCTCAATCTTTACTAGTGTTGTAGTACTCAATGGTCTTAAGACCATTTTTTGAAGGTCTTTGTCTTGTCTTGGTCTCAGACTAAAAGGACTCAGGATTTTATTTCAAGACCGGTCAAGACCACAACTGTGGGGATATCGCTAAATTGCCATTGCATTGTCTGATTTCATTGTTAACATCATTAATTTGATTGGAGTTTTCAATTGATTACAGTTTTTCAATTGATTGGTAACAGCTCTAAATAGTGTCTTATTATTCTAATTGTAATTACTGATTAAAAATAAGACATTTCTCAGGCAGTAAATGTGGATCTTTCAGATGAATTTGAGGAGTGCTAGTCTGGTCTTGGTCTTGACTCGGTCTCGACTTGCCTTGGTCTTGGTCTTGTCTTGGTCTTAACCCCCCAAAGTCTTGATCTTGTCTTGGTCTCGACACACACTGGTCTTGGTCTCGACTTGGCCTCGGTTTAGGTGGCCTTGACTACAACACTAATCTTTACACTCACTAAATGCACCAAAAATGGACCAGTGATTGCAGGAAAGAGAAGAGTCTTATATGCCTTGCCTGAACTCTTTGTCCAATTCACTCAAGTCACTATCAGTTTGTTTACTATGACTTGACTTCAAATAACTGGCTACACCGAAACATACAGAATTAAGCAGTTTACTAGTTATTAGTAGTTGTCTAGCTTGGTTAAAAGTAAAACAATTTCTGCTATATCTTTAAAGATCCCAGATACTTCTGGAACCATTTTCAGAAAGGCTACATTATAGATTCAGTCATCCTCAAAACATGAAGGCATGATTCAACAAGTGTGTGTCTGAAGTAACTTGAAGGCTTGTTTTTTATTGCTTCGCACTCCATAGTTGAGCGTTGGAAACTCAATGCCATGGAACTATCTGAGCCACACTGTAAGTACAGTGAGACGGAGCAAGAAGAGACGGCCCCCTTCAGGCCCACTGTATTGCCGCACTCTGAGGGGAAAAAAAATTCTCAGTGAGGCTTGCCCGTACACATTCTTCCTTCACAAGCTTCATAACACA
Source organism: Ctenopharyngodon idella (assembly GCF_019924925.1). NCBI lineage: Eukaryota > Metazoa > Chordata > Actinopteri > Cypriniformes > Xenocyprididae > Ctenopharyngodon > Ctenopharyngodon idella. The sequence continues at coordinate 13,734,648 of NC_067242.1, forward strand.
TAAACACCTGAGTTTCGAAACATGTTCCTGTTGACCTGATCCTGCTTGCAGTGTGCGCTCTTTGTTTTGTTATGTCTGGAGGATCATGGGGTGAGAAAGAGTAGGGGGAGGGGAACTGTACAGTTCTGTTTTTCTCAGAGCCGAATGTATAGTGACCTGGAATCTGCCTGAAGGTGATCCGCTGAAGGAACCACCAACGTTACAGGGCTTATTTATTTACAGCCTCTTTATACACTGCTTGAAGAAAGGTGTTGCACAGTCATTAGGATTACTGCAGCCCCAGTCTCACGCAACCAGCTAAACATTGACAAAGTGTGCTAAATATTAATGCAAGACAAAAGAGCCTGCTTTGTTTACAACTAGACATACCTTTGTTTTTCCTTGGTTTGGTGAAAAAAGGATACTCAACACACCACCTTAGCTTCATCATATTGTGTTAGAGTTTTCAGACGGGTGTCGGTTTACAATTGGCAGAAAGTTGTAGTTCCACCTCCTTTGTTTCCAGGCAGATTTGGGATGGTTCTTAGGTTTGAATTGTGGGATATGGCCTGGCTGATCTCCCCTAATTATTCTCAGGGAATTGTGTGGGTGCGGCACATTTACACTAATTACATCACACATGAAACACTGATCTGATTTTTCCATGTTTGCATGAATTGACCGGGCAACGTGCTCAATTCGTTCTAATCTCTTTCCCCCAGAGAGGGTATTGAAAGTTCAGCTCTAACTTTAGCATCTTAGCTTGTGCACTGTCCAACCCCATGATCATTTACACAGAGAGCACAGTCTTCTAGGGAGATGATTTCAGGGAAAAAAGGGGGAAGTTAGTTCGGGATGAAACGTGTTTGCGTGCCGTTTGGTTCTTTGAACAGAGAACGCATGTTGTGCTCTGGGAAATAGCAGACAGTGTTATTTACTGCTATTCTTAGAAGTGTTTCTGTACTTTTGTCATTTCAGTGTCCTGCAGTGAACAAATAGGCCGAAAATGACAAAATGTAAACAAATGAGTTGCATAGACAGAGTTGTGCTTGCAATGTGATCCCTTTCTCTTTTCTTTAATGTACCAGAACCATAAATGTTTTACATTTGTCCATGTGTCCAAGTTTGACATCCTGCCATATCCCTGCAGGTCTACTGGATTCTCTGAGGTCATTGTCGTAGTCGGAGGGTGTGAGAGAATGGGAGGTTTCAACCTGCCGTACACTGAGTGCTATGATCCTGTAACTGGGGAATGGAAATCCTTAGCCAAACTCCCAGAATTCACCAAGTCAGAGTATGCCGTGTGTGCCCTCAGGAACGACATTCTGGTCTCAGGTAAACATGTATATTGTAATTACATTCTTGCTCTAAATTGTTTTGTAGGCAATGGTGGAAAGACTTGGTTTTATTCCTTGTGTTGATGCTTACTGAGTCAGAAAGTTTAGGCAAGGTATGTCAAAGGCCTTGTTCCTTTTTAAATGCCAGTAGCCTTTTGTTTACATCACAGCCAGGAAGACTGCTAATGCTAGCATTATGGAGAGGGACATTCTCATTCTAGCATTTGGTTGGTTAAAATGTTTTTAAATCTTGTAAGTGCAAGATTAGCTATTAATATTATTGGTCTAACATAGAAAAGATACATTTTGAATCTGTATATCTGCTAATTTTGTTAGTTTTTAGGGGTACATTAGCATATAGATAGCATCAAGGCTAACAGACATGGACAACAACTCACTTTAATATGTAGATTACTCACTGTAAAATGAAAGACATTATTTAGAAATGTTTAATCGCTGCATTGTGATCATTTTATTTCTAAGGGTTGTTTTTATACGCCCTCCATCTGTCAATTATCTGTATCCTCTGTCTTAATTTCTCAATTATTTTCAGTTTGATGTTTACCTCTTGGCTGGTTTAGTCTGCAGGGGTTTGTTAGACACAGCAGGGCGCCACGCATTACAGAGCAGCAGGTTCAGCAAAAAAAGACTGTGAGACATGATTAAAAGAGATCAGGACTACCAGCTATCTCATGAGAAAAGAGTGTTAGAGAGGGAGAGAAAGAGAGCAAGGGTGAGTGAGGGGGCTGGAATCCTGAGCGATCGGTTTACGTTCTGCATGTGCCAAGCGCTCACGTGTTTCCATGAGAACAGTCTTGCTAATATACGCTTCTCTCTCTTTCTCTCTAGTTTCAACCTTCTTTAAGTTCATTCCCCAAACATTTTGGCTTTTTTAAGGCAGGAAGTCTGAGTATTTGTCAAACTATACCTGTCAAACTCAAGACTAAGATATGTGAGTCAGAAAATAATGGAAATTGACAGAAAGTTGAGAAAGATGAGTTTCAGGTTGAGCAGCTTTGCTGAGTCCAGTTTGTTCTTTCTACACTCGTGCTTCCTGAAGAACTGGAAAGGTTTTGTAGATGATTGGCTTTTGTTAGCACAATCACACAGATGCACACGTTTTATGTACCGGCTCATTCTTTATTATTACTATTTTTACATTGTGTAATTGTAGTAAAGTCACTCAAACAATGAAATAGCACAAATGGAAGTATGGGAATTGGTGATTAAATGAATGTTTGACGAATCAAAACTACCTTATAATTTTAGTTCTTCAAAGTAGCCACGCTTTGTCTAGATTACAGCTCAGGGCTGCGTTTCCCAAAAGCATTGTGAGCCAAGTTGATCGTAGGGACCATTGGTGGCAGTAGTTCTACAATCTACTTAGGCTTACTATGATTTTGGGAAACGCAGGTGCATCCTAGGATGCTTTTTGAACAGTAGCATGCCAGACACTTGTTGGCTGGTTTTTCTTCACTATCTGGTGTAAAGTATATTTATTTTGTACAAAACCCATTTCAAGCTTTGAAATATAAGTAAAGGATTTTAAGATAATGAGAAACATACATTCTGTCATGTTCAAACTTGTGGGTGGTAGTGTATATGCAAATAATGAATTGCGGTTATTCAATGCATTGCAGATTTGATTTCATAAGAATATGACTGTGGTTTAGCTGGCCTCTAATTATGTTACTTCACTAGAATTATCTCAGAACTGGGGCATCCATAATCATGGTTTTGATTATTTACATAATGTGTTTATATGAGATAAGATATGAAACAAGGAAGATTCACAAAGTCTGTCATGGGTCATTTACCTTTTCACATTGCTGCAAGGATTATAATCAGTGTGTGACGGCACATACAAGAATGGTAGTGACTAATTGTTGCTGCAATTTCAGGGGGTAGAATCAACAGCAGGGATGTCTGGATGTACAACTCCCAGCTCAACATCTGGATCAGGGTTGCCTCTTTGAACAAGGGCCGCTGGAGACACAAAATGGCCGTCTTGTTAGGAAAGGTGAGTTCAACTAATTCCACATCCATACACTAACCAATACCCCACTAGATGGCTCTAACTGGAAATGTGTGATGTGAGGAACCTGTCTTCTGGTAGATAACATGGACAGGTTGTTTCACATTCCCTCAACTACGAACAAAACTATACAAGTACACAAATATGATGAAAAAATTTGAACCAGACTACATTTAATACCAGTTGACTTGTAGCAAGGATAAATATGGTTTGTGCCAACCAAAATGTGTTTTCTGTTGTGAACTGTTGGCTGCTGAGATCATGAAACCATCTAACCCTTCAAGAGACATTTAGAAACAAATAATAAACCAATACATTCCAGTGTTTAACTTTTAAGGGCATTTTTGTTGGCTTTTGCTGACTTTTCAATGAGTCCCTCCCATGAATTAAAGTCTTGGCTCTAGTCATGCCACAGGAAGAAGACATTGATTTCCTATTTTGATGATGGCCTGTGGTTTATATACATACCTCTAACCATGATGAATATTTCCCACATATAGAAATGGGTGTTGTTGGGGTATCTTTAGTTTTCCACCCTTATAATTGATTGCCTGTTATTTACTGCTCTTTGTCTCTCTTTCAAAGCCTCGATTTTTCCTTCTTTCCCTGCTTAAAACGTGTTCCTTGTTTTCATTAAACAATGACATCATTCATTTTTAACTTCTTCCTTGGAGCACTGTAGTTTTTAATAATCAGTAACTCTGAATTTGAACTGATCAGTCATGAGAGCAGCCTGTACAATTAATTAAGGGCGCTGTCAAAAGAGTTTGGATCTGTAAACTTCAGTTAATATTGCATCACTCATATCAGGCTGTTTTGAACATTTCTTAACGACTGTAATCAGCTCCAGAAATCTGATTTACTTTGGCAGGGGGTTAAATAGCTTTGTTCTGTCCTGTTTGTAAAAAATCTGATGCATTTTATGTACTCAGTGAGGAACCCGCTCAAAGGTTCAATAAATTAAAACTGTCTTGTTGTGAATGGAATGAACTGAGCCAACAAAAGCTACTTGTGCAATCACTAATTAACATGCACTGTAAGTTATACCCAGCTGTCTGCATGAACGCCTCTTTCTCTTGGTTTGTTTGTTTAGATGCTTTGCATTGTGGATCGCTCAGATATTTCCCCCAGCTTCCTGTCTCTGGGTGTTTGCTATAGTCTCTCCAACTCTTTGTGTTTCTGTTCAAGCGCATGATAGTTTTGGACTCAAACTCATTTGACCCCAAAAGATCATTTGAGTTTGTTTTTGAGCAGCAACCCCTTCAGACATATGGATTGTTTGACTGCGGTTGGATTTATTGGTTGTGAAAGATTCACGACTGACAGATAAAATCTAATCAACTGAAGTCACAACACCGAGACGTGAAAAATAAAACGCATTACCACAGGGTTAAAGCTGCAATAATCTGATGTGAGCCATGCTGACACTGGTTAGATACACTGTATGTGATTATTCTGTATGCAAGTATGTGATACAAAATTATAATTAACATTTAAATGAGAAAGAATGACTCACATCCTCACACCCTGTCAGCATATATTAGCCTTTCACTTAGGCACACACTGAACAGTAAATCAAATTCCTCTGAAGACATTTTATAGCCTAATTTCTCTATGACGAAGATTTTTATAGCTATTTTGTTGATGTAACATCTTATCAGTCCCAAGGGTGATAGGACCGTCTCAATAATATCTGAGTCTGAACAAAGAGCTCACCAGAAAGCACATTGCTTTCTTTTGCGTAAGTGGCGTGTTGCCCCTCTGTGTTCGAGCATGTTCCTGCGTCGCCACTGGTCCGACCGGTTTTCTTGGTTGTTCCATTAAGGGAAACATGTTTACCATCTTTTTAACAGCATGGAGCCATGAGGCAGGAGAAGGAGAAAAAACTCTTCAGGGTTTTTGTATTCCACGTGTTTTCATTTGAGAGTTGGCGAGAAATTTCTTGATATCTTCAAGGACTTAGACAAACAATAGTGATTGAATGATGCGCCACAACAGAGCTGTCAATGATATACATTCAGAAAGGTCATGTTTTTGCAGCGGTGATGTTTTGATCACATGCTGTCAAAAAATTGACTGTGATTAATAACAAGCTCATGTAAATTCCTTAAACGGTAGTTTTTAACTGTCTTAAATTATTTGAATAAAACCTGATTTGCACACATTGATTTCCACCCGTTACCTCTATTTTGCATGTAAACAGCTTTATTGTTTCTGCCAACTTATTCAGTAAGGCATATCTGTTTATGTTTTTTCATCAAAACTAGTGAAACGTAAAGTGTAAAGACAGGTTTCTTGCATTGTCAGTTTTTTGTAATGAGTTGATTTTTGTGTCTAGATAGTGCAACTCATTAAGGCTGACATTTTTGGAAGAAAAACAAATATATACACAAATAAATACATACACATAATACATATCTAAAGCAGCGTAGGACCAAAGTCCCAGGAACTAGGGACTTTGGGGTGGTACTCGTTGTGTTTCGACAGCAGGGACCAAGGTCTAAATGAAGTTTTGTGTAAAAATTCCTCCCTCAGAAAGTCCCTGCTCACGAGGTAGTACTTTTTCAAAGTTCAGGAACTTTTGGGGGTGGGGACTTGGGTGCTGAACATTCTGATTGGTTGAGTTTACGCAGCATTTTTACTGTTTGACTCCTTGCAGCATTTTTAAAAGTCTGTTGCGGTGCGTGCAGTAAGAGTTGTTTGCTATTCGAATCAACAATGGAGTTTAAAAACTGCAAACGATTGACCGACGATGAGGTTCTGGCTTTATTAAGCTTATATGCGGAGGACGAAATCCAGCAAGAACTGGAAAGTCGCGCGCAGCGGACTATGTCACCGAACTAATCTTCACAGTACTTTAGACCGTGATGGAAACGCAGACAGCAACAGGTCTGGGGGGGAAAAGTTCCTGGGACAAATTGTTCCGGGTAATTTCGGTGGAAACACGGCTTAAATGGTTAATGGCAAGGTTAGTTTAGGTTTTTAAATATCAAATGGTATAACCCCATAAATATTACATTAATAATTATATATATATATATATATATATAAAATATATATTTCAACTGCCAAAGTCACGCCCCCCAGTGGTGAACCATTGAAATTACGAAAACGCCTATGCCGTAACGTTTTGTTTTTTTGGTGCAAAAACATTATTCGTCGCTTCATAACATTAAAGTTGAACCACTGTAGTCACATGAACTGTTTTAAATACGTCTTTAGTAGCTTTCTGGGCATTGAAAGTGTTAATTGTCTTGCTGTCAATGCAGGCCTCACTGAGCCATCGGATTTTATCAAAAATATCTTAATTTGTGTTCCAAAGATGAATGAAGGTCTTACGGGTGTGAAACGACATGAGGGTGAGTAATTAATAACAGAATTTTCATTTTTGGGTGAACTAACCCTTTAAAAATGCTATGAATTTGGATGTACTACTCATTGTGCATCCTGCTATTTGCCTACTATATAGTAGGAAAGCAGACATAATTAGTCACACTGTATTTTCTTGGAAATAGTCAAGGAAGTTGGCACAGTCAAAGGTGATATGTTCACCTCATGACTATGTATGTGAACTCAGTTGGATGCAGAATATCCTGCAAATGGGCATTTGTCGTCAGTCAGTCTGGATCTGGTTTGTTTAGTCCACTTTTATATAATAAAATGCAGGTATAATCAGATTTGTGTTGTTGCTAATTCAGCGGTAGCCTAGGGGCGTGTGCGACTGTGCGTGTGTCTGTAACAATCCCTTTGTCACTAAATCAATTTGAAAATCATGATATGAAAGGGTAAACGGTAGTTCTTGTTTGGCTAGATCTGCACGCTCTGGCTCACTTCCAGATTGTGTCATCCACGGAAACGTTGTGTACATTTCAAAACAGACAAAAACAGTTTGAGATTACGCAACACTAATATGGTGTTCAAGATGTATTGTGTACAGAGTCATCATTTATAATACCTCTCATTGCGTTTATCTACAGGTGTATGCCGTTGGTGGATACGACGGTCAGTCTCGACTCAGCAGCGTCGAATGCTACGACTCTTTTTCAAACCGCTGGACGGAAGTGGCACCTATGAAGGAGGCTGTCAGCTCACCAGCCGTCGCCAGCTGTGTCAATAAGCTGTTTGTGATTGGAGGAGGACCTGATGACAACACATGCTCAGATAAGGTTTGTAGAGTCTGACGCATGGTGCTGAGGAGTAGGGTGTCTTTGAAACCACCCTGTAGTTATCTCTGCATGTCATTGTTCATTTACTGCATGTAAACATGACATTTATTTTTGGGTCATGATACTGGAGGGTGTGACATGCTTTGTTTTCCACTGTAGTCATCTAAACAGTGCAGGGGACCATAAACCCAGCCTCAGTGAATTAAACAGTTCTGATTATATAGTTTTACTTGAGATATGGGCGATACTGTCTTTATTTGTATTCCAGTGCTGTTACTAAAGTAAATCCTGGCTGTTAGTTATCACTTGGGACAGTTGAAACATTCTTCAAAATATCTTATTTGATTGTTCCATTGAACAAATAAAAGTAATACGGGTTTGTCATAGAGCTTTTATCTTTATAAAAAATTTTGTTTTGTTTTTTAATAGTTTTAGTGTTTAGTTTTAGTTAACAATAACAACACTGCTTTAAACTCAAGCTGAATAAATTATCAATATATAATTGAGTTGAACCAGAGGTCAGTCTACGTTTAAATACGTTCTGCTGACGAATGACAGGAAGTTTAAGTATACAAAGCAATTACTATGGTAACTACGACATTGTGTGTGACCAAAATGGCATCGGTTGCCTAAACCTTGTGTACCAGCTGTTAGATTTCCCCTTTGTTACATGATGCCAGCTTGTTTACTCTTAGTACACTGTAGTTAGAAAGAGTTTTTCCTTCATCACAGCCTGACTTTGCCTTAGCTGAACAATAGTTCGAAGATAAATTGAATGTGCTGCCAGCTGCCCCCTAATGGAGATCAACAGTTACGACCATCTGACCTGGATCTGTCAGCACGCTCTGATACATTCTCCAGGTGTCGCTTTGGAGAGAAACACTCAGCCGCAGATATTTCATTGGATTCCCTTAAGGTATTTCACTGCGATTCAGTGCAGGTCACATGCTTTAATTCCCAAACAAAACTTCTTTAGACCCATAATTTCACAGTAGTACAGCTCGACGTTGTGTTTTTTAAATTTGTTGTGATGGTTGATTTGAATATTGAAGGAAACGTCCTGAGGGAATTGGATAACGTTAGAGCATTTCCTACTTCCTTATAAGGAAGTTCTGAAGGTAATGATGCCGCATATCTCAACTCTGATTGGTTAAAGCATAATATGGCGTGCTGTGTGTTTAATTTGGCTATTATTGTTGTTGTTGTTGTCACGTTTCTATCCTATTAGTCTTCCAGACCATTTGTGCCCAGAGCGTTCTTTTGCACAAGTGTCTGCTATTTCCAAAATGTGTGAAGCCCTTATAATACCTTCCCGTCCACTATTACACACTCCACACAGAGAGGGAGATAAAAATACATCCAGGCTTTTCTCAGGAGATATTGTGTCTGTGTGAGATTGTTTCCTTTTTATCAGGACACATGATCGCTGATTACTGTTTTTGTGAATTTGTATCCCTCCAAGGGCAGTTTCATATTTTTAAGAACAAAAAACGTCTGTGAAGTGTTATCAACACCCTTGTTTCTAGGATGGCAGGGGGATTGATATATGTTTGCGACTGTTTTGCAGCCTGAGGAGGCAGGCTTGGATAAGGCTGTTTTTGCTACCAGTTGTATAGTTCATTCCTTGAGTTTTTTTAATTTTTTTTATTAAACGTCACTGTGTGTGTTTTCCCCCAGGTTCAGTGCTATGACCCTGAGTCTGACTCCTGGTTGCTAAGGGCCAACATTCCCATCGCTAAGCGCTGCATCACAGCCGTATCACTGAACAATCTCATCTACGTTTCTGGAGGCCTGACCAAATCAATCTACTGCTATGACCCCATTGAAGATTACTGGATGCTCGTGGTCCATACTTTCAGCAAGCAGGTACTGACTATTATGAAGTTGTGATTTGAAATGCTACAAAGTGCAAAGTGGACTTGGCTTTAGAAGTGTTTTTCTTATTCATTTTCTCTGTTCGAGAATAAAAAAAAAGTTCAATAAAGAGTTGAATTAAAGAAACCGACTCTAAGACGAATCACAACATTTAACATTTGAAGCCATAAAAAAAAAAGAAAATCAGATACAAGATTGTAAAGGAATAACAATCAATGATATATTAAATGAAATTTGTAATAAATCATAAATGACAGTGAAAACTAAAATACCATATATATTATTTTCTTTTTTTGTGACATATACAGTATATATTGCTTTTGTTTCTCTTTTGTCACTTCTGATAAAAGCATCTGATAAATGTTTATATATATATATTGGACAAGTTATATACACACATACATCTATGAATATAAACAATTATTTACAAAATATAAATAATATATACAAATATATCAATTGTTTTAGAGTGTATGGAGAATGACTTGATTTTGTCATTTACAATACCATCGATTCCCATTTTGATAGTAATAGCAACATTCCTGATTGGTAAGTATTGCGAGTAGTGTAGTTCTTCATCGGGAAAACAATAATTTAAAGTCTCCATGAAATCAAAATTGAAGTTTTTTGGCTTTTAGTATGGATATCTTAGCCTTAACAATGACAAAATTAACATGTAGAAGATATATAAGCATTCAAAACTTACAGTCTCGTCACTTCCGCCAATATGGATCAATGGTTTTGATGACATCACCCTGCACATTTTCTGACCAATCAAATGCTCTCTAGAATCTAAAGCGTCCCGCCCCCTAGATTATAAATAGACACTGAAGCTGCGGCTAAAATCGGTTACTTGTTCACACATTTACAATTTTCGAAACGGTGAATGGCACATATATAGGGGATAGGGTACGATTAAGGGTGTGTTCACACTTGTCACATTTGGTTCGTTTAAAACGAACCCTGGTTCGATTGCTCTGTTAGTGCGGTTCATTTGAACATGTGTGAACACTGCCATCCGAACCCTGGTGTGCACCAAACAAGTGGACCGAGAGTGGGTCTCGGTCAGCTTCCAAACAAACTCTGGTGCGGTTCGAATGATATATGAACGCAACACGGACCAAAGACATGTAAATGAACCAAAAACAGGAAGACAGAAGACCCTAAAAAGGACAGAATCCTCACGCATATCGTTTTTTCTCATCATAGTCGTGAGTTTGCTCATCACAGGCATCAGACGCGTCTCCACCCATGCAGCAGATCGTTTATGTGTGTGACGGATGGATTCCCGCCGCTGTTTTGACTCCTTTACACATTTTATAAGCTCTTCACGAGTTCCCAGCTGGCCAAAATACGATCATATGCAGGCTACGCACACACAACAAGCGCATTTATCTCAGCACACAGCATTGTTTTGGATGTTCGGTAAGTTCCGTCTCAAAATAGTTAGTACGTAATAAAATCCGACCAATCAGGTTGTGAATGTATCCCTATGCCTTTAGGTTCGGTATCTTTTGGTTCGGTGATAAAATTGCCAATTGTTTGGTCCGGACCAAACAAACCAAACTACAAGTGTGAACGCACCCTAAGACAGTGTAAATATGCTTTCCATCTGGTGCACTCAGTTAAAACTTGAGTAAACAGACCTGCATGTTTATGTTTTTCAGGAAAGTTGCGGTATGTCGGTATGCAACGGGAAGATCTACATCCTGGGTGGGCGCGGTGAAAACGGAGAGGCTTCAGACACCATCCTGTGCTATGACCCGTCCACCGGCATCATAACGGGCGTGGCCGCCATGCCCCGCCCCATTTCTTACCACGGCTGCGTCACCATTCACCGCTACAATGAGAAGTTCTACCATTCATGACACTGAAAAGCACACTCACACAGGGACGTAGATAAACTGAGCCTTATTTTAAGATAACGTAGCATTACGACAAGTAAGTAAGGTAGATAAGTATGTCCCAACCTCCCTCAGTTTACATGCTTTGAGAGCAGACGGTTAAACTGACAACTACACAATAACTCATTTTAGTGTACAGTATAAACATTCATGGATATCAAAAACTGTTTTACATTCTACCACCATAAACAATCAGTTTGACAGCATCACACAGATTATGTATGGATTTGCATACTGTTACACAAATGTTTCTAAATTGATTTACAGCCTCCCAGTGATCTGGGACTTTCCCTCGGTTAAACGCCTCCATTAGTGATTTATTATTCCCTCTTCATTATTATTATTGCATTTTCTATTCTATTTTAATGTATGGTGTCAGTGGTTGTTTTGGGTCACCATAATTTTGCCAAGTAAGACATGTTCCTGGATCAACATATTTTGTTGATCCTGGAACAATATTCCTGTCTGAAAAGTTAGTCCTACCCCTAAACCTAACCCTACCCATAACTTATCCCTAAAATCAGAGGGAAATTATAGGTAAAACACTGATGTAGAAGCACCTACCCCTGGTTGTAAGCCTAAACTTGACATAAACTGTAAATTTGTACCTCAAATTTGATTGGTTGATTGGAATGTTGTCAAAGATGTTGATCCAGGATCATGTTGAACTTGCTGAAATCACAGTGACTTGTTTTGAGTGGGTGAATGGGGTGATTATTTGTGACTGGTGGATAGAGTGCTTGATTGTGATGGATTTGTGTTTATATAAGTGTGTTTGAAAAGATTCAGCCAGATGTGTGTGAGACAGAAAATATGCAGGAACCACTTCCTCCCATGTCTAATGGGTATATTGTAAGCAAAAATCCATCAGGCACCAAAAAGTATAGTGTTTCTTTTAATATTGCTTTATGCATGCATGTACGTTTTTGGGTGATATTAATTGTTTTCTAAATTTTGTAGTAGAAATTGTGCCTGTCATGACATTTTATTGGAAAAAAAACATGGCTGTTTGAGAAATAGTGTGTCTGAACTTTTATAGTAATGCCATCCATACAGTATGAAGCATTACAATGTGAGTCGATTAGCTTCTGTATTTCTATGCTGTATCATTTAGCCTATGGGAAAACATGCTTCCTTGCATATAATGTAGAATACAAGCAGTAATGTCTTGGTTATAAGTGACTTTTTAAGTTATTTATTCTTGGTAGAAGTCCAAAAACCCCAACCAGGCACTTAAGTCTTCAATATTTTTCAGTGTCCCGGATGTAAATATGATATTTCTTCAGGTTTACTGTATCAGTAAGTGTTTGCAATGGCCAAAAGGCCAGTTCACACTCTCAGCTCCCATAAAACTCTTCCTTTTTTGTTCTTACAATAATCTGAGCTCAGTATTTGTGCATACAGTGCAGTGACGTAGCAGCAAAAGATTGTGTTTGTGTGCCAGGGATTCTAAGACTATAGTGATGTCAGCTTTGTTGCCTGCTTTTGGTTAGCAGGATTGTTCAGTTTTGTCAGCTGCAAGACAAGAACAACACACATTGTTCATTTTACTCTGGGAATTTGACAATGCAACTGAAAGATGGAGTCAAAACCCTGAGCACACATGCAACAACACAACATGGTCTTTCTCTAACCTTTTTTTTTTTTTTTTTTTTTTTTTTTGGTGTGTAGTTTTACGACTTTGTGTAAATAAATGTAGTTGATGTGAGTGGTGTCTTTTGGTGAGTGCTATATAGGCTTATTTTTTTCTTCTGATAACTTTCAGTTGCTAAAAGCCATAGACAGAATGAGTGTTTTTTAAAGTTATTTTACAAACGTTTCTTTTTGAATGAGTCCTTATACACTTTAGGGTATTGAATTATCTGTGCATGCCAAAAACTTATATGTCAAAAAAAACAAAAAAAAAAAACATTGTTATAGCAAGAATGTGGTTTAAGCTCTAATTACAGTGATGGTTTTGCAAAGAAAGTGCCAACTTGAGAAAATATATCACTTAAATGCATTAAAAGAAATGACCATTTTGTGCCTTGTGGCGGAATGATATACATTTGACAACTAACCAAAGATGTGTGATTGGTTTTGTCTGTGTTATTTCCAGAACAATATTGTAAAATAGACTGCAAGCCTTTATGATGTCATCATTTTTTTTGTGTAAAACTGACACTAAAATGTTCTTGTTTTAAGTAACTGAAATATAAAAGAGCTTAATATGCTGTATATGCATATGTTTTCCTCAATAAAGCAATTTTTAGTATGGATTTGTAAACTATTGTTATTCATTTGTTTTTTTTTGTTTTTTTGTTTTTTCTATGAAACAACCATTTCACACTACCAACATGTATAATACTTCAGATTGTGGTACATGTTCTTATCGGCCTCACAGATTATCCCAATCCCATATATTGACATTAAACAAGGGAACATGAGTCACATATAAAGAGCACACTGTTTTACAGATATTAAACACCTTAGCAACCTCATAGCAATTACCTGGTATCAATGTGGTGAGTTTTTCCACAGGTCATATTCAGGTCACAATAGTCATATTTTATTTTTTTTTTGTAAAAAATCTGGTATGTTGTTTAATGTATATTTAAAAACTAAGGGTCATGATTCGGTTATAGTTATGGTTTGGTAACACAAAGGTTTCTAAGTAATGTGAAATCATTGCTTCATGTAGGCTATTTTAACTAAGTCCTGCTGGTTTCCTTTCAGTGTGCTGAGGCATTAGTCGCTTTGAATAAAAACCGTCGGATAACTGACAAAAATGCCACTCTAATCAAACAAAGAGCAGAAGTTTTGAATTACAGAGACACCTGCAGATAAATACTCACAAACTGGACCGAACCCCACCAAGGGAGGAAATGTACACTGTCGCCGCTGGCAACATCATGGATATATTGACGTTGAAAATGACAGCATGTACTTAGATGGAATCTGGCTGCTTAAGGCTACGAGTTCCTTCTCGTAAATGTGTTTCACTGGAAAAAGAAAAGAAAAGAAAAAGAAATGCTCAGAATTCTGACATGCAATGTATGTCAGTATTTGCTTTCAGAGCAAAAACAAGATGGTTGTGCTATATTGACAAGGTCTTTGTGTTTAAATATAAACGTTGGGTCAATTCACTAAACGATACAATATGTGCAGTAAATAAAATTTATTCTAAATTTTCAATGAAATTTAGAACTAATACCAACCACATATACAAAAACAATTATCCTGGTGGCTTATAACGAAGTATTTTTAAACTATTTTATTTTCAAAATTTATGTTAGGAACGGAATGAATAAGTGACTACAAAACTATTAATTATTTCTAAATAACAGTAAATAAAATAACAAAATGCAGCCTGTACAGGCATATGCAAATATAGGAAAATATGAGGTCCAAAACACAACTATGTAGTCTATAAAAATAGTTTTAACTGGTTTTGAGAAAGGTTGAATATCTTCCTTGAATATCTTGCTGACTTCGGTCATGAGCGCGAGCGAGAAAGAACGGTGTAGGGTTTGGACATGCATGTTTATGCAAATTGCAACTTTTTTAAGCACCTGTTTAAACTTGGAATTTTGTTTCTGCGCACATAAATACACCAAATGTAAGAAGTTATATTTGAATGAGCTTTTATCTTTGTTGACTATCACTGAGATCTGTATGGTGGTTTGTATAGACTTTCCCCTCAGGTGAATAAGGCTTCCTCGTTCTTCCGAGTCACGTGCATTATCTGGAATAGTCAACAAGGAAGTGGTTTTGTTCAGACCTGCAGAATCCTTCTTAGAAAAATCGTATTCTTTATTCAAGGTATGGATAGTTCACCTTTAACCTACTTTGATATTTCTCAAAAGTCAAAACAACAACAATAAAAAACCTTCAGAAAAGCATCAAAAGCTTAAGTTCACGTCTTCATTCATTTTAATAGAGACATGCCTGCCATTAATGGTAAAATGTTTTTTTTTTTTTTTTTTTTTTTTTTTTTTTTAAAGAAATCACCACTGCTTACAAGTAAGAAGTTAAATGTAGAGTGTATTTAAAATAAGAAAATATATTTGAATTCTGAGAATCTAGAGA
Source organism: Ctenopharyngodon idella (assembly GCF_019924925.1). NCBI lineage: Eukaryota > Metazoa > Chordata > Actinopteri > Cypriniformes > Xenocyprididae > Ctenopharyngodon > Ctenopharyngodon idella. The sequence continues at coordinate 13,750,012 of NC_067242.1, forward strand.
GAGGCTTTGCTGTTAGAGACATGGACAATAGAAACAGAAGCATGCATGCAATTCAAAGATATAACCGTAAGATGTCAGTATAAGACAAGAAAACTTGTTTTACTATGAGCAGCCCAAATAAAGCCGCTGTACGCAATTATGTTAAACAACCTGACATATATATCTGAAATAGGGAAATCACACATATTCTCTGTGACAGCCATCAGCTCTATTAACAGCAAAAAATCACAGTCTATTAAATGAGCTAGCACATGTTAGCCAATCAGAAAACTTGAAGGAAATTCTCTGCCAGTATCGACCAATGGCATGAGATTGGGGGCGGGGGCGTGACCATCTGTTCAGGAAACCTGTTTGAAAGTAATCGTTTCGATATCTTCAGTGTTGCCAAATCCGCGGAATTGGGCTACTTTTAAACTGTTGCTGCGGGTTGAAGCAACCCCAAATAACATGATATTTAGCCCTTGAAATGCGAATTTTACCAGGGGAACCCCGCCAAAAACGCGGATTTTTACCCCTGAAACGCGATTGGGCTAGTTTTGACTAGCAATTGGGTGGATTTTGTTGTGAAAACCTGGCAACCCTGATTACCTTTTCACCTACAAAAATCACTTAAAGCACCTTTTAATTCAATGTGTTTTGCTATTTTGACTGCAGAAGTCAAGTTAATATGTTCCAAAAAACAGCTTGCCCACCTTAAACTGTTACGAGCAGCCGGTCCAGGATGAGTGAGAATCCCTGTTTACATTACCTAATACATTTACATAGGTGTAAATACTGTAATTTGTTACACATGGTTTTCGAGTTATTAATCAACGTCCCAACGCAATTTCCTGTCATATAGCTGAAGCATTTATATCAATGATATTAAAGCGGCTTTGTTTATGGTGAAACGTATGGGAAAACAAAATGTGAATATGTTGCTATACCCTCATCAGCCCATAGGGGCCAGTGTTGAGCTGCAGCACGCTGATGAACTGCGCAGTAGTTTATGTATGTACAACATCACCTGTGGGGCTTGAAAGTCTGTGTTAGGGAATGACGGGAACTCTCCCCGCTTTAATGGACCGGCACAGCAGCAGCTACGGCTGCAGAATCCTTGACAGTCACTGCAAAAAGTGCAAATGCTTATCTCCTCCTAATTGAATACACAGTTTTTGTCCTATGCGTGTTTAGTTTGGCAGCCCAGGCCAGCCACCCACCCTCAAAGCTGTCATTTTCGCCCTTCATTCTTCACTGACATGCATGTAATGTGGTCTGAAATCCATGAAGAAGGTGGAGAGTGAGAGAGGAGGGGGATATACATGCGCGCAATGAGAAACACGTGTCTTTATCTTTCTCCACACATGCGTGTTTAACGTATTGCCCTATATACCCAAGCTCGTGCACATTCAAACACGTTTAACGTTACCCACATTATATGGACTCATAAATACAATAACATCCATAGTCACATCAGTTTTGCTACTTGATTTGTATGATTACTGCTAATTAGCCTACTGCTAAAATAAAACCGATGCATACTATTTTACCCCTTACTAAGATTTACCATGGTAAATATTTCTGCCAAAGGATGAAGGCTGGTTAGCATGGTCCAGTTAGACCCTTGCTGGTATATGCCGCAACATCTGGCTCCATTGACAACAATTCAACAGTAGCTGTATACTCCTACAAAATAAATTGTAAGTGTGAAATAAATATGTACTATAAATAATAAACACACACACACACACACACACACACACATATTTAGGCCTAAATGTAAGATTTATGTAGGCTGTTTGAATGGCATATAACCTAAATAACTAAAAAAAAACAACTAATAAACTTAATGTGAAGTAGCCTATATTTGTCAGTCATAAATGAAACGTGTAAGATTTCTGTAATAGTACTAATAAACTGAATGTGTTTTAACCAGGTTTATATATTTATATCTTCAACAAATCCAATTAGTTTGAATACTGCCTGTTCCACATCTTTCCATGTTCAAACATTTTAACTGAAAGAATTTAATTGTTTTGACCATGAATATATTTATGTTGATTCTAAGCAATTTGAATAAATGCATTTTGAACATAAATAAAATAAAAGAGGCAAATCCCATTTTTTGAGTGCAGAAATCTTGCATGTTTCATATGCATGGCTGACAAATATACATGACATTAAGAGTTACTTTATGAATATCTTAAAAATTCTTTATTTCTTTTAATGAGACAGAGCAGCTAGCAGAGTATGGTCAAAGTCCCTTTCACTCGGCGGCCATTTTTGCAACGCCTCCAGGCAGCTATAGGGGTTATGCGCAATCTAACTTCTGTATTCTGTAAAACAGATCAGATCGCTTCCGGTTTAGGTCTTTTGTATGTGCTTCATGAAAAATTAGCTGTTTTATTCAAGATAACTTAAAAGGAGCGAGCAAAGATGAGCATAAATGATGTACCCCGCATACGCAGATTGATATTTAAAAGCTTTTTTCATTTTTCATCTTCACACTAACGTTTAGATATTTAATAGAATAAAACACCTATAACAATGTGAACTAGGTAGTTTCGCTGATTACCTTAAAAGATATGCCGTCAGTTTATACTGCTGTTAACACTTTCTCTGACAAGCGGATGCAATGAGACCAGTTTTCTGGTTTAGTCGTGTGACGTTCAACATATAACCTATTTCGGGCATTCAAGACTAAGTCCTATCTATTTGAATGGGGGAATCCTGAAATCTCAAAAACTGATTGGCGAACTCACAATTAAACAACATATTTCAAATCAGCAACAAAATCTGACATGAACTAAATATTGTTTTTATGCTCAAATAGCATTAAAAAAGCTTATTATTCAGGCTAGACAAGCCAATGCGCATGTGCAGTCCTATGCGCGAGTCTCAGGCAGTGTTGCCAAGTCCGCGGTTTTCCCGCAAAATTAGGCTACTTATACACTGTTGCTGCGGGTTGTTTTTGGAATGCGACCCCACCAAAAAACGTGGATTTTACTCCCCGGAATGCAGTTTTTACCGTGGGACCCCCCTGAAACACGATTGGGCTAGTTTTGAGTAGCAATTGGGCGGGTTTTGTTGTGAAAACCTGGCAACCCTGGTCTAAGATTTCTATGGGAACCGAAGCTTCTAACGCAGGGGTGGGCAAACTCGGTCCTGGAGGGCCGCTGTCCCTGCAGAGTTTTGCTCCAACCCTAATCAAACACACTTGGACCAGCTAATCAAGGTATTTAGGATTGCAGGTGAGTTTTATCAGGGTTGCAGCTAAACTCTGCAGGACAGTGGCCCTCCAGGAGCGAGTTTGCCCACCCCTGTTCTAACGGCAGCTGCAGTAACGCAATGACTTTATCAATCAGCGATTGGCTCTTTTACTTAGAAGGCGGGACATATTCCGCCATATTGCGCGTTGCAGTTTCTCCCATTCATTACTAATAGGAGTGTACCATCTTTCTATATCTATCTATAGTCTTTGGTATGGTGTAACAATAGTGATATTTCCAAATATGTTTTGGGTATATAGTTGATTGTACCTGACAGGAAAAGTGTTGTCAATCATGCCCTGCTGCAATACATGTTATGCATCACAACAAGCCAGACCGCTTTAGCTTGTGTCCAGTAAGGCTTCCCACATTCATATACTTCCTGCAGCTGGGCGTGAGAAAGAAACCAGAGAAGCTTCACCCTACTGAAATATCCATGAGCATGCCAAAGCATGAATTACGTTCGAGAGCTGTTATTCACTGCACTCTCTGTGTATGTCAGTGTGTTGAGCACCCTCAATATGCCCTAAAATATCATCCAAATGCTGCACCTCTCATCTGTATGATGAGAGAGACTACATTATATGTGCTTTCTCTTTCATCCCCTACTTAGTATGCAGGTGCACGCTTGGGTTCGGTATGCTCTCTGCACTCTCATTGATGTTTTGGTGGTGTTTTGCAGCAGAGAGCTGGGGCGATTCCTCCCTCCCCTGTGTAGTTCTGCTTCTGTCGGTGGTGTTGCTTCTTATGAATGAGATTTAGAGTTGAATGGAAGGCAAAGGGGCTCCACAGTCTCCCCCTAAAGAATCCAATTGCATTCAGGTCACAGACAACTCAAGAAAGAGAAGGAAGCCTCGGCTTGCATGCGCACGGGCAGCACAGACAATGGGAGACTTCTGTCTGCAGGGAGGATGCAGTGAGTTTGTGAGATGCATCCAAATTTCTTGATTCCTGGGCAGTAAAGCCCAGGTGAGGGTTGAGCTGAGAGAGAAAGCGAAAAGTGTCAATAGCATGTTAACATTTATCTCCTAAATGGCTGGTCTATTAATTTAATCATTTCGGGGGAAAGCTTTAGTGTGTACAATTCAACTGTACAATGTAAAAAATGTTACTTATTTTAAAAGAAAATCAGTATAAAATGTTGCAGTATAAAACTTTTTAACTGTATGGTATCTTAATAGGATTAAAAAGACAATATTTATTTACCCTATACTGTAAAAAAGAATTGTCAGTTTAATGTAAAAAAAAAAAAAAAAAAGTAAGTTATCTGGTTGCCTTAAAATTTTGAGTTCACTGAAATTCAATATTTGAGTTCATACAATGAAGGTGAATGGTTTAATCAACAGAAACTCAAAATATTATGTTATCTGAACCACATTAAAGTGTTAGTTCACCCAAAAATGAAAATTCTGTCATTAATTACTCACCCTCATGTCGTTCCACACCCGTAAGACCTTCGTTCATTTTTGGAACACAAATTAAGATATTTTTGATAAAAAACAATGGCTCAGTGAGGCCCGCATTGACAGCAAGTTAATTTTACACTTTTAAACGCCCACAAAGGTACTAAAGTTATATTTAAAACAGCTCATGTGAATACAGTGGTTCAACCATAATGTTATGAAGTGACGAGAATACTTTTTGTGCACCAAAAAAACAAAATAACGTCTTTATTCAACAATATCTAGTGATGGCCGATTTCAAAACACTGCTTCATGAAGCTTCAAAGCTTTACGAATCTTTTGTTTCGAATCAGTGGTTCGGAGTGCGTATCAAACTGCCAAAGCCACGCGAACCATTGAAATTTTGAAACACTTATGACGTAACGAAGCCTTGTTTACTGAAATCACGCGACTTTGGTGCTCCGAACCACTGATTTGAAACAAAAGATTCGTAAAGCTTCATGAAGCAGTGTTTTGAAATCGCCCATAACTAGATATTGTTGAATAAAGTCGTTATTTAGTTTTTTTGGTGCACAAAAAGTATTCTCGTCGCTTCATAACATTAAGGTTGGTGGGGCTGTGGTCACATGAACTTTAGTACCTTTCTGGGCATTTGAAAGTGTAAATTAACTTGCTGGCAATGCAGGCCTCACTGAGCCATCAGATTTTTAATCAAAAATATCTTAATTTGTGTTCCGAAGATGAACGAAGGTCTTACGGGTGTGAAACGACATGAGGGTGAGTGATAAATGACAGAATTTTCATTTTTGGGTGAACTAACACTTTAATTATTGAAGTTGATTTGACAAAAGAAAAAATGTTGTGAAAGCAAATCATGAAAATATAGATGTGAAAGAATGCCCCTGAAGACCATTTTGCTGTCCTGTCAACTAAGAAGCACAGAAAAGCACAGGTCAGTGGGACAGAGAAGGCATGATGATGTCATTGAGGCATGAGCTCATCGTTATGTCCTAAATAAATGACCACAGTCTGTCTGTTATGAAGTTTCATTTGATGGATGGATGATAGATAGATAGACATCTAGATAGGCACAGTAGAAACTAGTCAATTTCGTATAGATTGGATTAGAAGCTTTATATCATTTTCTATTGCATTCTATAATCTATTTATCTGTTAATCTGCAGGTGTTACTTCTATACATCAAAATCAAGAAACTACAAAATTAAAAACCTAGAAAAACCCATCCAGAAATATGCACACACCTTCAAAATCTCCCAAACACACACATGCATACATGCACAAATAATATGATGGATTTGCATCTGGATTGCAGCAGAGCGCACATCTGTCCATGGTTTTTGCATCTTGTTTGCACAGTCTGTATGTTTCCAGCCTCTTACGGCGCAGGGAATCTAATCCGTTCAGGAGTAAAACCCCCTAATAAGCTCTCAAGGCAGAATGGCAAACATCTATGCAGAGACTTTCACTAATGAAAGCCCAGCTCCCCCTCCCAGACACATCACAGAATTTACTAGAATGCTTGTGGACCTTCTTACCAGCAAAAAATCGGATGATATAGACTGACATTTTTTAAAAGATTAACAAGCCAATCAGAATTTAGCACTTAGAATGAATGCAAATTAATTGAACAAGCTCACCTAACCTGCTGGTTAACCTGCCCAGAGATCTCACCAGCCAGTTGACTGCCAAATCACCAAGGACACCTTGAAATAACAATTGAATTAATGCCTTCTCGGAAAATGCAGCTTAACATGTATTATCTATCCTATAATCCTGTTAATATTGATTGTATGTAATGTATTGTGTGCCTGGCACATATGGCTGTTTTCTGGGATTATAAAAAGGTTAGAAGTAGCTTCCTCTGTAATACTGTACCAGGTTAAGATTCAGCGAGTGCTGATGAGACCACGCTGTATGATCTTAGCTGAGAAGAGGTTATGGTCAGTCAGGTTGTGTGCGAGAGAAGCGCATGGAGATTATCTGATGTTGCCGCACTCCTGATTCTTCCCTCCCTCGCCGTTTCTCTCGTTCTCTCTCCTCTTCAGTCTGTGATTAAAATCTGCTAGCAACCATCAAGAGTATAAAAGCCTTTAAAACCCAATCAGGGTTCATACACATACACACACACACACAAGCAGCAGACCTTGGGCTTAGTAAATGCTCCATGGCTACAGAATTTTTATCCTGGATTGCACCTCGGTAAAAGCGATCTGCGCTGTATGGCTATGTGTACATAAAACAATATATAGTCTTTATTAAACACTGACCTGTTTTGCAGACACCAAGGCTGCATTTATTTGATCCGAATTACAGTAAAAACAGAAATATTGTGAAATATTAATACAGTTTAAAATAATGGTTTTGTTTTAATATATGGTATTTTTTAAAATATATATATTTATTTTATTTATTTTTGTGATGGCAAAAGTTGAATTTTCAGAAGCCATTATTCCAGTCTCGACACTTGCAGTATTGTATGTGCATATACTGTAAAGTAAGAAATCAGACATTTCAGCTCAGTTGTCTGATTTCTTGGTGATTGGTGAGTATTTTATTTTTTGGTGAGTATTTTAAACCCAAATTTGGGTCAAACATGGACAAACCCAACTGTTAAGTTAAAAATTTTATTTAAAAATTTAACATGTAATCGCTCAGTCAGTGTTTCAACGGCGAAAAGATATCAATAAAACACCTTGTAAACAATATGTCACGTAACATTTACCTCAGAAAAGCCATTCAGAGTCCACAGCTTGATAGTTACCAAGAGAGATCAACTCTTTTGCTAAATATATTCACTATATTAGCCTATATATTCATTATATTTTACTTAAACTGTTAGTGATGTATTGATTATATGTATGTTTATATAAATCTGTCATGAAAAAGACAGCCACTGTGTATAAATGATTATATTTCAACAATGAATTGGAGTAAAAACATAATTTTATAATTAGATTTAGAAGTTAATGCAGACACTGCCATTTGTGCAGCTTACATGTTTGCATACAATTTGTTATACGAATGTTGATTATTATATCTAAAAAAAATAGCAACTGAATTTAGACCAATAGTTTGGGCTCTGTTGTTAACCTTTAATATTATAGTAATGTTCAAGTAATATATATAGTTTACAGCATTAGCAGACATAATTGTTTTAATCCTTAAGAAACTTTTAATTTAATTTATTTAAAAACCACTGTTTAATAAAAAAAAAAAAAAAATTATGTTTAGTTTTTTCCCCCCTGCTGTACTGAACCTGTACCGAACAGTGACTTTGAAACTGAGATACGTACCAAACCGTCAGGTGTGTGTACCGTTACACTATTTGCTGTTGATAACAGGGCATTTGATCCTTTCTGATAGGACTATGGTGCGACCTAAGACCAAAAAATAAAAAAAGTCATTCAAAAGTTACATTGAACTTGGGAGAGAGATAAATCTGAGCAAGCAAATGTGATCGCACATGGACACAAATACATTCTGAAAGACAAAATCTCAGCATGCAATCATTTCTCTGACCTCCTTTCCTCTCATGTGTTACTCTGGACATCCCGACCTTGACTATAATCTGCTGCACCTCCCCAGGACTGCGGGGCAACAGGCAGACTGATTGACAGGCGGTAGGTCTGAAACCAGTGCCCGGTCCGCCTCATGTCCACGCTGATTAAAATATCCCCAAGGATCGGTGATGTAACGCCACAGGCTGGACTCTTTCCTGCTCTTACTGTAATAGACCTCTGGCTGCTGTTCCCAACAGCATTCCTCCGAAAATTGAAGGTCTTAATCTGCCCTGTAATGCTGTCTTTTTGGACAGGCTGGACCGAGGGGATCAGCTGAGGGACAGATTTGTTCTGTTGGCATCACTGCAGGCTAGAACTAGGAGTTCTGCTACAAGTTTGGCCTCTGAGGAGTTTGAGAGGTATTTAAACTGATTCTAGAGGAGATATAACATCAGTTATAATGGCGGTATGTGCTGCAAAGGGGTGAGATACACTAGTGAGGCCCTGTATGTGTGTGTACAGGTTTATATTACATTGGTCCCCACAGGGATAGTAAAACCTGAGATCACCTACATTGTGGGGACCAGTCAGCAGTCCCCATGGGGGAAATGGATTAATAAACATACTAAATGATGTTTTTTTGAAAATGTAAAAATGCCAAAAGTTTTCTGTGATGGGTAGGTTTAGGGGTAGGGTTAGTGTAGGGGGACAGAATATACAGTTTGTACAGAATAAAAACCATTACGTCTATGCAGAGTCCCTACAAGGATAGTGAACCAGACGTGTGTGTGTGTGTGTGTGTTGGTGTAAGGACCCTGAGACTCTCGCTCTATATGGAAATGATGGGTCAGGAAGAGACAGACTGTTCCCAATAAACCCTTTAATCTCATTTTCTTCCTACTGAAATCTCAATGAATGGACATACATACACACACAAACACATACATACACACACACAAAAAAAACACATTTTAATGAAAAAAAAAATATTTAGAATAATCTGCACTGATGAAACAGGCACAATAAAATGGTCATTTAATATGATGTAGAATAATAAAATAAAATAGAAAGAAAAACTTTATCTTTAAATCTGAAAATAGATATTTAAATATGAAATTTATAATTCTATATACATTTTATAAGAAATTACAGTAGTCTGTTTTTTTTTCTTGAGCAACAAAATTAGTAAGGTTCATAGTAAAAAAAAAAAACAAACAAAAAAAATAAAGTTTTAATATCTTCCACAATTTTGCTCCTCAGAATTTTTTTTTTTACTGAAAAACAAGATAAGAAATGCTTAAGATTTTTTTCCAAGTGCAAGTCCAAAGTCCATCTTTTTTTCTTTTGAAAAATATGCCTTAGAAAATTACACAATCTCTGTCTCTTTCTATCTGTGTATTACTGTAGATTATATTATGTATGCAGAAACTGATATTTAGCCTATGAACTAAGCAAATATGATGTAAACACTGAATATGTCTCACATGTTGATTAATCTTAAAATCACAGATATGTAATAAAGCAGAGTCTGAAGTAAAATGCTCTTTTTCTTTCTCTTTTTTTAAAGGGGTGGTTGATTATGATTTCACTTTTTGAACTTTAGTTAGTGTGTAATGTTGCTGTTAGAGCATAAACAACATCTGCAAAGTTATGACGCTCAAAGTTCAATGCAAAGGGAGATATTTTCTTTTACAGAAATCGCTTTTTAAGGACTTTACGCTGTAACTTCTTCCTGAGTCTCTCCATCAGTGTCCGACTCCGGTTTGAACAATGTAAGGCTGAACACCGTTACTGACAATTGTCCTTTTGGCTGCGTGAGATTCTCCAGCTTTGTTGTTGTTGAGTGTCTGAAGCGTGAGTTGTTAAAGCTCCGCCCTCTTCTGGAAAGGGGGCCGGGAGCAGCAGCTCATTTGCATTTAAAGGGACACCCAAATAGGGGCAAATTTGACAAGCTATAATAAATTATCTGTAGGGTGTTTTGAGCTGAAACTTCACAGACACATTCTGGGGACACTAGAGACTTATATTACATCTTGTGAAAATGGACATAATAGGTCCTCTTTAAGAAGTTTAGAAGTGCTCAATATCACAAATATGATTAAAGGAGTGCATGCAGGACTGGATATAACATGCACACACATACATGCAGTCTACTGTACCTAAACACACATAGCACGCATACACACACAGTCTCACACCAGTCCCACATGCACCTAAACACACTCACACAATTAAAGTTTGCCCGTGTGTGTTAAGTGAGTGCTGCCATGCTTAAATAATGGATGCATTTGCTTGTGACAGATCAATTTGGAAGACTCATCATCACTAATTAGTAGAGCCCCTCGGGGAGAATGTAATTGGTGGCTGTTCGGCTGCTCTCTGCAACACCGTCCAAGCCCAGTTTCAAACGCAAACCCATCTCTGCCTCTGTCTGTGTGTGTTTCCAGTAAAGTACCTCAGAAAGGGTGAAATATCAAGCTTTAAAGAATTAAATCTTGTATATTTTGAGTAGTGCATCGTTTCCCCCTCTCTCCTCCCCTTATCTTTTACCAGTCAAGAAAAGAAGGATGGCTGTGCCAGTAATCTGTATCATTAAGGTACATTTGCAAATCTAAAACTACTGCTTTCAAAGGGAGTTGCACTGAGAGACTGTTGCTATGGGAACAATTTTGTGTGGCTCACCCTCTCCAAACTTTAAGAGCTGATTTGGACTGTTTTGTGTGTGTGTGCGTGTGTGTGTGTGTGTGTGTGTGTGCGGGTATGTGGATGTGTACAAGATAAAGTTGAGCATATGTGTGTGTGCGAATGAGACAGAGACAGATGTGCATGCAAGATTTACAATTATGCTTACACCAAAACAACAGGGCATTTCATCAGCACTGAATGACATCATAAAAATAATTCATATATACAATAGATATACTGGCCTAAATTTCCCAGAGCATATTGTAGGCAAGAAAAATATGCATCTTCGTAGAAGACGCATGATGAAGATGCAATAAATTTGTCTTTTTTTTGTGGAAAATAAGATTAAGGGTGCGTTCACACTTCGGTTCGGTCCGGACCAAAAAAGAAAAAAAAAAACATTTAGTCCTCGTCTGATTAGTGTTCAGATTGGCAATTTTATCACCGAACCAAATGATACCGAACCTAAAGGCATAGGGATACATTCACAACCTGATTGGTCGGATTTTATGACGTATTGCCTATTTTGAGACAGAACTTACCGAACATCTAAAACAATGCTGTGTGCTGAGATAAATGCGCTCGTTGTATGTGTGTAGCCTGCATATGATGGTATTTTGGCCAGCTGGGAACTCGTGAAGAGCTTATAAAATGTGTAAAGGAGTCAAAACAGCGGCGGGAATCCATCCGTCACACACAAACGATCTGCTGCGTGGGCGCGCATCTGATGCCTGTGATGAGCAAACTCGCGACTATGACGAGAAAAAAACGGATATGCGTGAGGATTCTGTCCTTTTTAGGGTCTCATCTTCCTGCTTTTGGTTCGTTTACATGTCTTTGGTCCGTGTTGCGTTCATAAATCATTCGAACTGCACCAGAGTTCGTTTGGAAGCGGAACGAGATCCATCTTTTCAGCGGTCTCGGTCCGCTTGTTTGGTGCGCACCAGGGTTCAGATGGCAGCGTTCACACATGCTCAAATGAGCCGCACTAACAGAGCAATCGCACCAGGGTTCGTTTTAATCGAACCAAACGTGACAAGTGTGAACGCACCCTAAAATACTGACTTTTTAAATGTAAGATTAAAATATTTTGTCTGCAGCAGTGTTTTGTATTTTTTCAGTAAAAGTGTCTGAACATTATTAAATCACTATACATTTATTTGGGAAGCAAAACTGTCTAATATAATAAGACTTAAACCTCACACTCCCATTGTATTATATTTAGGCTTAAACCCAGAAAAGCCTAATGGCCAATGGGCAATAAATATATGCAATTAAAGACAATAAATATTATTATTGTTTCCTTCTCAAGTAAATTAATCTTGTTTTTTTAAGGAGGTTTAGTGAAATAATGATTAAGAAAATGATTTTTGCAGTGTATCTTCTGCTTATGGCCTTAATACTTGGGCATAACAAATTTTGGCTAACATGATAAACTTTAAGTCTGGTAAGTGGAAGCAGCAAGCTGTTTCTAAGAACACATATGGCTGGGGAGAATCACGTAACTGCTTCTCTGTTCGGCTCTGGATTGCTTGAGTATTTTGACTGCTGTGAGTGATAATAGTCTGGTGGTTCCCTGGAATAAAATCTCTCATCCCATAAGATGACATTTTTGTCTGAGGCGTAATGCCAAGTCATTTACACGCTAACAAGGTTACATAAGTCTGCGATTCTTCCACCCCTCAGCTGTCACTCACAAACACAGATGAACCCACATGCATGCCGTCACAGTGCTTTCACCATGACAGTCAGGGTCTTTTTGCTGCCTACGATGCTCAAAAACAATAAACATCCCACCAAATCTTCACACACCTCCTCCTCCTCTTCGTCTCAATTCATCGTTATGTTCTCTTCCACCCCTAACATCCTTTAGTTTGACACAAAAGCCTCCTGATCTCCTCACAAACACCTGCCTGCCTCCGACTGAACTGAACTTTTGCCGTGTTTGTCTGATGAACTTATAACAGCACTGCACAGCTGCCTGTGTGTGTATATATACTAGTGAGTGTGTGTTCCACAGTAGAAAGAAAGTCAAACTGGTTTGTAACTACATGAGGGTAAGTTAAAAAAAAAAAAAAAAAAAAAAAAAGAGAGACTTTTAACCAGAGGTGGATGAAGTAGGCCTACACAAATCAAGTAGGCTACTTGAGTGAAAGTACAGATACCCTTACAAAATATTACTCCAGTAAAAGTTTTAAGTACTCCTTTCCCATTTTACTTGAGTAAAAGTACAAAAGTACTAGATTTTTAATGTACTTAAAAGTAAAGTACTAAATGGTATTAAAAATAAAGTATTAAAAGTAAAAAGTAATATATATTTTATATAATCCGACTACTCAAAATACCTGGGGGGAAGGGAATTGGTGGGTCCAACATCATCGGCGAAGAATGCTAGCATTATTTTAATGTTATGTTGTTTTTTGTTTAACTTAAAATCTACACCGTTGAGATGGTGATATGGACATGCCCGCATTCAAGCTTACCCTTTTACAGCAGATTTAGTTTTTTTTTTAGTCCATCTTTTTTTCTTTTGAAAAATATGCCTTAGAAAATTACACAATCTCTGTCTCTTTCTATCTGTGTATTACTGTAGATTATATAATGTATGCAGAAACTGATATTTGGCCTATGAACTAAGCAAATATGACGTAAACACTGAATATGTCTCACATGTTGATTAATCTTAAAATCACAGATATGTGATAAAGCAGTCTGAAGTAAAATTCTCTTTTTCTTTCTCTTTTTTAACTTTAGTTAGTGTGTAATGTTGCTGTTAGAGCATAAACAACATCTGCAAAGTTACAACGCTCAAAGTTCAATGCAAAGGGAGATATTTTCTTTTACAGAAATCGCTTTTTAAGGACTTTAAGTTGTAACTTCTTTCTGAGTCTCTCCATCAGTGTCCGACTCCGGTTTGAACAATGTAAGGCTGAACACCATTACGGACAATTGTCATTTTGGCTGCGTGAGATTCTCCAGCTTTGTTGTTGTTGAGTGTCCGTTGCGCGAGTCGTTAAAGCTCCGCCCTTTTCTGGAAAGGGGGCCGGACTCAACTTTATTTGCCGAAAGATGAGTTTCATTTGCGATAATCAATCCTAAAACTTGCCGTTTGTAACTTACTTTTAGTGCCATCAGTAGCACACACACTCAAGCTCAGAGGATCTCTCAGTTCTTGGCTCATTTCGAGTCAGACTTGTAAATTCAGTTAACTAGAGTTTCGTTCTGAACAGATCATTGAATCAGTGAGTTGTTGACTCGAGAACAGCTGCAATCAGAGTCCAATTCGCAAATGAATCATTTGGTGTGATTTGCCTACCGGTTTAACAGGTTCATTGAAAAGAATCAGTTCATTCTCGAATCGAACACTGCCGTTGCATCTTCCATGATTCCATGAGAGTGGACTCAACATCCACTTGACTGAAGTAACTGCTTATTCTTTATTATTTTCAGTGGTAGACACTAACAAAGTATTTTTACTTTGTTAAGTATTTTTCAAGTTCTGAGCACATGACGATTTTTTCAGTTCAAAATAACGAGTAATGAAATGAAATGTAGTGGAGTAAAATCCCACTCTCATTATGTAGCACTGGAATGTCCAAATTATTGTATTGAATCGGATTGTCCGAATGTTTTTCTCTCTCATAGCCCGTAGCATTGGTAAGGCTGTGTTTAAGTCACTTTTTTATGCCCTTCCCTTGCCAACTTCCCTCCATTTTATTCATTCGGATATACACCAATGCTTATGTTGCACGAGTGCCCACTACTGGCGGAAACCTTGCAATGGGTTTAAATGGAACGCCTTAAGCCCTTGATCACTTGGAATCCGCTATGGAAGCCAGCCATGCTTGTGACGTCACAGTCGCATTACATTGTGGTCTATGGATCAGCCAGAACATATGAGTAGACTAGCTTTCTCCTTCAAATTTAAGGGGTCGAGGGTCAGTCCAAATAAACTTCCCTCATCCACTTGACAAAGTTGAATGCACTTCAAAATGGAGGCAAGTTCTTAGGGAAGTCTAAAAGTGGAGTTTAACACAGCCAAAGTTCGATTTATTCTGTACATCCTAACATCCTCACTCTCTCATTAAGTAGCATTGAAAAAAAGTCATTAAAAGTCAGATTCATTCTATCGAATCGGTTCATCCTAAATGGTTCTCTCTCACATATGTAGCATTAGAAAGCGTGATTCATTTTAGTGGATCAGTTTATCCTAATCGGTCATATTAGGATTTTATTCTAGGATTTTATTCTAGGCCATTTTATTCTAGTGAATCAGTTCTTGTCAATAAACAGATTAAAATATGATTCACAGATTTGAATCTCTGTACTGCTGTCAACTTGTCTATATGTGAAAAAGGGTGTTTTATTGTATTTAGTACACTCTGAAAAATGCTGGGTTGTTTCAACCCAAATTTGGGTCAAATATGGACAAACCCAGCCACTGGGTTACATTTTTTAATTAAATTTTTAACCCAGTGGTTGGGTTTGTCTATATTTGACCCAAATTTGGGTTGAAACAACCCAGCATTTTTTTTAGAATGTATAATTTACCTGTTCAAGTTTGATACTTTCACCCTAATTGACATTGTTCATTCAAACCCCTCACCGTTTCCAACTAAAACATAGCTCTGATTAAATTATATAATTGTATAGTCTTTATTTATAAAAACATATTGCCCCTTTAACTAACTGTTGATCTAGCTATCATATTAGCTAATCAACTTTTGATTCGCCTGAAGCTTGGCATGCCACAGTTTCCCACCACTGTCCATTAGACAGACAGTGTAGAATTGTGGGTAGTAAATGGAGTGTGTCTGTGAAATCTATAGGACATTTTTTGAAGATGATTCATCCGTTAGGATCTCTGGACAGCAACCCTTTCATCCGCCTACTTACATGGCAAATAATATTGGCCCGTGTGACAGAAGAGGTCAGCACGTGATGAATTGCACCCAATCAAATGAGCGCTGACCCTCCAAACACACAAAAGAGGCATCAACAGTCACAAACACACAGAATAGAACAATCTGCTCACAATCACAGTAATTACAGTGGTTTCCACCAGATGTTTCTTAAACTCTGTGTATGTGTTTGTGTGTGTACGTTTGTTTGTGTGGTAATAATGGCATTTGCCCCAAATCCTTCGTAATTAAGATGTTTTCGACGTGAGTGACAGCTTGAAACCTTGAGACAGAAACACATTTTTCAAAGGCAAAAGAGAAGCTGCAGAGAGATGGAGTATGTGGGAGAGAAAAAGAGAGAAAATATGAAAGCTATTTCATCATGCGGAGCTCAGTGAATATTTCATCATGTGATCAAAAATAGCTATACACTCTGTTTCGCTTCTCTCTGTTTCTTCATACAGCAGGGACTACCATCAGATGTGTTCGAACATGAATGTTTATGTGAACTCTCACCTTTAAATTTTTATCAAGCAATATATGAATATATAAGAAAACAGCTTAAATCATAATAAGTGGTGTTTGAAAGTCTGAAACTGCATTAAGTTTTCTGTGATGGGAGCAGTTTAGGGGTAGGGGATACAGTAGAATACACAATTTGTACACCATAAAATTTATTATGGAAAGTCCCCATAAAACAAAAACCCAATGTGTGTGTGTGTTTGGATTATTTATTTATTCATTGTTTGTTTGTTTTTTCATATAGTTTTAAATGTTACCTGTAAGGCATGTACTGTAAGTAAAATATTGTGTTGGATG
Organism: Ctenopharyngodon idella; assembly: GCF_019924925.1. Taxonomy (NCBI): domain Eukaryota; kingdom Metazoa; phylum Chordata; class Actinopteri; order Cypriniformes; family Xenocyprididae; genus Ctenopharyngodon; species Ctenopharyngodon idella. The sequence goes on from NC_067242.1 coordinate 13,766,589, forward strand.
TGACAATTTTTTTGTGCCAGATTCCATGAGAGTGGACTCAACATCCACTTGACTGAAGTAACTGCTTATTCTTTATTATTTTCAGTGGTGGACACTAACAAAGTATTTTTACTTTGTTAAGTATTTTTCAAGTATCTATCAGAGTATTTTTATTTTGGGAAACTTTTACTTCACTACGTTCCACAGCATAATATCATACTTTTTACTCTACTACATTTAAAAAAACCATGTCATTCCTCATTATTTTGAACTGAAGAAATCATCACCTTCTCGAGACACGATAGCAGTGTCCGATTCATGAACAATTACCTGTTAAATTGGTTTGCAAATTACACCGAATCATTCATTCGTGAATTGGACCGATCCTACTGCATCGGTTCTCGAGTCAACAACTCACTGATTTGAATGATCCGGTCAGAGCGAGTCTCCAGTTAACAATTCACTGAATTCACAAGTCTGACTCAAAACTTAATACTTAAGTACATTAAAAATCAAGTCCTTTTGTACTTTTTTTACTCCTTTTGTTACTCAAGTAAAAATTGAGAGTGAGTACTTACTGGAGTAATATTTTAATATGGTATCTGTACTTTTACTCAAGTACTTGATTTGTGTACTTCATCCACCACTGATAAGTTGTGATGGACAAAGTATGCTTAAAATATCATCTTTTTACCTTGAGAGGCCATTGTGAGTGGATGTATCATGACTAAAATACAGAGTGAAATAAAAACCAACATCTGTTATCTCAGATTACTGATGGTTGCCTGTGATTGGGGGGAGTTATGTAACCTCTCAGGAAAGGTCTGACTCCCTGTCCTCAGTATCCACTTGCATTTAATTATATTATATGCACTATTGCAAGAAATAACTGACTTAAGAGGAAGAAAAGATGTTATGTTGAGAGTATGAGTAGATAGATAGACCTTTTGTGTCTGTAATAGTTGACATACATTATGGGGACAAAAAGAACTGGCTTTTCACATTATGAGGACATACTAAATATCCCTGTAATTCAAAATACTAAATAAACATACTAAACAGTTTATTAGAAAATGTAAAAAGTATTCTGTGAGGGTTAGGGAATAGAAAATGCCATTAGCTGAGTAAAACCATTATGCCTATATGGAAATGCCTTGTAATGATAGAAGTACCAATGTATATATGTGTGTGTGTGTGTGTGTGTGTGTGTTGGGTGAGAGAGACTGTTCATGGAGCCTGAGGCAGAGCCCTGCAGGTTGCTATTGGCAGACTGTTTGATAGTATCCTTCCTGTGAACTGATGCTGGAAGCTTTGTTTTAGCACCATGTTTCGTAACACAAATGACATTAAGCTACACATACCCACATAGCATTTTTTTTTTCATTTCTGGCCCAGTTCCGGTTCACACAACCACTTTTCCCTTAACCCACATACAGAATGACAGCCCTGGGGTGGCCCGGACCGGAATTAAAGACAATGGCCAAACATGGGCCACGACTGGCCCAAGTCTCAGCCAATCAGTAACTCATAACTGGATGTAGAACCTTATTTTGCATACTATTTTACTTTAGATTTGTATACTCGACTCTTACTGTAAGTGTCTTTTTTTGAGTGTAAGATGCAAGATAAGCTAACATTTTGGTGCGGAGGTTACTTTTTGAAAGTTGACTGTTCCTGCTGTGAAGAAGTTTAGACTTCATTTGTTTGCTTACATGTTAAACAAATTACAGAGGAGACCAGGGCTAGATGTCATTCAGGCAAGTTATCACAAAGGCTACATCTCAATAACTTCTCAGTCAAAATTAAAGTTTACAGATAGTTAGTTGTGAAGTTCACACCGATGGAAGCATTTTTCCCACCAAATTGTGACTTTTTATTTCGCAATTCAGACTTTTTTCCTGCAATCTTAATTGCAAAGTGAGGAAAAAAAGTCAGAATTGCAAGACAAACTCGTAATTTGCGAGAAAAATTTCAGAATTGTGAGATAAAATGAGTTTATATCACAATTTGGAAAAAATTCTTTATATCTCACAATTCTGAGGGAAAAAAGTCAGAATTGGAAGTTATAAACTTGGAATTGCATGAAATAACCTCTAAATTGCGAGAAATAAACTGAACATAAACTCGCAATTTCAAGAAACATGTCTGAATTGTGAGATAAAAAGAGTTTATAATTTACAATTTGGACATTTTTTCTCACAATTCCGAGAAAAAAAGTCAGAATTGCGAGACAAACTCTGAATTGCCAGACATAAACTTGCAATTACAAGAAAAATGTCAGAATTGTGAGATAAAGAGTTTATATCTCACAATTCTAAGTATCTCACAATTTGAATTCAGAATTATGAGTTATAATCTCTGAATTGCGTCAGAATTGCAAGACAAACTGAATTGCGAGACATAAACTCGCAATTTTGAGAAAAATTGTGAGATAAAAAGTCACAATTACCTTTTTTCTCGCAAGTCCGAGTTTATATCTCACAGTTCTGAGAAAAAAAGTCAGTTATAAACTGGGAATTGCTTGAAATAAAGACAGAACTGTGAGATATGAAGTCAAGTCACATTTACCCTTTTTTATTTTTTAGGAAACAAGCTTCCATACACAGTTACATCCTTTGACTAAATCTTAGAATGTAGATTGAACAACAAGACATGTTTGAAACCTTTATGCAGTATTAGGACAATGAGAGAGCTTAGCAGTGTCACGGTCTGAATTCACTGCCGTGTGTTAAAAGTGATCTGTGCACAGCAGGAATAAGCTAGCTGAATCTAGTCTGTCTGGGGTTGTCACACATACTGGATATTTGCCATAATTGGGTCATGTGATCAAAG